>NW_006430464.1:819425-830103 GCF_000325575.1 Pteropus alecto
AACAAAAATAATAAGAAGGCTGAGCGGAAGACAGACAGATAGATAAATAGATAGATAGATAGATAGTTAGATAGATAGATAGATGATAGATAGATAGATAGATACATAGATACATAGATACATAGATAGATGGAAGAAGAGACAGATACACAGATAAGGAAAAAGAGAGAAGGAGGAGAGAGAGAAAAGAGTCTAAATATATGGCATATGCGTATGGGCAAATATCAACATTTGATAAATTTAGTTGAAAAGCATATCGTTTGTTCTTGTACCTGTAGGCTTGAAATATTTCAAGTGAAAATTTCGAGAGAAAAAAAAGCAAGGCCAAAAAAAAAAAAGGTCTATAATAAATAAAATTTAGGGTAGAGGCTGTCTTTGGAGAGGGGGGAAGCCGTGTTGGGGTGGTCGACAGTGTCCTCTAGTCTGTGACCTGGCTAGGCTGCATGGCTGTTCGCTCCGTGACAAATCAATGAATTCCCCCATTTCTGTGTTTGTATTGTTTGGGGTGTGGGTTCTATAGAATGATTCTTAAGTTTCAAAAATATTATCACAGCAGATTCAGAAGTAGCCTAAATGCTAATCAATTGGGGATTGGTAAAACACACACTCACACACACTCACACACAATATAGGATGAGGGAAGTGTACACGAGTAACTAAGTCTCCAGTGAGAAGTTGGAACGCAGGATCTAGGACAGGGAGAATCATTTTCTTTCTCCCACGCGCCCACATTATTTTTAAGTTTTGGTTTTGAATAAACCGCCTTTCCTGGTGCCTCTACGCTTTCCGATATCCCTCATCCATGAGCTGTGATGAAAGCCCTCGGTGCTATTGGACAGGGCAGAGAGGACTGGAGCGCTGGAGGTCTCCCTGGCTGATCGGAGAAGGACCCGAGTCTCAGGACGGCAAGGATTTCCGTCCCTGGAAAGCAGTGGTTACTGCACACATCAGCAGGGCTCCTACGAGTTACAAGGAACAGAACAACCGACTCCAAAACGGCTTCGACAATAAGAAAATGTATTACGCTGCTTCACACAGATTCCAGACAATGGTGGCGTGATTGCTAAGGTATAGATAGGTCCGATTGCTATAGCAGAGACACAAAGTAACGGTGGCTTGGATGAGCTAGATATTGAAAACTCTCTCTTTGTGCAGAGGGACAAGTCTATGTCTCATGCTTCGCATCTTGCTCTTAAAATCTTCCCCGGTCAGCCCGCAGGAGGACGACAGCGACGTGGCTCAGTCAATGCTATCGTCCCGGCTGAAAGCCAGCCGCCCCTCCCAGACCAGCGTCACTTAGCTGACCACATGAGGCAGCCCAGCCAAGACCAGAAACTGCTCAGCCGAGCCCAGCCCAATTGCTGACCCATAGAAATTATAAAAGGTGATGGTTTTCAGCCTCTAAGTTTGGGGGTGTGTGTTATGCAGCTAAAACTAACGGATACATTCACATTCTAGACCATGGAAAGGGGAGGACTATAGGACAGGCCCGTTCCACTAAAGAGCACTTCAAGGAAGTCACATTGATTACTTCCACTCACACCTTATTGGCCAAAAAATAGTTACACAGCCGTGCCTGGTTGCAAAGGACATTGGGAAATGTAGTCTTTTTTTTTTTTCTGACTAACTGTGAGCACAGTTTAAAACAAATAGAAGTCTTACTATAAAGGCAAGGTAGAATGAATACTGAGAAATAACCCGATGTCTCTAATGCAGAGACAACAGGCTCCGGTGGAGACTCAGTCTGAGGAGAGTTGCAACAGAGGAAGGGGTGTCAGGGACAGAGGTTTTTAGAGGAAGTGACAATTGAGGTGAGATCTGAAGGGTGATAGGCGTTCCCCCCAGGTGCAGATCCAGGGAAGAGTGTTTCAGAGTGGATGTATCTGCTTCCGTACAGCAGTTGTGAATGACAGAGTCCTCGCTCCTTCTTATCTTGCTGAGATTCCTCTAACTGGCAGTTTAGGATGGCTGGAATTCCTTACCCCTCCCCCCCGACCCCTCCCCCGCACTCCCACATGGATTGCCTTGTAGCCACACGAAATTAAGCTCCCAACATCCGAGCTCCATGTTTTAACATCTTCCTCTCCCCCACAGACCATGAAGATGGCCCTTGAACTTGGGATCGCTGCACACACATAGGAGCCGGGACCTAGGAAATTGCAAAGCCATTCTGTGGGAGAAAGGTGATGATTCTGCCCCTAACAAGTCCCCTGCCCATGTGGCGAAGAAATTAGAGAATGCATGCAAAGTGCTCACATCTGTCAGCTCTCATGATTAATAGGACTATTTCTTCCGCAGAATGTTGCAGAGGCTGCATTTCACGGACTTGAGGACATACCATTTTTATAGGTACCAGGAAGAAAGAAAAGGCAGCACAATGCTTCTCTGAATTTTAATTCCTATCTATTGAAAGATGTCCTGCAGATGAATGTTGTGCCTGCATGAAAAGAAAAATGCAAGTACAACGGATTAAAGTATTTGGAAAATTTCTTCTCGACTGCCTTTTTTGTTGCTGGAATTTTTTTATTATGGAAAATTTCAAACACATATAAAAGAAGTCAAAATAGTATAATGACCCTCACCTGTTTCTGTCACTCAGCTCCCATCACCTTGTTTCATCTCTGTTCCGGCCTATTCTACGACACCTAGGTTACCTGAAAGCAAATTTCAGGAATAGCATCTTATCGCGATATTTCGACATATACCTCTAAAAGAAAGAACTTTAGATTTTATAATAGCATTATCATACCTAAAAAATAATAATTTCTTAACACGAAAAATACATTGTCAGTTTATATGTATAGTTCTCATAAATTATGTGTTGTATTATCTAATACATTTATTTATCACATATATAATATAAATTAAATTTGGGGGGGGGGCAGATAAGTCCTCCGGATCACTTTTTGAGTCAGAATCAATAATGTCCGCAGATTTCTAAACAATATCGTTACGTGTGCCGACTGCATTGGGGTGGGCAAACTTTTTCTGTAAGTGCTGGAGAGTAAATATTTTTGGCTTCATGGGGTCACACCAACTGTGTGGTAAGTACTCAGCTCTGCATTGTGGAAAGCAGTCAGATAGATAGCAGGTGAGTGGGCGTGGCCGTGTGCCAATAACATTTTATCAATGGACACTGAACTTTGAACTGCGTACAATTTTCATGCGCCATAAACATTAGTCTTTTGATTTTGTTCGATCGCTTAAAAAGTGTGAAAACCATTCTTTACACACAGATGCTATACAGAAGCAGGCTGTGGGCTGTGGTCTTTCCAACCTTGGACTAGACCCTGGTCTAGCTTTGGTGAGGCTGCCTTTCTTTAAAGATGACATGTGAGAACTAAAAATCATCATTTTTGCAATTGTTACGTGCCCTAGCCTATCATCGATTTCTGTTTCCAGAGCATTTCCAGGCACAACTTACTGGCCACCGACTCCCCCTACTCACGCAGACCCAGAGGGCAACTAGTAAGATGACAGGTGTCCTCCCCAGGCTACGCGTAGGTACCGGAATCGCTTCTTGCCGTGATGACACCCTAAGTAGTACATTCAAGCAGGAAGCCTCGTCGTGTCTATTCATTTCTAAAATTAAGTATTTCCCCCGCTGCTGTATATCCTACAACCTTTTAAAAATCACAGTACCCCATGCAGTGTGTAGAGAAGACACTGCTCCATGACATGACCTCTAACCCACGAGCCAGACCCGGGCCCAGAACGGAGATGCTTACTGCGACCCTCCCTCAGAGACTGATCGTAATCTCGCTCATTCTCACATAAACCAGCGCCTCTCCTCGCCTGGGCTCCCTGCTGGTTCCTGAACATTGCCCTGACCTGGTCCAGCCTGCGAAGTAATTTCCCGTACCTGCCAGCATTCACACGCTCATGACCTGCGGCCATCCCTCCTTGCCCTGCAGAATTCCCTGGCTCCTGCCAAGTGACTCGGGCATCCATGTCCTCTTGCAGCTGCCCGAGACTCGCCTCCTATGTGATTGTCCCTTAATAAACTCTCAGTCACCAGGCTGGGGTGGCCAGCCTCTCTCTTCTGTCTTTCCCTGCCCTCCACTTACGGAGGTAGATTTTCAGTCGCCCAGCCTTTTCCCTGGGTCTGTCCCTCCTACCACAACGATTGTGACATCCTTACCCAATTCTTTCTCGGCACCATGCGTTTTGTTGTCGTAAGAAGGGCTACAGATAACACCTTTGGAGATAAAGCTTCCCCCCGCCCCCATGCTTATGTTTATTTCTGTAGGTTCCCAGAAGTGGACTCCAAAGAAGGAATGATCTTGACTTTGTTACACTGGAGGACACACCTTTGGAGATAAAGCTTTCCACCCGCCCCCCCGCCCATGCTTATGCTTATTTCTTTAGGTTCCCAGAAGTGGACTCCAAAGAAGGAATGATCTTGACTTTGTTACACTGGAGGATGTGAGGATGAGCAGGAGAGAATCCACCCCCAGCCTCACTGAGCGGCTCTAGAGGAGTCTTCTTGTTAAAAACTTTCCCTGGCTATTGACTTATTGCAATGGTTTTGATGTCCTGGGGGATGGAATGTCATCCTAGAATGGCTGGTTACTCACTATATTCCCTCTTTTGTGAGCTGCCTCTTCGTGTCTTTTGCCCACTTGCCTCCTGGGAGCTAGGAGCTCTGTTCCCTTTTCTGTCACTTTTCATGATGAGATTATTAACGCTGTTTCTGTCACACGAGGTACGATTTTTTTTCAGGTCTATTTCTTCTCCTTTAATTTTAGCGTGAGTTGTTTTTTATACACAGAGCTTTCCAATTGAAGGTTGTCAAATCTATATCCTTAGTACAAGAAAAAAGGAAAAAACTACTTAAAGTATTTTCTAAATTAAGGCATTATTTGCACACACAGAAGAATTCACCCTTTGGGGGCAGTTCTAGGGTTTTGACGAATGCAGGCATTGCATGACCGCCACCCCAACCAGGACACAGGACGATTCCATCATCCCCCAAATTCCCTTGCGCTTATTTCTATTTTAAGTATTTTAAAACACAGGAAAGCTAAAAGAATAGACATAATGAATTAATAATTATTTTCTTCTAGTCATTCTACGTTTTTAAACATTGAACCCTAATATAGAAGGTCTCCAGCAAAATCAGTCACAACTATTGCTGTCATTAAGCAGACCAACATATGCATAATGGGAGTACCAGAAGGAGAGGAGAGAGAGAAAGAAACAGGAAAAAAATTTTGGAATAAATAATGGCTGAAAACATTCCAAATGTATTATACTAACCTACACACCTAGGAAGCTCAGTGGACTCAAAATAAGATAAATGTAAAGAGACCCACAATCAGACACATCCTAGTAAAAATGTTGAAAGTCAAAGACAAGGAGAAAAATCTTGAAAGCAGAAAGAGAAAAATGACTTTTCACACACAAAGGAAGCTCCATGAGGTAAAGAGCAGAGGAACTGGAGGCCAGAAAGCAGGGCTATAACATTCTCAAAGTGCTTAGTGAATAAAAATGTCAGCCAAGAATCCTATACCCAGCGAAGCTGTCTTTCCAAAGGGAAGGCAAAATAACGACATTCCCGGATAAGCCAAAACCGAGGGAATTTGTTGCTAGCAGACCTGCCTTAAGAGAGATACAAAAGGAAATCTTTCGAGTTGAGCTCAATATGATTTCAGATGGTAATGCAACTCTGCAGGAGAAAAACTAGCGAAGGCTGTTATGTCATCCTAAAAGGTGGTCAACATGCATGGTTTTTCTCCTTTATTCTCTTGACTGATTTTTAAAAGCAATTGTATCAAGTAATATGCACGCAATTCATTGTTCGGTCTACAATATAGAAATGTAATATATTCGTAATATATTTGCCCATAGTAGCCCAAAAGAGGTGGGTGAGAGAATATTCGTATTGGTGTTTTCTTAGGGCTGAGGTCAGGTGGGGAGATAGGGGAGTGATAACTAATGGATACAGAGGTGGTTTTTTCTGAGATGGTGAAAATACTCTAAAATTGACCGTGATGAAGTTTGCACAGGTCCAAATATGATAAGTACCACTGAATTGTACGCTCGACTATTAAAATAATCCAAACAGAAATTTGCTTGCCATTGTATTAAATCTATACATTATTCGCAAGGTGTTGAGATCTGTATAATCTTTAATCTCTTCACCCAAGAGCGTAGCATGCCTTTGCTTTCACTCAGCTCATCTTTTGGGTTCTTTCTTAAACTACGTTTTCTCTACAGAATCTTGTTTTCCTGTTTGCTAGTTCCCAGATGCCTACTAGATTTTGGTGTGGGGGGCGGGGTGGATCACGAATGGTATTTTTTTTATTATATCTTATGTTTGCTTATTGTTGGTGTAGAGAAATGGAAATGGTTTTTGTAGGTTAGTCTTGTAACTGGGGACCTTGCTGATGATACCTCTCGTTGTTTGTTCTCATAGTTCATTCTATTGAACTTACTGGGCATGTTATGTTCAAATAATGATAACTTTTTCTATACTCTTCTGATTTTTGCATCTCTTCTTTTTTAATTTCTCATAAAGCATTGGTCACGGTTTACGTACAGTGTATGTTAAGCAGTAGCCACGGTTGAGAATGTTCTAACTTTATTCTCGATCTTAAAAGGAAGTCATCCAAAATTTCTATGGTGTTTGCTGAAGCTTTAAGAAGCTAAAAGAATTTCCTTTGTTTTCTAGTTTATCGAGCATTTTAATTTTTAATGATAAATAGATATAAAACCTCATCAAATTACTTTTTCACATGGATTAAAATTATTACATTTTCTTCCTTGGTCTATGAACATGGTGAATTATAGTGAAAGATTATTATTTTAAAAAATTTTGAGCTATCTTTGCATTAGTGGATAAATCCTACTTGATCGTGATGAATTATGATATAATGTTAGATTTAGGAAGCTATTATCTGAGTTAGGATTTTCACATCCACATTCACAGTGAAATGGACCTGTAATTTTTTTCTTGTATATGTTCTTTATCTGGTTTTGGAACCAACATCACATTGGCTTCCAAAAGTGAGCTAGACAGATTTTACATGATTTCCAGTTTCTGGAACAATGTGTATGAGATAAGGATTAAGAATTCCTTGAGTGTTTGTTATCACTCGCCTAGAAAACCATTTATGCCTTTGGATTTTTTTTTTTAAGAGAGAGATTGTTGACTGTATCGTCAAATACTTTAGCACTTATTGATCTGTTGAAGTTCTTTAATTTTTGCATAACTTTTAGCATTTTACGTTTTTCTGGTCATGTAACCATTTCATCTAGGTTTTTAAATGCTAGCACATAGTAATCATAACACAATTTCACTACTTTTTATAGCTCTGCCCTGGCTGTAATTATTCACACTGAGAGTTTATCTTTTCCTTTCGGTCTCTTTTTTCTAATTCAGTTTTTTCAAAATCCAGTCTATCTTAATCACTTTTTCAAAAATAAAAATAGCTGTTGGTTTTCTAATCTTTTTTTCCTCATTTAGTTCTCGGATTTCGGCCCCTGTTTTTAAAATAATTTATTTTCCTTTGTTTTCGTGGGTTTGCTTTACTGCTATTTTCGAACCATTTTGAGTTAGATGCTTAGCTCATTCTAGAAAAAAAAAATTGGGGATAAAGTCTTGATCAAATGTTTTTTTCTCCATCTGCGAAGATTGTCATCTGGTTGTCCTCCATTAATCTGTTCAATGTGGTGAATTAATTAATAGATTTTTCTAATGCTAGACAACCTTGCGTATCTGGTATAACCTCACCAAGTATCCTATTTTTATATATTGATGACATCGGATGATAATATCGTATTTAGGATTTTCTGATTCGTGAGATAAATAGACTGTGATTCTCCTCACTTATGCCATTCTTGACTGGTTTTTGCATTAACATTGCAGTAACCTCATAAAATGAGTTAGGGAGTGTTCTTTCTTTTTCTAATCTCTGAGAGAATTTATACAAAACTGTATATGTGCATGAAATTTCGCTTAAAGCAATGGTTACTGAGAAAATATGGTCTCGGTGCAGGCTTAGACAAATTAACTAACGTACAGAATAAAGAGCCTTGAAAGAGACTCGTGAATCCTAAAACGTGACAGGGCAGGGACCACGGAGAACTTGGGAAAGAATAAGTATTCAACAAATGCTGAAATAATTGGTCATCCTTATGGGAAAAAAAGTGAACCTGAATTTCTACTTCACGTCTCACAAAAATCAACTTCAGGTGGGGTAAAGACTTAAATGTGGAAGTCAAAACTTTCAGAGAATAATGAAGGAGAATGTCTTTGGGGCAGGGAAGGATTTCTTAAACGAGTCCCTTAAGTACCCCATATAAGCACTCGGAAATTTGACCACATTAAAATTAAGATCACAAACAGCAATGTCAAGAAAGTAAAAGAACAAGTTACAGATTTGCAGAATATATAAAGACTACCAATTATCAAGGAGAAGCCCAGTATAACAAAAAAATCCCAAATGTATTTAAAATCTTTTATATGAAATCTCTGTAAAAGCTTACAACAGAGAAGAACGTGAGAATAGCAAATAAGCAGATAAAAAGATGCCCGGTCTGATTAATAATTGGGGACATGCAAATTAAGACCACAATGAGATACCACGTTCCACTTATCAGACTCGGGGGGAAAAAAAAAGTGTCAGTGACGATGTAGAGGATTAGAAGGGTGCATTGTTCACAAAAGCAGAAAATGGAAACACAAATGTTCATCTTTGAAATGCACAAATGCCAGCCAGCACAGAGCACGTTCACGTGGCATCTCTCCCAGAGAACTCCGTGCCACGGTGACAACACATGAACTGCAGCCACAGGCACCGGAGGGAACAAATCTTTGTGATACAAGTTTGCCTCTAAAAAGCACGTTGCGAAATGCACACAGGTGTTTATAGGAGCTTTATTTATAAGCGCCAAACCTTAGAAGTAACCGAAATGTCCTTCGGGAGGTGAATGGATCAATCAACTGTGGTCCAGCCAGACACTGGAATCTTACCCATTGCTAAAAAGAAATGAGCTCTCAAGCCATAAGAAGACGTGGAAGAACCTTAAATGCCAGCCTGAAAAGGCCGTGAACTGTATCCTTCCAACTACAGGACGTTCTGGAAAAGGCATAACTATGGAGACAGTAGAAAGATCAGTGGTTGCCAGGGGTTGGGGGAGGGACCGCAGAGGGTTTTTACTCTGTATGATGCTATAATTATGGATGCATATCATTACACGTTTTTCCAAACTCATGTACCCTGATGGAAACTTTGGGTGATAATGATGTGTCTATATAGGTTCGTCAATGGTAGCAAATGCGCCACTCTGGTGGGGGAGAGACTATATATGTTTGGGTCAAGGGGTGTCTGAAAACTCTCTGTTACCTTCCTCTTAACTTTGTTGTGAACCTAAAACTGCTCTAAAAAAAAAAAAGACTTTAATAATAAGGCGAGCTGCAGACGACATACAGGAAGATATGGCTATCGGTTGAATTGTGGCCCCCTCGCAAAAGTCATACATTGAAACCGTAACCCCCAATACCTTAGGATGTGACTGTATCTGAGACAAGGGTCTTTAGAATGGTTAAGTTAAAATGAAGCTAGTAGGGTGGGCCCCGTCCCAAGCCGACCGGTGTCCTTATAAGAAGAGGCCATTTGCACACACGGAGACACCACAGATGCCCACGCACGGAGAAAGAGGATGCAGCGTGAAGGTGTTTATCTGCAAGCCAGGGAGAGAGGCCCAAAAGGAACCGACCCTGCCGACACCTTCACCTCAGACTTCCAGCCTCCAGAACTGAGCAATAAGTCTCTGTTATTTAAAAAACACTCGGTCTGTGGTACTTTTTACGGCAGCAATGACGGGAGTGTGTGGAGCGGGTTGGGGGGATTGGGGGGGTGGGTGAAAGATGGGAAAAGGGAAGGGTGCCTTAACAGTAATGCTATGCTCTCGAATAGGATGGTAGGCTCACGGGTGGTCTTTTTAAGCCTCCCAATTTACACGTATGTTATTTCACACAGATCAGATATTACATAACTGCCAAAAAGACTGTTTTGAAGGCAGAGCTAGTGTTCTATCTCCTGCCACCTCGTTGTCCCCAACGGCACCCCAGCTGTGGCTTCCTGCCCACAAAGCCGCCCGGAGCTGTCACTCGCTCAGGGACAGAACCCAAGGTCCAGTTGTGTTTGGAAGAGGTGAAAATAAGGGATCGAGAGGGGAAGGTCACTTACTTCTCCGCAGGAATTCCCGAACCCCATGTTCCTATCGCGGTAGGGCCCTGCTCACAGAAACCACACGTGCTTTGAAAAGGAGCGAGTTGCTGCTGGCATCGATGAAGCCGGCATTTTAGGAGGAGCTGGTGGCTTGGGGCTGGAGCAGAGGAGAAGGTATTCAAATGAACGAAGGAAGAACATGCAGAAGTGTAGAAGGAGACACGTTCAAGGTAAACCTTGGACAACAGAAAAATGACTTATGACAAAATGAAGTCCCTCCATGCTTTACACACTTCATACCATGGACCCTAAAAAGGAAGGACACCCCTCCCCCCCTACATTCTGGTGGGGAATGTATGCCGTGAAGCTAATCATCATGAGGACACATGGGGCAAACTCAAGGGGGGGAACTTCCATTTTTATTAAAAAGGGGGAGACTTGTTCTCTCTACATGTCGGTACCCAAAATTTGGAAATATTCCAGATTCAAGGAGAAGAGAC
>NW_006430464.1:830179-834278 GCF_000325575.1 Pteropus alecto
CATATCATCAGAAGATTAGATAAAAGAATTATGTAAATGTTATGTTTACTGAGATTAATTACTGTGGTTATGTAAGAAAATATCTCCAGTCTTAGGAAACACACATTGAAGTACTCAGGGGTAAAAGGCCATGGTGTGTGTAACTAACCCTTAAATGCTTCAGGAAAAAAAAAGAATATATATGTACAGAGAGGGAGAGAGAGAGAGAGAGAGAGAGAGAGAGAGAGAGAGAGAGAGAGAAACAATAACCAACTAGGACCATAAAAAAAATCTGCCTGCCACTCATCTCTGGATACAGATAAAGTCAGCTGCAAAGTTAACAGAAATCTCTCCCAGGACACACTGCAGCTGTAATGGGCCCTAACGACCCCCTTTTGTGAGTGACTACTGCCATTTTCCTCACTGGGAAATGTTGCTCTCTGAAATCATAGGCTTTGGGAAACTTTGCCATTTGAAAGTATATCCATAAGAATGAAACATCCGGCTCTTGCCTGGCTGGTGGAAGACACTTTGACACAGACAAGAAGCCTCAGTCTCCAGCCCTGATGCAGAGCTTTAGAAAGAGTTTCCGGGAACAACATGTCACATTTATCTTAACTTTGTAGTTTCCACAGAAACAGGATGCCGATTCCACTTTGCAGTCCAGACATGGTGTTGACTAATTTATGCACACCCCTGCTTTGCTCTGAAGCTATCAAAACACCGTTTCACCCAAATTCCTCTCTTTCCCCAAATCCTGTAACTTGATCGCAGCTCTTCTTGTAGGATGTTGTCTCCTCTCGTTGCGATGGGTCAGTAAACCTGACTGAAATGGATGGGTGGGGGATGGGGGCATAGACGGATGGATGAATAGCGATAAAGCTAAAGCAGGGTGTAAACTTATAACAGTAGGTAAATTTGAATAAAGAATATATACAAATACAAACTACTACTTGTATTTGTGCAAGTTATCTGCTAGTTTGCAATTACGTCCAAATAAAGCTTTTTTTTTTTCTTTTTTAAAGCTAAGTTGGTTCGGACCAGTGTTTAGCAAACTTTTTTGCAGGCAAAGGAAAAAAATTTATGTTGTATTTTATACTGTAATTCAGTACATACTTAGACATTCAAATTTTGAGAACTACTTGTAACCATTTTCTATGCGTTCCGATATCTTCTATGAATTTCACCTTTTTTTTTTTAGTGGTTATGACACACGTATTCTGAAAAACTCTAATCGGAAAGATCGGAGCACCGGTTACATTCAAATACTAAACGAAAGTTAAGACTTTGGCTTGGGATTTTTCCACCGGTTGACACGTGATCGGACTACATTTCCCAAGGTACCTCGGGGCTGCCCGAGCTCTGATTGGACACTGCCGAGCTCGGTCGTCGCGAAGGGCGTGGTCCTAAACTTGCTGGAAAATGTGCACGAGCCCCACGTGGGAGAGGGGGCGGGGCTTGTGGGAGGACCCGCGTGGCACACCCGATGGCTGCTGGGAAATGTGGTTCTGAGACGGCGGTAGCTGGCCTGCCGCTCAGCCGCCTGGGATTTGTAGTCCCGCCAAGTCCATGAGGGCACCACCCCCCCCTCCACCTCGCCCCCGCCCCCGATGGTTTGTCCTCTGGCTGGGTCATTGCAGGCCTTCCTCCATCACTTCCCTGGGATCCATTAACGCATCGATCCCAACCAGCTACCGAGGCGTTCCTGGTCCTCGGACTCCAAGCTCTCAAACACCAGGTGCTCCGCGGGGAGCCAGGGAGTGGACATTGGAAACGCTGACCCTTGGGAGGCCTAGGAGGGCTTCTTGGAGGAGGGAGCAAGGTTCCCATACACAGACCTGAGTCAGAAATCATTCCAGAATGCATGCGAGCGAGCTGATTTGATACATAAACAATCCTTGCCAATGCCCTTTGCTCGCCACCTCGGACCTCTCTGTGTGTGTCTTTGTTCCTGGGCTGGTATGACAGGCACTGACCGGACAAGCATCTAGAGTGTTGGAGGGTGTGATGGGGAGAGCCCCCCCAACGCTGTGGGCGCCCAGGGGAGGCCAGGGAGGAAGAGAAGCAGACTCATCTCACGGTCTCCAACCTGGCCCCACACCAGCATCTTCTTTCATTCAAAAAGCTCCCGCGCGCTAAGAGATGCTAGGGAAATGGCGGTAGTCATACCCGGCCCTGCCTCTGCGCGCTCCTCCAGTCTGGCTGATCAGTGATGGGTCAGGAGAGGTCTCGCGCAAGTTTTTGCGGTAAGTAAGTGGCCTAGGTAGGTCTAGAACTTTGGCCATCTGGCTCTATAATCCAGGCAGACAAAACCACTGAACTGCCCCGGCCACTTTGCAGAACGTCAGGTCCGTGAGGGTGAACCCCACGTGGTCAGTAGCAAATATTCGTCAATGTGTGCCTAATCTGCCATCTGGTTGCCTATTATGACATCTTGCTGCCCCACCTCCACGCTAGAAAACAAGCTTAGAGCAGGGAGAGTTTTGAGGAAGGTCTTCAGTCCCCTGACTGAAGCCTTTCTGACCAGAGGCCGCCCCCTCTCTCCAGTCTCTCATTCTGTACCTCTTATGGGGGTTGCGGGGCTGAAAAGTGACTCCTGGAGGGAGGCGATGTGTGGTGCTCCCCCCTTTTGGAGATGACAGGGGTGGTTATTTCCTCCCACTGAGGGATCCAACGGTGACACTTTAGGCTGGTGGCACAGTGGCTGAGGGAAGGGAAGGGAAGGGGCAGAGATGCAAGGACAGACAGGGTCGCACTCTGGCTCCTGAACTCCCTGATACTGTCCTGGTCAGGACCAGGCCAGTATTGGGGGAGAGGGAGACTGAGTATCCTCACTGCCCCAGGAAATAAAAGTGTGGCAAATGGCGGGGAAGGAAAGGTATAGCCTGGCTCACGTTCTGCCATCTCCCAAATGCTCATGCTCCTGGGCTCATCCGAACATCCCAAGAGCCATGAAAGGTAGGGATGACTGTGCCCATCTATTCAGATGAGGAAACTGAGTCTCAGGGCCGCGAAGAGACTGGCTGGTGACCTCACAGGCAAGGAGTGGAGAACATTAGGAAGGCTTTAGCTCCTTCCTAGATCTCTCTGACCAGGATTAAGGCCTGGGACAATGAAAGACAGGTCCTGGGTCCCAAAGGTGAGTAGGGCAAGATGGGGGTGAAGGCGTCAACGGTGTGTGCACACATGTACTCCAGACATCTCTGTGCAGGAGTGGATGCCTGTGTGTGCATGTTCACATATCTTCCCCATCGCTTTGATTCCCGGGGCTCAAATAATACCCGTAAAAGCAGGACAGTCCCGGCATCCAAAGGCCCGGGTCTTGCCTTTCCGGGTCTGCCACGTGGCAAGATAAAAGACCAAAAGTGCCTCCACTGCCCGCTCAAGTCAGATTCCACAAGGCTTTATTGTCGCCGGACCGACCTAGCCTGGTGTTTGCCGCTCCCAGGAACAACAAGGCAAGGGAGGGGTCCGGCCCCGCAGGAGCCACCACCGCCCGGGATCTATCTCCCAGGCAGAGAGGGAGGAAGGAAAGAGCGTTTTCGCGGAGCTCGCGGAGCGCGCAGCCCCGGCCAAGGGCGGGTGGCGGTGGCATGGAGTGGAAAGACGGGGGACCGGCCCCGCTAGAAGGGGAACTCGCAGACGTAGTAGAGGCGCCGCTCGCAGTCGTGGTCCCACCAGGAGCCATCGTCCGAAGCCTGCGCCACGCAGTTCTCGAGCGCGCCGCCGTTGGGCTGGTTGGGGCTGAGCGGGTGCGGCGCGGCGCTGGGCTCGGTGCCGGGCTCGGGGTGGGGCGCGCGGTGCCAGGCGAAGAAGGATACGCGCTGGCCGTTCTCGAAGAGGTAGAGGCCCTCGGCGCGCCGGTCGTGCACGCCCAGCCACACGGGCCAGTTGTAGGGAGCCAGCGCCGCGCGTAGGTAGCGGGTGAGCGCCTCCATCTGCTGGCGGTCGGCCGGCTGAGCCAGGCTCCCGCCCCGCGCCGCGCACCGCGCCTGCGCCGCCGCCTGCGCCTCGAAGTCGCGCGAGAGCAGGAAGCACTTGTGGCCGAGGCGCAGCCCCTTCAGGCAGCCTGCGGGGCGGGGGAGGAAGGGTCAGGGCCTGGGGGGCGGGGCCAGGGCCT
>NW_006430464.1:834408-839133 GCF_000325575.1 Pteropus alecto
CAGGCCCGCCCCGGGCGGTTTCGGACTGTGAGACCCGACTGCAGGGCGCCTGGCGCGTCCAGAATGGGGCGGCTCTACAGCCGGGTGGGGAGCGCGCCTGCCCCCGGCATCCTCCAACGCTCCCCAAGTCTCCCCCCTCGCCCCTGACACCCGGGGTCCCTAGACCTCTCCGGGCCCCTTCCTCCCACAGCCCCGCCCCCCCCCGCCCGGATAGTCCCGCTTTCCCCGCCCCGCGCGGTGCGGACTCACCCTCCAAGCGGCCATGCTCGCGGTCGGCGCGGCTCTGCGCCTCCTGCAGGGCTTGCACGGCGTCGCGGGTGTCGCCGGCCGCCTCCCGCAGCTGCCGCAGCCCCCGCGTCAGCTCGACCACGCGGGTGTCCAGCACGTGCAGACGGACGTGCAGCTGGTGCAGGCCTGCGTCCAAGCCGGCCAGGCGACCCACTGCGGACGGACAGGGCGCACACTGGACGGGGACCCTGGGGGCGGAACCGGGGGACCGGAGGACTTGGGGGAACGAGGACCTAGGGCTTTTCGGGGCGGAGTGGAGGGGACGGACTCGGGAGTCCTGGAAGGTCGGTGGCCCCGGGCTCTTGGGAGGCAGGGCCGGGGACCCGGAGTTCCTGGAGATGTGGGGGCAATAGGCTGGGCAGTGAGCAATTGAAGGGTCCCCGGGCAGTGAAAGGAGGGCTCATTTTCGCTAAATGATGGCAGCGGCCTGGTGGCAGGGCGGAGCTTATGGTAACTCACGGATATAAGTGACAGTGTCCTCAGGGGTGGGAGAGGGGCTGGGGCCGGAGGAGGGGGTTGGCGTTGCTTCCTCCTCCTCTTCCTCTCCCTCTCCCTGACCATCCTCCTCAGTCCCCCAGGCCCCTTTGTCTTCAAGGGTTCCCTCGAGATTTCCGTCGCCCCTCACAGCAGGCAGCCCCAGGGCCTCCTGTAAATGCTGAGGCAGGGGAGGGATGGTCAGGACAGCCTGTCGCCCGCTTCTGACTCCTCAGATGCTCCGGCCCCTTCCGTGACCCCATCGCCCCCATCCTCTGAGCCAATCAGCATCGCTCCCACTTGCCCTTTCCTCCCACCCTGGTGTACCCCCTCCCAAGCCCACAGTCCCCCCACCCCACCCCCAGTCCCAGCACTCCCCGGCTCACCTTCAGCATCAAGGCCTCTCTCTCCCGCTCCTCCTCCTGGGCACCTCCCCAGCCCCCCTCCCACTCCCTCTCAGCTCCCCGGGCAGCGTGGCTTAAGCCCAGGAGCTGGGGGACCACCAGGGCCCCCAGGAGCCAGGCTGCCTGCATCAGGCTGGGTTTGCAGCACCCAAGGCTTCAGAGGGATGTCTCCGGGGAGGGGGTGTCTCTGGGGACCGGAGTGTATACAGATCACTAGCCCCTGGTCCCTCTCCTCCCAACTCCTGTTCAGTGGTCACTGCTCCTTGGCGTATGTCTCTCCCCGCCTCTCCTGGCTCTCCCCCTACCCCCACCCCCAGGCCCTGCCTCTGTGGCCGGAAACCTCCAACGTTCCAAAGCCTGGATCCCGCCTTGGGTCTCCCCACACGCCCCCCTCTTCCCACTTTCCAGAGCTCACTTCCGCCCTGCTCTTTCCTTCTTCCCTGGGATCAAAAGCTCTGATGGTTAAGAAGAGGATAGAACCAGCTCTCTAAGAGATCTGGGGACACAGCCTCTGCCCGGGAACCCCCTCGGGGGGTCGTTGGGGCTGGGCCCTGCTCCCCTCTGGCCCTCTGGCCAATCCTCAGGAGCGGGGGAGACCACAGGGTCTCTCTAAGGTTGTCATTACGCCGTGGCCACCATCGCCCACACGGCCCGCTGGAGGACTTTCCCACCATTGTCAGTTTCTAGGGCACTTGCCGCCCCCAGACCTCCCATCCCGCCCTCCAAGGCCTTGTCCCCAAGATGCAAGTGAGTCTGTATGCCTGTCTGTGGGACATACATGAAGAGCATGCATGCAGCTGGAGCCCTGGGATGCATTTGGCATACTTTCCTAGAAGCCTCTGGCAGGCCAGGCTCTGGGTGGGGTGACTCCAGACAAGCAGACTGACTGTCCCATTAGATGAGCGGAAGGAGGAGGATTGTTGGGTGGTGGTGTTGAGCGGGGGGCAGGGATCAAGGAAGCTTTCCCCAGGAGGCAGAGCAGACAGATGCTGGGCTGGGTGCATAAAGGGCCCTGAGCAGTCTGCTGAGGTGCACTCCCGCCTGGACCACTGCAGTGCCTCCCGCTCCCCCTCCTTCTTGCAGAGCCCCTCCAATCCACGCTGCTTGCCGCAGCCAGAGCAATGCTTCCAAACTGTAAATCAGACCGCGTCACTCCCCACTCCCCTGCTCCCCTAGCTTCCCATCACAGGCAGGAGGGGAGCCAAACCCAGTCCTCAGCCCAGGCCTGGCCTGCCCAGCAGGGGGCTGGGATGGGCGGGCCCTCTGCAAGCCCCATCACCCCCACCCCTCTGCCCGCCAGGCTCCAGCCACACCGAAGGGTGGGTAGACTCTTTGCTGTGTCCTGAGTGCTAAGCTCCTTCCCACCTCAGAGCTTTTGCATGAGCCTTTTCCTCCTTCTAGAAGGCTCTTTCCCCAGGCCCTTCTCATTACTGAAAGCTCAGAGAGACCTCCCCCCAACCGACCTACTGTCTATCCCAAAAAGCTGTGCTTTCACACGTTGCTTTATTAAAACACCCCATTTTATCTTTTTGGTATAGTTAAGACTGGCATTGTCCCGCCTGTTTACTTGTTTGTGGCCTGTCTCCTGCTAATCGCGGCAGGCACCCTTGTTCATTGCTGTATCCCCAGAGCTAGAACGGGGCCAACCTAGCACGTAGTAGGTGCTCAATCAGGGTGCCGAGTGAGGAAGGAAGTCGCCATTCGTGGCGAGGTAACAGCTGAGCCAAAAGACTGAAGGTTGGACCATTGAGTTTAGATGGCACGCTAAGTTCCCTGAGGCGGGGGCATTGGGGCGGCGGTGGGGAGGGGGCAGCCAGGACAGAGGTGGCGAGGACAGTGGAGACAGGCTGCACGGGCAAGGGAAGCAAGAGGCCACGCCGCGCCCACTCTATGCCAAACCTATGACTCACACAGGGCTTTCCCAGCTTCGGCCCCGCTGCTGTGCCAGCGAGCATGGAGCTCGCAGCCGCGGATGGCAGGGCCCACTGTGCACGGGAGGAAACCAAGGCCCCGAGAGGGGACAGCTCGGCCTGCTAGAGGTCACCAGCGCGAGGGCAGCTAGCCAAGGCTCTGGCTCTAAGCAAGGGCAGGGAGCCTGCCCTCCGCTGCGGGGAGCCCCTGGATGTCAGGGGGACCTTGGAAATCAACACGTTCGGGCATCCATTTTCCAGGAAAGCAGAGGGCAGTGTGACCTTGGGCAGGCTGCTCACCACCTCGGAGCCTGGACCTCTCTCTCCGGTGCCCCTTAGGGGCCTGGGGATCGCCCCCTACCAGAAGCTAGAGGCCTCCAGAGATGATACGCGGGCTGAGACAGGCCTTGTAAACTGTAGAGGGAAAGGCCTTGTAAACTGTAGAGAGAAAGGCCTTGTGAACTGTAGAGGAGTGCACAGACTCTCTCGCGCTGCCGGCACCAACACAGGCAGCTGTTCTCTCCCAGGTCCCAGCTGCTCGCCACCTGGGCTGGTGGGTGTGCCTCCAGAGGGGGGCCCCCCAGAGCTGAGCTGGCACCTGCTCCAGCTTATAGGTGGTACCCACAGCCTGCAGCTGGAGATGCATCCGGAGGCTGCCTGGAACTGCCCTCTGCAGGTACCCGTGCTCCAGCTGGAGCTGGGAGAAGGGCAGGAGTCTGGGCTACGGGACAGTCTCACGGGGTCTCGTCCCTGCCCTATGAAACCTGCCCTGTCTCTGTGGGTGCTTCCCGGACCCCAGCAAGCCGAACCGTGAAGAAGGATATACAACCATGGAGCGCCCCGTGGTGAACAATAGCAGTGTGAAGACTCCGAGCCAGCCTACCTGTCCATGACCCCCAGCATCGCCTCTTTAGGACTGGGTGACCCTGGGCAAGTCGCTTAGCCTCTCTGTGCCTCAGACTCCCTCTCTTGAAAATGGGGATGGCGGAAGTCCCTGGCCCCCGGGATTAGTGGGAGAAGATGATGAGTAAATCCAGAAGGGAGCCTGGCTCACAGGAACCACTCGACAAATGTCAGCAGTGATCGCCACGGAGGGGAGCTGTGGCCGGTAGTGTGCACGTCAACGGGCGGGTGCACACCTGGGTGATGGATGCCGAGGTGGGTGAGTGTGACAGGGACGCATGCACACATCTCCCTACAGCGTGCGTCTCTGTTTCCGGGCTGTGTGTGAGCCGGCGATCTGAGCCTGCACGCTGGGCTGCATGCGTGTGCGGGTGCGTGAATGCACTCGCTGTGCTGCGTGCATGCTCTGGCACCGGTGTGACATGGCCACGTTGTAGCCGAGTGTGTCTGTGGAAATGTAGGCTCAGGTAGGTCGTATATGTGCGGCCGTTGTGCACCTGCAGAGCCGGCTAGTGACTGTGCACCTGTGCCTTGAGGGAAGGGGTGTGTGTGTGGGGGGGCGGACAGCACAGGAATCTCCCACAATCCAATTGAGGGGTGTAGAGTGCGGCCACAAATATCGATTGAGCCCTACTGTGTGTAGAAGGGGCAGCGCAGGGCCGTGAGCGTGGAGGGCACCCTCAGGGGGGCGGGGCCGCATCGCCGGGGTTCGGGGGGCAAGCAGGGGTGGAGTCCGGGTTCGGGGA
>NW_006430464.1:840019-840339 GCF_000325575.1 Pteropus alecto
AACCCGCCTCCTGGCACTCCACGGCCAAGGGCTCGGTGGCTGTACCCGCCTCCTGGCCCTGCCCTGCCACTCCCCCGCCTCGCCCACCCAGACGCACCGAGGCCCCGGGACCCCTCCCCCAGGTCACGCTGGTGCCCACCTCCCGCCAGCGAGGGTCTGGGCCTTGGCCTCCTCCGCCCCTTTCGACCCGCTTCTAGCCCCGGCTTCTTTTTCCAGGCTCCACCAATCCGCTCCCACCCCTTTCACAAGATCCCCCCGATCCCCGCGCCGTCGCCCCTCCCTTCGGCACCGGCCGGCGCGCCCCCCCGGCTCCCGCCCCC
>NW_006430464.1:840411-851670 GCF_000325575.1 Pteropus alecto
CCCCGCCTCTCTCCTCCTCCATTCATTCTCCCAGGTCCCGCTCTCGGCCACGCCAGCCGCCCCCCCCATCTCCCGGTAGCCTCCCAGGGCACCCCCTCTCTCCCCTTCCCCCCCCATTCCTCAGCCCGTCTCGGTACCAGCTGCGTGCCAGCTATTCTTAGCCGCGGAGCGTTTGATTCATGCCGCCCCGGCGGAGTGTGCCCGCTCCCTCCTTCGGGGCCGCAGGGGGAGGGGTCGGAGCTGGTCCAGGGCCTTGGGGACAGCCACACGTGCGGGGCGCCCAGGCCAGGTTCGCTTTCATCTCACACTAGCCACCCCTCTAGCGCCCGGTGGAGGCTGGGGGTCAGCCAGGGTCAGCCGAGGGGGAGTGGCTGCGGGCCTGAAGTTGGGAGGTGGGATGGGGCATCGCGCAGCGGAGGCTGGAGGCCCGGCTAGAGCCAGGTGGGGCAGCGCCGCCCGGTGCCCGGTGCCGGAAACCTGGGGCTTCGCAGCCCTGGACACGCTTGGGGGAGGGGCCGGCCGACCCGTGGTCACGCTGGCTCACCCACAGCCCCTGGATCTACTCACCACACACGCCTCTTGCCTTCCCTCCCCCAACCCCCTAGCCCATCCCTGCTCCCCCAAAGTCAGCAGTACCCTCTACTGCTTCCCATCTCCATGGCAACGGTGCAGGAGCCGGGCCTGGTGTGGGGGGGAGGGACCAGACCAGACATTCTGGCTTCCGATGATGATGGGGTGGGAGTGGGGGATGAGATGAGCCAGGCAGACCCCAGCGAGGATCCGCTCTTCTAAGGCGACCTCGGGGAGGAGGGTGGGGATCTCGAGATGATCTCTCACCCCGGCCTCCCCCACATTCGCCCCACTCTTTAGTGTCCCTCCCAACCCCCGGTATCCCTCGGAGTGGGGCCACCAGTACCAGGCAATGCCGACCCATGCACCCTGCATTGCCAGCCCTCAAACACACCCACAGGTCATCTGCGGCCAGCCCACATGGACCCCGGCCACCACATTCCTGTCACCTGGAGAGCCAGCCCAGGGCCAGCCTCCCCCCCACCCCGGGCCACTAACACAGATGCCCCCAACAACCTGCACAGGCCACCTCTCGTTCCCTCGGGGACACCCCATGCGTAACGCTTTGCCCCATGACACCCCCACCTGGCTCCCCTGGGACACTGGTTCCCTAGCCCTCTGCACAGACTGTCAGCCACACTTCAGTGAAGTCACCGGCTCCACCCACTGGGCACCACTTCCTGCTCCTGCCGCCCCCAGGATCGGGGCACCTCCCTCTCCCCCTTACTACATCCCAGCCCCGCCTCTCCCCCTCCCCCGCCCTCCTACCCTGGAGGAGGATGGGAGGCCCTGGGGTGAGGGGCCAGGCCGGGGTCAGGAGGGCAGGGTGCCGGTGGGTCGTCCGCCTGTCTGTCCTCGGCTAATTTTAGGCGCATTTTCCCTGGCCTGGCAAAGTGGGCCAGTAGCTCCCGCGGTGATTCTGCGGTTTCTGGGACACCGTCACGCTGGGTCAGCGGCAAAGTGGGGCGCAGGAGGGGTGGGGGCTGCGAGCAGGGCCAAGGGCAGGGAGGAGACATGTGCGGCAGGATGGCAGGCATGGGGGTGTGTGCCAAGGTGGCAGGAGCGTCCGGGGGTGTGTCCGGCCTCCTGCCTGCCTGCCTCGGGCAGTGCGGGGCGGCCGCCCTTGACCGCTGGTCCCCCGAGGGGTCGGGGCTCCTGGTCTGACAGCCGCCCTTGGCCCCAGCAGCCGCCTGTGATGCTGCCGTCCCCCACCGCCCCGTGGCCCCACGATGACACGCCGCCCCGCCTCAAGCGAGGACGAGGAACGCCACAGTGCCAGCGAGTGTCCCGAGGGGGGCTCAGAGTCCGACAGCTCCCCAGACGGGCCCGGGAGAGGCCTCCGGGGCACCCGGGGCCGGGGCAGTGGGGCGCCTGGTAGCCTGGCCTCCGTGCGAGGCCTGCAGGGCCGCTCCATGTCTGTCCCCGACGACGCCCACTTCAGCATGATGGTCTTCAGGATTGGCATTCCGGACTTGCACCAGACAGTGAGTGGCTCTGGCGCCGGACGGCAGGGGGACAGGGGCCCAGACTCGCACCAGGAGGCCTTCCGCTCAACCCCCCGTTTCCAGACCCCCCTCCCCCACACACTTGCCCAAACCCCCCACAGTCCCCAGCACCACCCGCTCCCCGCTTGCGAGCGACTTCAGGCTCCCGTCCTTGTCACCTGCCTCCCCCCACCAGAAATGCCTGCGCTTCAACCCTGATGCCACCATCTGGACAGCCAAGCAGCAGGTGCTCTGTGCCCTGAGCGAGAGTCTGCAGGACGTGCTCAACTACGGCCTGTTCCAGCCAGCCACCTCCGGCCGCGACGCCAACTTCCTGGAGGAGGAGCGGCTGCTGCGAGAGTACCCCCAGTCCTTCGAGAAGGGGGTGCCCTACCTGGAGGTGAGGCCCACAGGCTTCCCAGAGGGGAGAGGGCGGGTCCCGCCACGCCTCTGTCCCCTCCCCGAGGGAAAACCCCTGGTGCCCAGATCTCTGGGTCGCCTGAAGGTCAGAAAGAGTCAGCGGGGCCTCCTGAGTTCAAATTACTGCCGGTCCCCGAGCAGGAGTGGCCTTGAGCGAGCCGCTTCCCTGCCCCAAGCTTCCCCGTCCGTCCAGTCCGGGAAGGGTCGGTTCCCAGTGGCACTGGACGTTCTGCAGTGGGGGGCAGAGCCCCACACTCCTTCACCTTAGAGGTTGCAGCCTGCAGGCCCCACAACGACGGTGCCGCACCCCTTTGCCCACCCAGCTGAGGCTGGGCCCTTTCCACCCTGACCCTGAGCCCAGAACGGGGTCCGGCCTCCTCCCCGGGCCCTGACGCCCAGTCTCCGTCTCTCCCCGCACCCCACCCCGGCCTCAGTTCCGGTACAAGACCCGAGTTTACAAACAGACCAACCTGGATGAGAAGCAGCTGGCCAAGTTGCACACCAAGGTGAGACAACGCTGCTGGCAGCCCCCTGAGCCCCTTGGGGACCCCCGGACCTGGAACCCCGCCCCGACCACTTCCTCCCCACCTCCCCCCAACAGCCCTGCACATTGCCCAGCCCTTCTGCTTCTCTGCCAGGGTCCCCATCGCGGGACACTGGGGGCAGCCCCCCGAACCCCCCCATCTTCCCCAGCATAACCCCATCTAAACGTCCCTCTTCGCCCTCGTCCCTCTGCGCATTATCCACACCACCTCCGGCCATTTTCCTTGTCTTCGGACTCACCCGTCTCAACTCCTGGGTCCCCCACATCCACGCAGGGCCCCTCGCCCCCCTTTCGCCTGGACCCTGACTCTGTCTGGGGGCTGTTTCGTAGACATCCTGCAGCTCCCCCAGCCCCACAGCCTACATCTCTGCCAGGTCTGAGGGTGTCCCCACCCCCAGCCACACCTATTTTCTAGTCACCTTGCCGTCCACGTCCCCTGTGTCCTCCCTGGTCCCCCGAGAGCCAGGAGGAAGCCAGGGGGCTGCTCTGCTCAGCAGCGAGGTGAAGGGTTAGTCCTGACACTTGGGGAAAATCCTCACCCTTCCTCACTACGCATTTGTCCTTGTCCCCCAAACATTCCAGCCTCCAGACGCACGCCGTCCCCTGTGGCAGCCACCGGCCACATACAGCTTCTGGGCACTTCTAGTGTGGCCGGTTCCCGAGCCGAGCCTTGCTGTGAGTGTGACATGCCCACTGGTCTTCAAAGGCTCGGTGTCACCCCCACCCTCACCCCCAAAATAAAATGTCTTCTTAATAAATTTCACATGGATCGCCCGTCGGAATGGTGGGCGTAGTACATTAAAAAGGGAAATGTCATTAAAGCGAATTTCAACACAATCGACATTTCCTCTTCCCTTTTAAAAGTAGTGGCTGCTAGGGACTTTGCAACGCCACATGTGGCTTGCTGTGTATTTCCACTGGACGGCATGGCTCGAGACCCCAGCTTTTCTCCCCTGCTCCCTGACACGCCTGTCTTCTCTCTCTTATCCACGGCTCAGACTGGGCTGAAGAAATTCCTGGAGTACGTGCAGCTTGGGACGTCTGACAAGGTGGCCAGGCTGCTGGACAAGGGGCTGGACCCCAATTATCATGACTCGGATTCAGGAGGTAGGGAGGGGACTGGGGGCTCCGGGGGGGAACACCCAGTACGAGGCCTGGGGCCTGCATGTGACTGGCCTGTCCCCCCGCTCAGAGACCCCCCTGACGCTGGCCGCCCAGACGGAAGGCTCCGTAGAAGTGATTCGAACGCTGTGCTTGGGTGGAGCCCACATCGACTTCCGGGCCCGAGACGGCATGACAGCCCTGCACAAGGCCGCGTGTGCCCGGCACTGTCTCGCTCTTACGGTGAGGTGCCAGCTGCCCCAGACCACAACACCCCGAACTGCCATGCTTACCACACGGACTGCACCGGGCGAATTGCCCCAGACCCCCCCTCTACCCCCCGCGCTGACACCCCTGCAGCTGAATCTGAAACGCTCCTCAGTCCCCGAGGTGTGCCTGCCTGCCCCGGCTCAGCAGCTGTAGCTGACAGTGTCACAGACCCTTCCCCTATGCCCAGGTAGATGACATCACTCTCCCGACACCCAGACGCTTGGTGTCCCCCATTCCCTCCGACCCAGCTCGAGGCCGGCCCTGCCTCTCTCTCTCTCTTTGTGGCTCTTAAAATGCACAGGGAGCTCCCCGCTCTGTCCCCAGATAGAGACCCTCCCCCACATGCACAGCCCCTCGACCTGCCTCCCCAGACGCTGGCCCCCAAAGCTCCCCAAGACAGCCTCCGTCTACCCCTCCGGGCCTGGCGTTCACTCCCCCAAACACACTGCCCCTTCTCTTGGATGCAAACACACCCTCTCCTCCCAAGCAGACGACCCCCAGGTACCCACAGGGTACACACGTGGAGCTGTGGCCCAGCCTCCTGTTAAAATGCCCTTTCTCCCCGTGCCCTCCGCCTCCGCCAGCCCAAGGCCACTAGATTCGTCTTCACACACAGGTTGCCTCCGGGGTGCATAGCTGGGGACCAACACCCCGATTCACAGACACCCAGCTTAGCAGATGCTCCTTCCCTTTCTCCAACCCTTTCTTGAAGAACCTTAAATGCAGCCACACGCCAGCCGCAGAGACCTGCCTGATGCCCTGAGTGGACAGACCCTCTCTGGACCCCCAGGGCGCTGGGCTCTCCCAGACAGGGCTCCTGCTCACACCCCTCCACGGCCAGGCTGTCCCATCCAGTAGCCGCTAGCCGCGTGCGCTGTTTCCATTTAAATCGATTAACATGAACTGAAATCAATACTTATGCTCCTTGGGCTCACTGGCCACGTTCGAGGGCTCAGGAGCCCACGTGTGGCTGCCACGTTGGGAGCGTGGTTTCGATGTTCGGGGGGACAGTGCCGCTGCAGGCTGCCCTCACACAGGGCTGCCACCAACACTGTCTCCTGGTGATGCTCGATGCCACCAGCCTTCTGTGCCCGAGGCCGTTCCTTGAGTGGGACCACTCCCTGCCCCCGAGCCCCCCGCCCCAGTGGGGCTGGCCCAAGCTTGCCCTATCCTCGGCCTCCTCTGTGCCTCGTCTCTGGGGTCTTGGTCCTAATGACGTGTCCCCCTCAGCCAGGGGCCTCCTGCATCCAGACTCAGTTCTCATGACCATTCTGCCGAGTAGGTGGGCACTGAGGCGTTGAGTTCCTTCGTCAGCCTTCAGGGACAGTGGGCAGGATGGCACGCTGCGGGGGGTCCTCTGGGGTCCTCTTCCCGATCCCCTCCTTGTTCACAGGGGATGGGAGAGGCTCAGAGAGGTCCAGAGAGGGGACGGGCCAGGCTCAGGGCGGCGTGAGGGCCTGACGGCAGAACCGAGATCGGCACAGGCCAGTGTGGCCCAGCTTCGGGGTGAGCTGGCACTCCCGTGACCACCCTCTGTCTTGTCTCCCTCCCTAGGCACTCCTGGACCTTGGTGGCTCCCCCAACTACAAGGACCGCCGGGGGCTGACCCCTCTGTTCCACACGGCTATGGTGGGGGGTGACCCCCGCTGCTGCGAGCTGCTTCTGTACAACAGGGCCCAGCTGGGCATAGCCGATGAGAACGGCTGGCAGGAGATCCACCAGGTGCTCCCCGCTTGGCCAGGAGGGGCTTGGGACCGGGTGGGGAGGGGTGCTTGGGCCCCAAGAGGGGTCAGGGATCAGGGATCCTGGTCCAAGGGGCTGGGGATCCACGGGATGGGGGTGAGAGTACATGGCCCCCAAAGAGGAAAAGATGGGGGTGTCAACACTGGATGGACTGGGGGCCTGGACGCCTTGACCTCGAAGACGGTTGGGGATAGCCTCTCAGGCCTCTGGAGGGGCCGGACCAGACACCGAGGCCTTGGAATGGCTTGCGAAGCTGACAGCCCGGGTGTCTAAGCAGCAAGGGGGAAGGGGAGGTCGAGGCAGGGCTTCCTGGCTGGGGGATGGACGACGTGGACAGACGCGGTGGTCGGAAGGGTCTGACCCGGCCTCCTCGGCTCCCCGTCCTCCCCAGGCCTGTCAGCGGGGTCACTCGCAGCATCTGGAACACCTGCTCTTCTACGGGGCTGAGCCCGGAGCCCAGAACGCCTCGGGGAACACGGCCCTGCACATCTGCGCTCTCTACAATAAGGTGCGGCTGGCCCTCCCCCTGCCTCCAGCCTCCCTGCCGCCCCGGGCCCTCCACCCCTTCCCCGCCTCCCCTGTCCACTCGTCCCCCGTCCACTCGCTCGCTTGTTCATCCATCCATCCAACAAGTCCCGATTGGGTGTCTTCTCTGTGTCAGGCCCAGAGCTGGGCACCGAGGGCCCAGGAGGGAGCCTGACGGTCAGCCGCTCCAACGGGATGTGCCGGCCGTTGCAACCCACAGTGTTCAGAGGGAGGTCACGGGACAGCCAGGTCCCGGTGGGAGCACGGGCCTGGCCCCGGGCGTGGGGCTGGCATGGTGGTGCCACCTGTGGCAGGCCAGGCGGGGGTCAGCTGAGTAGACAGAGGGGAGAAAGGGCGTCAGGTGAGGGGCTGAGGCCCGGGCGAGCCAGACAGGAGTCGGGACCATGCCCGGGAGGGAAAAGACCCCGCGGTTCTATGCCCCGTGAGTCTCCCTTCAGGCACCTGCTGGGTGCCGCCACAGGGGACAGAGGAAAGGCCATGCTACAGTCCCTGAGGGGGACATGGGCACATCACAAGTTATGGCGATTCAGGGCTAGGGGGCGGTCCCCGCTTCAGGAGCAGAGGTGAGCGATAAAGAGCCAGCAGGGAGTTACGTACCTGCTCCCGTGTTCTGTGGCTTTTAGCCCCGTGAACCTGGTCCCTCGCTACCCATGCGACGGACAGGCCATCCAAGGCAGCTCGGCCCCCTCAGAGGCTCGGCCTCCCCACTCCCTCCCTCCCCAAGGCTCCCCGCCCTTAGGTGACTTGGGAGGATAGGGCAGGGCCTGGCCAGCTGCTGCTAGTCCCAGTACCCCAGCCGCTACTCCCGCCCTCCGGGACATCTTCCAGAACGGCCCGGCCCCAGCTGCCTCGTCAGAGCTTGCAGTGCCAGGGACGTGGCAGGTAGCCACACGCCGCCTGGCGGCAGCAAGCAGTCAGCTTGGCCCCCGCAGAGGGAGGACTCGGCCAGGCCAGTATGGTGCTGTCACTTCCTCTCCCCGTGGCTTCCATCTCCTCGTCCTCGGCCCTGCCGCCTGGGCGCATGGCCCGCGGGCAGCCCGGGGTCCCCTGGGCGAGCCCTGTCCCCTCTCCAAGGCTCGGTCCTCTCCCTGAAATGGGAGCGACGTCAGCCGATGGAAGCGGGTGTGTGAAGCGCTCATTCCCAGAAGGCACCTCTAATAATAATAGTTGTCATTATCGTTATCATAACCGTTATCAGTCAGGATCCAGTCAGGAGACGAGAACCATACCGTTACCTTGAACTAGAGAACACGTACTGTGAAGGATTAGGTGGCGGGAGCGATGGCTCTCAGCCGTCCCCCCTTCTCGGCCGTCCCTCTGTCTGTGCCATGGGTCCACGAGGAAGGACCGCGTGGGCGAGCGTGTGCTTGCTCGCGGCGAGGTGACTGAGGAGCAGTCGCCTGACGCGTGTGAGGTGTTCTTCCAACTCTCTCCCCTTGTCTTCCTTTCCGGACTGTAAGCTTCCCCGGGCCCAGAGCTGAGTCTGGCAGACACCCCCACTCCCTGCTCCGCGGGCCTCCTGGCAGGCCCATCTGGCCCCTGCTGGGGATAGTCAGTCCACATTCGGCCCGTGAGAGGGCTGAGCCCGAGGCCCCAGCACGTAGTAGGCCTAGATGAGTGAGTACGTAAGTGGATGGATTCCCCGCTCCGAGATTGCACAGAGCCCAACTCAGAACATTGAACGAGTGTTTGCTTCAAGATGGAGTGAATGAGTGAATGAATGAATGGACAGATCTGAGCAAATGGACTTTGAATGAGTCGGCACCTACTGTGTGCTCGATGAGCACCTACTGTGTGCTCAATGTGAGCTGAATCCGATGCAGCAGGGCGCCTGCCCTGGGGAGGGGGCGTGGGAAGGAGGGAGAGAGGTCGCGGTCTGGCGAAGAGGCCGACGTGGAAGCAAATCATCGCGATACCGTGAGATGCTAGGTCACTGGTACCCACGGGGTTTTTGAGGAGCGGAGCGAAGAGCTGGGGGAGCCGGTGTCGATGCTCTGGCCGTGTGCCAGGCCAGGCGGCAGCGGGGGCATGCAGGTGTGCAGCAGCACACCTGGCAGTGGTCGACCGTCTAGCTGGAGGGATGGCGCGAGCACACGCAGACACGCGCAGTCACAGGCACCCTCAGAAAACAC
Source organism: Pteropus alecto (assembly GCF_000325575.1). Classification (NCBI taxonomy): domain Eukaryota; kingdom Metazoa; phylum Chordata; class Mammalia; order Chiroptera; family Pteropodidae; genus Pteropus; species Pteropus alecto. The sequence goes on from NW_006430464.1 coordinate 849,222, forward strand.
GCTGGGCTGGCTCTGCTGTCCAGCGACTGACCTGAGCAGTTAGTCGTGTGTTCACAGGAAAACAGACAAGGACTAGGTTTAGAAGGCCCCGTGGGAGTCGTGGCTGCTTCTCTAGCCGGAGGTGTGACCTTGGGCACAGGTTTGCCTTCTCTGAGCCTGTCATGTAGGATGGGCTTGTACAAGCATCCTCGGTGGGTGCGATGCTGGTCTGATCAGCATCTGGGAGCCGGAAGCCAGGCTGGGTTTGGCCGGACCAGGACACAGGGCAAGAGACCTTCCCTCATTCAGCACCTGTTTACTGAACAGCTCCTCTGGGCCAGGCATAGTCCAGATGTAGGTGCCACAGACAGAATCATGTCCCCGCGCAATGGACGGTGTGGTGGGGGCAGGGATGCTGACGAGACAAATAAAAGAGAAACTAAATTCCAGAGAGACCGCGTGACGAAGCAAACGAGCTCCTACTGGCTTAGAAGAATGCCGGGGACGCAGCACGTGCCATATAAATAAAAGCGAAGCAGGACCCAGGGTGCCATGGTTTTGACAGGGCAGGCAGAGGACGCCCTCTGCAAAGGGGGCATTCGAGCAAAAACCTGAGCGAAGTTTAGCGAGCCATGTGTAGATGGGGGGCCGAGGGTTCCAAGCGGACGGAGCAGCGGGCGCCCAGGCCCCGAGGCAGGACTGCACCTGTCCAAGGCAGGAGGAGGCCGGCGTGGCTGGCAGAAGGTGCAGGTGGCGGGGTGGGCAGACCAGGCGGACCGGGCCGTGCTTTCTAGGCCGTGTTTTGATCCCCAGAGTGAGCGGGAGTGACAGGCGAGTGACGTTGGTAAGGGCCTGGTCCGCATCCCCGCCACGCTGTCCCCTTCCGGCCGATGTAGCAGAGTGTGTGGCTGAGAGCATAAACATAGGCTCTGGAGGCAGACGGACCCCGGTTCGGATGTGAGCGCCGACACCCCAGCCCCGTGACCTTGAGCTCCTTTTGAAGCCTTACTCTCCTCGTCCGGAACCGGGGGACAGGAATTCCCACCTCACGGGATTGTCGGGCGACCCAAGGAGCTTCTGCCTCTGAAGTGCCGAGCGCCTGGCATGCACTAAGCCCTCCGCGAGGCACGGATGGGTGGCTCTCAGCCCAAACACTTCTGCCACCACCACCCCCAGGGGACATTTGTCACTGTCTGCAGACATGCTTGGTTGTCACCACTGAGGAGAGTGGTTGTCACTACTGGCATCTAGTGGCAGAGCCCGAGGATGCCGCTAAGCACCCCACAGTGCGCGGGACGCTCCCCCTGGCCCGAGCGCCTGCAAGGCAGAGGCCGAGAGACCCTGGTTTAGGTTAGCGTCGCCCAGCAGACGAGTGCGAGTCACACGTGTGGTTGGACGTGTCCCGGGAGCCGCGTTTTTTTAAAACAGAAAAGAAACGGGTGACGTGAATTTTAGGAGCGTCTTTTATTTAACCCGTCGTGTCCAGGGGGCATCTTGCTTGACGCAGAACCGATGTGAGAATTCTTAGAGGTGTGGGAATTATTTTCTTCCATGCTAAATCTTCGAAACGGAGATTAACTCACAGTGCCTCCTGGTCTGGCCGTGGGGCGGGGCTCAGGAGTGGCCGCTGGACCGGGCAGGGCAGGCTGAGCTGAGACTTTTCTGAAGTTCTTAGCGCAGTGCCTGGGTCCACTCACCTTGATGTTTTTCCTCCTGACCCTGTCCACTGACGGTCACCTCCAGGAGACTTGTGCTAGGATCCTCCTCTACCGAGGGGCCAGCAAGGACGTGAAGAATAACAATGGACAGACCGCCTTCCAGGTCTGGGGGTGCACGAAGAGCGGACAGGGATCGGGGGACGTGGGACAGCGGGAGGGAAGCTGAAGTCGCTGGGGCGAAGCTTCGCGCGGGGCGGGGTGAAGGGAGCGGCGGGCCGGGGACCTCACGGTGCTTCCTGTCCCCTCTCCCGGGTGCCTGGGCCCCGCTAGGTGGCAGTGATCGCCGGGAATTTCGAGCTGGGGGAATTAATCCGAAACCATCGAGAACAGGACACCGGTGAGCGAGGGGCTGGGGCTGATGGAGAACCTGCTGGGGTACTGGGGGGCGTGCATGGGAGGGTCGGGGAGTCTGGCCTGATTTGGGGGTCACGGTGGGATCAAGAAAAACCTCGGAGAGCCTTGCATGGCTGAGCAGTGTAGGGGGCGCGGTTCCAGCCCCCCACTTCTCATCCGGGTCTTTCTCCCCTCGTGCCTCTCCCCACCATTTCCTGCCCGCGTGCCCCCTGCCGCCTGCCTCCGTCTCCCCCGCTGCTGCGCTCTCTCAGTACCCTTCCAGGAGTCCCCCAAGTATGCCGCCCGGCGACGGGGGCCCCCCAGCGCCGGGCTGACCGTGCCCCCCGCGCTGCTGCGGGCCAACAGTGACACCAGCATGGCCCTGCCCGACTGGATGGTGTTCGCCGCCCCGGGGACTT
>NW_006430464.1:852085-857953 GCF_000325575.1 Pteropus alecto
CTCGCTGTCCCCCGCCTCTCACACCCTCTGTGTCCCCAGCTCCAGGGGGACGCCGCGGGAAGGGCCCACCGGGGGCACCGGCGGCTCAGCGGGGCCCGGCGGCTCCCTGGGCAGCCGTGGGAGGCGCCGGAAGCTCTACTCCGCGGTGCCCGGACGCTCCTTCATGGCGGTGAAGTCCTACCAGGCCCAGGCCGAGGGGGAGATCTCCCTGAGCAAGGGGGAGAAGATCAAAGGTGAGGGGGCAGGCCGTGGGCAGGAGGGCCCGCGACCGGGGAGGGCCGGGCAGCACACACAGTCTCGGTGTGTCCCAGGCACACTGGAGGCCTCAGAGAGCCCTGAGCTGCCCCCTCCTGCCTGGAGGAGCCCAAGGTGTCACTAGGAGGAGGCAGCATCTGGGACCCTGACGCCAGGCCCGGCCCAACCGGAGCGCTTGCTGGGTGGTCTCAGATGAGCCCAGCCCTGGGTCGGCGGCTCGGGGCCTCAGGCAGGGCCAGCGACCTACCCTGGGTGCCCAGTCCACCCCAGCCGTCTTTCTCACCGGTGTGAGCGTGAGGCCAAGCCACCTCGGCTTCACAGACGGGGCGGTGCCTACTTTATGGGGTTCTGACGAGATGGCAGGTGTACAAAGCCAAGGGTCCCCTAAACGGGGCTGCCGTCATAGGGGTTCGCCTCTCTTCGATTTTCCTGTCTTCGTCCGGAAAACATGCACAGCGCCAGCAGCCCCCACGTGCAAGCCCCATGGGGCTGGCGACGCGCGTTCCTGGACAGCACAGTGGTTTGGAGACAGGCAGTACGCCCCAGACGCAGTAGTCAGCCCGGGGCGGGCCAGCGATTCCTTCCCGGACTGGAGGTGCACAGAGGCTGAGCGAGTGTGGTGCTGGAGAACCAGGCCGCTTAGGTTCAGATCCTGGCTTCACCCCGCTCCTAGCGGGGTGGCCTCAGGCAAGTGACATCTCTGGGCCTCAGTGTCCTCATCTATGAGGGAACGTGCCCCTGTGAGGATTTAAAGGAATCAGCTCAGGCGAAGTGCTGAGAACAGGGCTTCGCACACAGTAAGCGCGGCATCGTTATCGTAAATGGCCCCCCGCTACGGGCAGCTGGAGGAGGGACACCCTGGCTGCCCAGGGGAGCTGGGAGTGGCCTCCCCTGGGAGACAGGGTGTGAATGGAGCAGGAGTCAGAGAATCAGCTGGATTGTGTGATCGCATCTACTTCGTAGTCTGTCTTCCCAGAGCCTGAGTTTTCGAAGGCGAGGTTACGTTACACGGCGCCGGTCTCTGGGGCGCCGGGGCCCCGTTTAATGACGCAGCACGCGGGAGGCCTCGGCACACATCTGCTGAGTGGACGGATGAATGAACGAACGAACGAACGAATGAATCAACTGAATGAATGATCAAATGCAGGCGCCAGTGGTGGGGGCCAGGGCAGCGCCTCTAGGGGCAGCATGCGGGGGGTATGGAGGAGGGAGAGGGAGGACGGGAGAGAGAGAGAGAGAATGTGGGGGGGATTGGTCTGTGCTTCAGAGGGCGAGCAAAGAGGGAAGCAGGCCAGGGATGCGGGACCTTCTGGGCAGGCAGAGGGCCGTGGGCAGTATCTTCCAAATTCTTTCTGAACTTCAAGCCCAACACTTCCATGCAGGGAGAGGACACACTGCCCTGTTTTTACATCCTTCCCTTTCATTAAAAGGCACTTAATTGCCTCAAAGCACGCCTACATCCACGATGTCACCAAGTTTCACCACATCCCAATAAGGCAGTGGCTCCCTCTGCTCTCAGAATCCGGGCCCAGAGCCTCCGCCGGGCCTGGAAGGCCCTCCACTGCCCCACCCCACCTCCCACTGCCAGCCCAAGCTCATCTGAAGCCACCGTTTCCTTCACGCACAGGGTTCCAGGGACCCCGTCCTTCCCCCCCAGTGCTCCAACGCCCCGAGCCCCTTTCCACACTGAGCTCTTTGCCTATGCGATTCCTTCTGCCTGGACCACCTGTCCTCTCTCTCTCTGCCTCCTCGACTCCCAGGATCCCTCAGGTCTCAGCCTGAATGTTACACCCCCTCTGCCATCCAATTCATATGCTCCCACCTGACCTCTCTCCGGACACCCCGTCTCTCCCCTCAAACGCCGACCTCAGTTTCCGGTCACAATGTCGCTTGTAGAGTTCCGCCTGTCACGGGCTCCAGCGTGGAAGCTGATGAGGGCAGGAACCACGCTGGTTGTGCTCAAGTTGTCTGCTCTGTGTCTGGCCTGATGCCTGACTCACGACCGCCACTAAATAAACACTTGTCCCGTGAACGAAGGACCGCGTGGTTCCGAGACCCCCCAGCCAGGCATGGCACAGCCAGCCGAGCGCCCAGACCCCTGGTCACCCCCATCTCCTGCTCTTGCATGACCTTGAGCATTTCCTCGATTCTATTTCCCAGATTTTCTCGAGGCAGGTGCTTTGCGCAGAGACAAGCATCAGGTGGCTCCGACCCAAACCCTAGCGTGCCTCGCGCCGTCTGCGGGCAAGGGGCCTCTGTGCCATAGCTTTAAGCTTCTTCACGGGTCAGCTGGGAACTCGGTTCCCTGTCAGGGTGGGTGTGAGCCATGAAAATATTGGAGAGACGGAGGACCGCTGAACCAGACGTGTGGACGGAGCGGGAGCAAACGTTAGGGGCTGAAAAGCCTTCGCTCTGGGAACAGGCAGAGCTGTGTTCACACCCAGGCTGGGCCAATTCTAAGCCGTAGAGCCTTGGGCAAATGACCTCATCTCTCCAAACCTCAGTTTCCCCCTCCGTCAAGTGGGCACAACGGAAGCACGCCCGGCGGAGGGTTCTGGCCCAAGGGGAGCGTTGGCTGTCCTTGCCGTCCCAGTCGGTGCCCAGCACGGCAGCGCCGGGCACCCCGCGGGCTCTTAGTAGGGTGCGGCCAGCAAGGCTGGGCTTCCGGCCACTGGTGGCGGAGAGAAGGGAAGAGGCGATTGTCCTCTCTTCTCCCTTCCAGAGCCAGGGGAAGGGACGAGAGGGACGGGAGGGAGGGGTCTGGGAGCAAACGACAGACAGACAGACGATTAAGGGTCAAGGAGACTTCTGGAGATAGCGGGGCTGGGGAGGGGCTGCCTGGGTGGGGGGTTCAGGGAAACGACAGAACAACTGAGCCGTAACCAGTGACCAGGAGAGACGAGAGCCAGGTGTGGACACGTCCCTAGCCTGTGAGGACTGCGTCACAGGACTTGGCCCTTTTGCCCCCAGGGCCCCTCGACGATCCCACTGGATCCGGAAAGCTGGCCTGCAAAAGGGGACATGGTTTGCTTGTCCCCCGCGCCCCTTCGCCGCTTCCTGGGACGCTCGGTAGTCAGGACAGCCTTGGGAATCGGGGACAGGCGGTGCATCCGGTGTGCTGAGACGTTTGTGTCCCTGCTCCCTTGCCTAGTGCTTAGCATCGGGGAAGGCGGCTTCTGGGAAGGCCAGGTCAAAGGTCGCGTCGGCTGGTTCCCCTCGGACTGCCTGGAAGAGGTGGCGAACCGTTCGCAGGAGGGAAAGCAAGGTGATGGGGGGCCCCTGGCTGTCCCAGATGCACCCTAGGGTACCCTTGTCCCCTCCTCTCCCCCTCCCGATGGGGGCGGGCTCGTGGTTTCCAGAGTGAGGAGGGTCCAAGGTCACCCCTTGTCCCCCTGCAGAAAGCCGCAGTGACAAGGCAAAGAGGCTCTTCCGGCACTACACCGTGGGCTCCTACGACAGCTTCGATGCCCCAAGGTAACTGTCCTGACACTCTGGAGCGCCCTCCACCTCCTTTCGCACCCCACCACCTCTCAGCTCCCTGTCCAGCGTCTACCTCCTCTGTAAAGTTTGGTCCAGGGGCGGGGAAAGCAGAGTTCGCTTCAGACCACACAGCCCAGTCCCAAACCTGCCTTGGCAGCCACTAGACCAGCCAGCTCTGGGGCAGTCAAAAACCAGTGGTGGCGGGTGGGGGGCGAGGCAGTCATTTGGGACCCCGGGGAGCTCACATGTGGCTGGCTGCCCCCCGCCCCCACTTCCTGTGCCCCGTCTCTGTGCAGTCACGTGCAGTGGAAGCAAATGCATCCCATGCCTTGCACGGGGCGTGGACAGAGCCGGCCGGGCGGGGTGGGGTGGGGATGGGGAGATGGGCCCACTGACGCCTTTCCCCTCCCTGGCTGCTGGCTGACTTGCTTCTGAAGCTTGATGGATGGGATTGGCCCAGGGAGGTGAGAAGGGAGGGGACGGGTCGGGAATGGGAAGGGAGGGGTGCCTGGAGGTGTGTGGATGGGTGCTTGTGCACGAGCAGGACTGAAGCTTTCCACGAGTGGACGTCTTACACGGGCGCGCACCCTCGGAGGATCGCCCCGAGTGTGTTCGTGTCTTCTGTGAGGCTCTGTAGGTGCACATGACCTGTGTCCGTGTGCATGTGTGGCCGGAGGCCCCTGCCCCTGGATGCCCCGGGCATACGCCTGTGACGGAGACGGGGTCAGTCCTGCTCTGTAGACATGGGTGCGTCTGTGGCTGTCATTTACGGCTGCACGATGGTGGCTCTGCACATCTGTGTTTTCCTGGATCCGTATGTCTGAGAATGAGGACAAGTGTTTCTAGAGATGGCAATGTGCCTCTTACTGCGTGTGGACGGGGGCGGGGGGGGCCTCTGCACACGTCTGTCTCTCTTCATGCATGTTGGCCGTGCGTGCACATTATTAGCACATAGGAACGTGTGCATGAATTTGCATCTGTCTGATTGATCTGGAATTCAGGATCCTGGGGTATTGGGGGAGGGGAAGCACCAGAGGGGAGCACTCCAGGGCTTGGGCTCCCAGACGGGCAAGGCCGAGGTGGAGGGATGGTCGTAATCGGGCGTCCAAGATGACACCCGCCCCCCCTGCTCCCTCCATCAGAGAAGGGTCCCCTCGTCCGTAGCATCCTTCCATTAAATGTGTCCAAACCTATGTGTCTGTGTCCTGGCCAGTGGGGACGGTTTGAGGGTGGGGAGGAAGAGAAATGCCAGTGTGGGGAGAGAGGGCGGGGCTGGGCCGCCACCCTGCGCCCCGAATGTCCGAGGCGCTTGACCGGTGTGCGTGTTCGCCTGGCACGTCTCCGGCTCTGGGCCCCGGGTGAGTATCGAGGTCCCCCCCCCACCGCACTGAGTCTCTCCGTCAGCCTCTGTTTCTTGTCTGTCGGTGTCTCTCTGGGCCTCCCCTGGGCCCTGGTCTGGGGGTCACTTGCTCTGCCAGCTGGATGAGGTGGTCCCGCTCACCCTCGGCTTCTTCCTTCCCCCCCTGGCTGTTCTGTTGAGTGCATTCCCTCCCCTCCCTGTGCGTGGCGGGCATGTGCCGCTGTGTGTGCGGTGTGTTGGAGCCTGTGCTCCTGCCTGCCCCCTGCTCACTCTGTCCCCTTCCGTGGTGGCCTGTCCCATCCCGTGCTGTGCATCTGTGCTGGAGCTGAGCGGTCCTGCCCCGTGTAGCCCCTCCTGACCTGTGCAGCTCGCCCCATCCTCTCCCGGGAGTCTCGTGTGAGCTGTGGTGTGTGGACGCCACTCCGCCTGGGCTTCTTTGGGGGGAGGGGTGTCTCTCACTGCTTTGGGGCCCAGTCCCAACGTCCTGGCCTTCCCTTTTCGGCCCTTCCAGACTGCGTGTTGGGGTGCGTCGTATGTTGGTCTGCAGTGGTGGGCTGTGTGTCCCCTCCTGGGGCCTCTCTCACCGTGGGGCCCCTGCCCGGGAAGTGGGGCTGGGTCCGCGCGTCCCTGCACGCGGTGGCGAGGCGTCTTGTGTAGCGGTGCGCGTCCCTCTCCCCGCTCTGGCTCGCTCTGCACCTGCGCGGGAGGGTTCTGAAGGGGGGAGGGGGGTTAAGAGGGGGGCCCAGACCGGAAGTGCCTCCCCCTTCTCCTCC
>NW_006430464.1:858726-863429 GCF_000325575.1 Pteropus alecto
CTCCCGCCCCTCTCCCCTCGGCTCCTCTGAGCTCTGAACCCCTTGCAGGCCTTTCCTCTCAGCCCGTTCCTCTCATCCTTCTCCCTGCGCCCGCTTTCCGAGCCCCCCCCAACTCTTCGGCCCCGGAATCTGTCCCCCACTCCGTCACAGGCCCTTCCAGGCCCCCCTCAGCTCTTCCTCCAAGACCTTCCCCACAGTGGGGCCTTTCGTGGGACCCCACTAGGGCCGGGAGCCTGCTCGCCCTTCCCACCGCCCTCTGAGCCCCCTCTGCGGAGCCTTCCCTGGGGGAGCCGAGTGGCTCCCCCTCAGCACCTGCCCCGAGGCCCCCGATCCCCCGATCCCCTGGTTCCCGCATCCCCACACCCCTCCTCAGAGTTGGCAAGTCCCCCCATTCATACCCCTCTCTCCCATTCACAGCGGCCCCCCCATCACACGCCACCCCGCCCCCGGCCTCCCCTCCTTTTTCCGCTGCGTGTCACTGCGTGTGTCAGTGTGGCTGTGTTGATGTGCGTGCGTGTGTGTGCCTGCCTGCAGCCGCGCGTGTGTGCGTGCGTGTGTGTGTGTGTGTCTGTGAGAGAGGGAGGAGGTGGGCTCCCAGCCCACCCCCCAGCTGTGTCCATCTGCGTATCCCTGTTTGACGGTGTCTGTCTCTGTGTGTGACTTGGAGCGACAGGCTGTCTGGGGACTCTGTGTGTGTGTGCGTGTGTGTGTGTGTGATGGAGTGAGTCTGTCCCAGGCACTGCGGCTGTGTTTCCCCACACCCACCCTCCCATGCCAGGCCTGTCCCCTCCCCCACAGCCCCCCCTTCACTGGTCCCTCCGTGTGTCTCTGTCCCCATGCGCCCCTCTCCCTGCCCTCGGGGGGTCTGTGCCTGCGTGGGGCCCATGTGCTGAGCCGCGGCTGAGCTTCTGCACGGGGCGGGGGGTGTATATGCTGTGCGTGCCACTTCTCAGCATGGGAGGGGGCCGGCTTCAGTGCGTGAGGCCCCTGTACCCACCGTGGAGATGGGTACAGGGGGAGGGGCCAGTGCTGGAGGGGGTGCCAAGTACAGCGGCAGGCTCTGGGCTGTGGGATCTTGGGTGTGCGAGAGGGACCTTCACAGTGGGGGTGGGGGAGTGGACGCTGCTGCAGTCTGTGTGTGGGATCCAGTGAACAAGAGCTGGCCGCTGGGCTCCAGAGGCCGCTCAGGGTCGCCGAGGGATGGCCAGGGGGAGAGCATTGTGTGTGTTCCTGCAGGGCAGGTAGCCAGCAGCACGGAGCATGAATGGGGTGCTGCGTGGGTCGCTGGGAGCAGGGGGTGGGGTTAGAGGGTCTGGGCAGGAGGCCGGTGGGAAGAGAAAGGAACAGGGTAGAGTGGGAGATGCCGGCGAAGGGGATGGGGAAGACCGGAACGCGGAGGGTGCGTGGAGGAGCACGCACGGCAATGGGGTAAGCAGCGGATGCAGGCAGAGCGAGACCGGTTTGGGGGTGGGGACTTAGAGAGGGTCCAGGAAATGTAAATGAGATGCAGTTGCAAGTATTGGGGAGGCCGAAAGGAGAAAGAGGCTGTCACGGGGCGCACGGGAGGAGCCTGGGGTGCCGCGGGGAACACTGTGGGGTTCCACACAGAGGCGCGGGAGGGCGTGAGTGGGGTGAGGGCGTGGGAGGCGGGAGAGGTCGCGGAAGTCTGAGGAGGACACTTGGGGAGGAGAGGGGATGTGGGGGTCTGTGTGTGCAAGGGCAGAGTGTGGGGTGGGCTGACGGCCCTGTGGGTGTGACCGGCTTTCGGGTTGGGGCGCCGGGGAGCAGTCGGATGACACGGCGGAGCAGGTAGCGAGGTGCGGAGAGGGCCGGGGGCACACGCGGATTGGGGGGGTTTGGGGGGGTCGGGTAGTCCAGGGAGCGCATGGTGGGACGAGGGAGCCGCCACATGTCGCTGGCGATCGGGCGGGAAAGTCTCAGAAGCGGGGAGGAGACATGTCTGGGATGGGGACCCTCGAGAGGGAGGGACAGAGGGGGTGCTCTGACCACCCAAAGGTGTCGGGACATTATTGGGGTACATGGGGTGCCGGTCGGGGATTCGGTCTTGGCTTCGGCACTTTTCCAGCCTGGCGTCATCTCGAACAAGTTATTTCTCTGTGCCTCAATTTCCTCATCTACAAAATGGGAACGATAAGAGGCAAGCCCTATCCCCAAGGGGTGCCATGAGGACTGAACGAACAGCTAAGCGGAGAGGGCTCGGACCGCGTGTGGCGCCCGGCAGCAGTTCCGCGAACGCCTCCATCGTGGCGCGCCGTCGGCGTGGCCCGCGATGAGTCTGGGGCGCTCACAGCAGTAGGTTCGGGGCAGAGGTGTCTGTGCCCCAGGTATCTGAGCGCTGTGGAGTGAGCGGAGGGTGTCGAGGCCGCAGTTACCCAGGTATTCCCCCCCGGGGATCAATGAAGCACGTCATTCCCTGTGTGACCTCAAGCTGATCGCTCAGCCTTGCTGTGCCTCTGGCTCCTCCCTCGCAAGGTGACAACTGTGCTCGTCTCCACCTCAGAGGTGAGCCCGTGAGAGACGGTTGACTTATGTAGCTGCGAAGCCTTCAAACGCTGCCTGGCGCACAGCAAGTGCTTCTTCCTGGCGTTTAACGGGTGTGGAAATTTTGTAGGATTATAGTTGGAGGATGGGGTAGCTGGTGTGTGGAGTGTGTCGGGATAACGCGAAGGTAAAAGGGATTCCGGGGGCAGGAGGAAGATGTGGGGAAGGTTGGGGTTTGGGGGCGGCCGGAACGAAGGAAATGAGAAGTAAAGGAGAGCTGAAGGGCACCGCTGGCCGCCGGGGGGCGCCCCGGAGATCTGGAAGGGAGGTCGGGGTAGCGAGGGCGTGAGGCCTCAGAGGACATTGCAAGGTGTAAGGTGGGGACAAGGGCAACGCTGAACGCACGGTCGGCAGCCGGCAGCTCTGACCTCGCGACCCACTTCCGTTGGCCCTGTCCGCTAGCCGGAGCCTTGTCGGCCTCCTTCCTCCCCTCCCCTTCCGTGCCCCCCCATCCCTCCTCCTTTGCCAGCCCCCCACCCCCCACCTAACTACAAAGATGGCCCGTCCCTGGATTGAACGTAACATCAGGAAGATACGGGGGTCTGGTGGGGACGTGTTTGCCCGACCATGGTGAGCTTCGAGCAGGGGCTGTTTCCGGGGTGAGTCCGCGTGTACCCGCTGAGCGCACCCGAGTTACAGGAAGGGGGGCGGAGACAGCGCTGCCCCCTCCCCCCGCCCCCCGCACGGGAGCAGCTGGGGTACGAGGGTACGGAAGTCGTGGGGGGCCACGGGCGCATACGGGGGCGCTCCCGCGGTGCTGGTGGGGCGCATGAGGTATTCTTGGCGGGACTCGGGCTGCGTTGGGGGGGCGCGTTATGGGAATACACGGAGATCGAAGTGAGGGGGCGTTATCGGCGCATACTGGGATGCGTGGGGGTGTCACCGAAATATACCGGAGTATTCCTGGAGGGCTGTTTGGCGGGACCTGTGGGGGCGGGTAATTGGAGTGCGCGGGGAGCATGCTCGGCTATTACTGAGGCGTGTTGGGGCTGGTGGAGATTATCCGGGTGTGCCGAGGGGGTCCGCGTGTGCACCGCATGGGTTGCAGAGGCGGCTGCAGCATGCTGAGGTGCAGCCGGCCACGCGTTCCGCTGGCTCTTGGTGCTCTTGAGAATTTCGAAGGGAGCGGGGTCGGAGCCGGGGTGCCTGGGTATTCCCATTGTGTACCGGGGTGCCTGGAATGGAACAGACACGTGATCCTGAGGTACGGTGGTGACGTCAGGGTTTGGGGGCTGTATCCAAGGGAGCACGGGCAGGTGCTGAAGTACACGGATTACAGAGAGAGATGCGTTTGAGATACCCCAGGGAATACAGGAGTCAGTGCCGTCTTCCGGAACTTTCTACGGTCAGGGAAACCTTCCGCATCTGCGCTGTCCAGCATGGCAGCCGCTCGCCTCCCGTGGCTGCTGGGCGCTTTGAGAGGTGGCTGGCGGGACAGAGGGACTGAATCGTTCCATTTAACTTTTAATTAATTTGCGTACAAATAGCCACGTGCCGCTCGTGGCCACCATATTGGACAGTGACGCATAAGCAATGTTACGACATGCTGGGGACCCGGGGAGGCGTCACTGTGGTCTATGTCCAGTCGAGGAGGTGGGAGGGGTGTCCTCAGAGACCTTGTGTCCTCTGGACTTAAAAGCTTGACCAGAGACAGGGGAGGGATTCTGCTGAGCACGTACAACACACCGGGTCCTGCGTGGAACCGAGCTGCTACAGCGAGCCCCTCGGGTGCAGCCTGCTACTGCTCCCCACACTAGGTGAAGAAACAGACCCAAAAAGTTAAAGGCACGGGCTCAAGGTCACAGGCAGGAAGTGGCCGGCAAGGGTTCAGGCCAGGCGGTCTGGCGGTCTGGCGGTCTGGCTGCGTACCTCCCCCCCTCACCCCCCCCACCCTGCACCGTGCCTGGCGCACAGTGGGCTTCGGCACTGCTTGCTGAATGGATGGGTGGATGGATGGATGGATGAAGGAGGGAGTGAGTAGGAGGGCGGGCGCTCGGGGCTGTGCGAGCGCACGCGGACGCCCTCCCCACGCGGGCGAGGAAGATCCCGGGAGGTGGGACGAACGGTCCCGGGGGCAGGGGCTCGGGTCATGGGGTTGCCTGGCTCCGGCGTCTCATGATCCCTTCTCCACCCGCCCCGCC
>NW_006430464.1:863660-867044 GCF_000325575.1 Pteropus alecto
ACAGGAGAAGGGACCCCAGCCCACCCCAGGGTGCCGGTCCCTCAGCTACGGCAAGGCCTCCGTGACTTGGGTCTGAGCCCCGTCCCCTGCTCGGCCTCTCCACCCCCGCCCCTCCGACCCCGCCGGCTCCTCCCATCTGCAGCGCAGACCCCCATCGAGGAGTTCACCCCCACCCCGGCCTTCCCGGCCCTGCAGTACCTGGAGTCGGTGGACGAGGGCGGTGTGGCCTGGCGGGCAGGACTGCGGATGGGGGACTTCCTCATCGAGGTGAGTCTCGACCTCCAGCCCCAGCCCAGCTGCCGCAGACACCCCCTCCCTCCGCGGGGGACCCTGGGGACGAATCCCGAGGCCCTGCGTGGTCCACGCTAGGGCCTGGCTGCCCAAGTCCAGATTACACCTTGGCGCCAAACTCCCTTGCTTCTGCTTTCTTCAGAGACTTGATCCAAAAGCCTCTCCGAAGCGTCTCAAAAGATGACAGAGCTGTCCCCAAGCTCGCACGCGTGCACGTGCGCGCGCACACACACGCACAGTGCAAGGAGGACAGGGCAGGACAGAGGGGTGAATAACGGAGGCCCGGCTCCTCGGTCACCCCCGCGGCCAGGAGAGTTACAGGAACAGAGAGATGAGGCTTTGCCGGGAAGAGGGTGGTGGGCAGGGCGAGGGGCAGAGAGGGGGCCGCCGGTGCTGCCGGTGGGGCGAGGCAGAGCGCCACTTCCCTGGGGACTCCGGAGTGGACAGCCCTCCTCCCTCACCTGCCGGGCGTGGTTCGGGGGTGTCTGTGCCACAGGTGAACGGGCAGAATGTGGTGAAGGTCGGCCACCGGCAGGTGGTAAACATGATTCGGCAAGGGGGCAACACACTGATGGTCAAGGTGGTGATGGTCACCAGGCACCCGGACATGGACGAGGCCGTCCACAAGAAAGGTGCGTGGCCAGGGCTGGCACTCGGTGGCCACCAGACCGAGGCCCTCAGGAGCACTGGTGGCAGGTCCCCGCCCCGGGCCTTCCCGTCCCCAAGGCTGCTTGCTCAGGACCCTTCTGGGGGGACGCTGAGGCGGCGGCGGTGGGGGGCTCAGCATGCTGACGGGCGCCATTCTCCGAGCTCTAGGAGCACTTTGGTGGGTGGGGCGGGGGGCTTCTCCCCGCGGCACTGATGCATCGCCCCCCAACGTCACCTTTTCAGCACCCCAGCAGGCTAAGCGGCTCCCGCCCCCGGCCATCTCGCTGCGATCCAAGTCTATGACCTCAGAGCTGGAGGAGATGGGTGAGCCTGTGGGGCTGGCGGGGCAGGGGGGCCGGGACGGTCCCCGGACTTCGTTAGTATCATCAGTGACCGGGACTCCTGTCCTCGTCCTGTCCCTCGTCCACGGCCAGCCTGATTCTGGCCCCCGTGTGTGTCGCTGGGCAGGGGCGTCTGAGCGTCGACCGACCGCTGTCCTCTGTATCTGCTTGTCTGTCGGGGTCTCTCTGGGTCCGGACGTCCCTCTCTGCGGGTCCCCATCCCTTCCTAGCCCCTCTCCATCTGTCGGCACCCCCATTCCCCATCACCTGCCCCCCGGGCTCCCTCGACCCCCACTACCAGCATGGAGGGTGAGCCCCTCCCTCCCGACAGAGGACCTGGGGGTCCGGCTTTCCCCTGAGGGGCGGTGCGGGCAGCTGACCGCCCCCAGCCCAGGGCCCCGAGGGCGGCGGGCGATCCAGACAGGGGGGCCCTCGCCTGCCCCTGACGTCCTAACTCTTGGCTCCTCTACTGCCTCCCCCCCGGGCTAGTCTCCCCTTGGAAGAAGAAGAGTGGTGAGTGGGCACAGATCTGGCGGGAGGGCCCCGGTCCCGACCCCACCGGCGGACTCGCCCCTCCGCGGCCCGGGCCCCTCACTGCCCCGCCCCCCGCGGCGCCGCGCGCTTCAGCCGCATCCTTCGCCCGCAGAGTACGAGCAGCCGCCGGCGCCCGTGCCCAGCATGGAGAAAAAGCGGACGGTGTACCAGATGGCGCTCAGTAAGACAGCCCAGGGCCCCTGCCCCGCGCGCCCCCCGCCGGTCACCCTCGGGGGGGCCCCGGCCTTCCAGTCCGAGCTCCCGCCTCCCTCGTGATGGCTGTCCGGTCCCACGCCTCCGCCTTCTCGCCCTCCCCTTCCCCATGGCTGGGCCAGAGACCATCGCCAGCGGCACCGCCGGTCCACCAGGGTGGTGGGGACAGGGGTGTCCTCTTCTGGCTCTTGTGAGACACCGTGCGGGCTCGTGGCAGCGTCTTCATATCGCTGTGTCTCCACCCCCCATCTCCCTCCCCCTAGACAAACTGGACGAGATCCTGGCGGCCGCTCAGCAGACCATCAGCGCCAGCGAGAGTCCTGTGGCGGGGGGCCTCGCATCCCTGGGCAAACACCGCCCCAAAGGATTCTTTGCCACCGAGGTAGGCGGCCTGGTCTGGGGCCCCCCGGCTCTTGGGGCGGGAAGCCTGAGGGGTGCACGCGCCGACCTGGAGCCTCTCCTTACGAACCCCTCCCGGCCCCCTGTGTTTCACGCCGGTCTGGGGTGGCGGGGAGCTCTGCACCCTTCCTGGGGTCCACTGCTCTCTCCCCGACACCTCAGTCCCCCGTGCTCATCCTCTTCCTCCTCAGCCCCCCACCACCCCGCACACCCCATCTCCTCCCTCCGCTGTCCGTTCCTGCTGCCCACACTCACCTTCCGTCTTGTCTCGCTTCTTTCTCTGTCCCTCTCTGTCCCGCTTCGAGGGTCTCGGGGACAGTAAAACGATGTCATGGTGGACATGCCAGGCACAGGCCCCGCACGCACGGGTGGCAGTTACTAACACGCGCATGACGGTCTCCGTCTCGGCCCCGCCTGCCTTTCCCTGTGGGGGCAGCGGCGAAGCCACAGTGGGAGCCGATGGTATTTCGGACACTCTGTGTTATGTGGACCATCTCATTCAGTCCTTAGAACCGTCCCGGGAGGTACGCACGGTAGCCTGCTTACAGAGGGGAAACTGAGGCTCAGAGAGGGACCCTGGGTCTACGGCCCAGCCCCAGCCCTGGCTGTTTTCGGCGGGAGGGCCCTGCTGGTCCGTCCTTGGCTGTTGTCCCCACTGGCTGTGTCCCTTCACAGGGAGACATCCCCCCCCAGGCCTGCCAGCTCTTCCTTCCGCCCTCCAGAGGTCACAGCTGACTGACTGCTCCCTTGACCCTGCCTTCTCCCCTGATCCTGTCCTCCAAACCCCCTTCTCACAAGCCACACCCACCACCTGGTTGCCAAGGCGCTATGTACTCTAAAACTAGGTTCTTTGGCTTTGGGGGGTCCCGTGGACCCCTTTGGCAGGCTGGCAGAGTGCTGAGAATTACACTTTTAAGGCATCAAATAAAATACACAAGGTGACAAAAGAAGGTAGCTC
>NW_006430464.1:867072-874444 GCF_000325575.1 Pteropus alecto
CAACTTTGCGAAAAGGCTGGGCACAGGTCTCAGCCTTTTCGTCGACACGTTAGCCAGCAAGATCCAGTGGTGGATCTTAGCTCCTCGGATTTCAGAGACATAAACACTTTTGAGAACACCGCGCCCGCTCTGGTGGGACGTGGAAAGATCTATGATTCCTGTTGGGGACACCGTCACAGGTCTGGCTAACATTAGCGTGGTTTGTGGCCTGCGTTTCTAATGGAGGAAACGTTGCATTTTAGTTGGAGGATCACGAAAATAAAGTTGTAACTTTGCTGCCGTCCCAGCGTGCAGGCCCCCTGAAGTCTGTCCACGCTTTGATACCCAGATTCCTAGAATTTCTTTCCGATTTAGAGGCAGTGGGTCCTCGGTCACTTCTGAGGGCTCGGCGGAGTCCCCTCCGTGTGGTAGGTCCTCACTTCACACATGTCCTTGGTTTCTCAAGGCATTTGAGGTCCCCGGGACTGCTATGGCCACCTTCTGTACCCACCTGCCTGCCCACTCCCTCACCCCCGAGGTCCCAGTGAGAATCACAGTGCATGGGCCGCTGTCTAGCACGCGGACCCGCCTTCAAACACCGACTTCCTCTGCACCTCAGTTTCCCGTTCTGTAAAACGGGACGAAAGTCAGTCCTTCTGGTTCTTATGAGGATTGAATGAGATCAGCTCCTAGCAGGCTCCTGACAGATGCAGAGCATCCCTAGGCCATAGAACGACAAACTGGGGACCCCGCTGTGACTCACGCACGCCAGAGACCCCACAGCGGAGTGTCAGGCTCGATGTGGCGTCTCCAGTAACACATTAGGGCGTTTATTCAGTGAATGTCTGCAGCACCCACAAAGTGCCAGGCAACCGGGGTGCCAGCCTCTCCCTGTGCTACAGTGTAGACAAGATCCTGGCTCTCACAGAATTCATCGTCTGAGCACCAGAGACACCCCCAGATGGGCCAGTAATGACATCAGCTGCCCGCCCACCGCCCCCAGCTGTGGTCTTCCCTGGTGGGTCTCGTCCCTCCCGGTCCTGGATGCAACGGTCATTTTCTCCGTGGGGCCTCCCTCCCCTGTTCCTCTCTTGCCCCTGAGGCCTGTCCCTGGGCCTCCCCCAAGCCCACCCTCTCATGTCAGGGCTCCCTCTCCCTTCCCACTAGTCATCCTGATCTTTCCCACCTCGAGTCAGCGGAGGCCACACGGGGGCCCCTGCTGGACATTTCTGTGGACGGCCGCTTAGCGTGTGGTCCTGACCTCCTCTGTCTCCATCGCTCGTCGCTTTCCGCTTCTGTCCCCTCCTTATTCTCCTGCTCGAACCCCTCTGCGCCGAGACCAGAGGGGGCGAGCCGGCGATGTGGGGCGCAGTGTGGCCCCAAGGCCTGGTCAGACCTGCTCGGCAGTGAGGGAGAGCAAAGCATTGCAGGACACACCACGGCTCAAAAGCTTAAGGCTCGGGGGATTTCAGCCCTCCCTGACACATACGCCTCTGCGTTACACCCAGGCGGAGTGGGGGGACCCGTCCAGGCCAGCGGTGGGGGCGCAGAATCCCCGCTGATACACTGCAGGTCAGGGCGCCTCTTGGACCCTGTCTCCTCCCAGGCTCCTGCCACCCCTCCATCTGTCCTCTGCGTCCGTCGGTCCTCCCCTGTGCGTGCCTTTGGCTTTCCGGGCACCTGACTCTGCTGCGGACTCAGGGACCCCTGAGGGCGCCCCTCCCCCTCCCTCTGCAGCCTCTGTCTGGCCACAGGTCTCAGCCTTTCTCCGGACTCAGTTTCTGCCTCCGATTATTTTTGTCGCACCCTCTCCATTGCGTCCTCCGCCTCGGCCTCTCCCCTCTGGGACTGCCCCAGCCACCTGCATTTTGGGGCCTCCCCGGTCCCTCTCCGTTCCCATCGCTGTCTCTCGGCCTTTTTCTCTGCCCCCTCTGGACCTGCAGCTCCGTCTCTGTCCCTCCCATGTCTCTCTTTCTTCCGTCTGTCTTTGTCTATCTCTGTCCCTCCATCTGACCCCTTTCTGGGGCCTTCTCTCTGGCGCGAAGTTCGCAACCCAGCGTCAGCCTTCATTCGGCCTGTGCTCAGCACCAGGCACACACTCTGCCGCCGAGGCACTGGACCCACGGCCAACCCACGAGGTGGCTGGGCCTATGGCGGACTCTCTGGGGAGGAGTCTGCCCCGCAGCTGGTGACGTCACGCGCAGCTGGTGACGTCACGCGCAGCAGGCGCGCTCCGATTGGCTGCCCCCTCCGCGCGGGAGAAGATGCTCCTGGTTTGTGGATGGAGGTCGTGTGTCCCACCTGGAGTCAGTCGGCCCCTCGGGCAGGCAGCTCCACACCTCCTCAGGCGCTGCTAGGCTCCTCGGCCAGGCTGACGTCTCTGCCACTCTGAAACCCCTCATAATGTCAAGCTAGCCCACCGTTTGATTAGACACTTCCAATTCAAAGTGTCTTCTGCCGGTTTGCAAACGTGATGCCTCTGCCTTCACTCTGCACCCTCTTCAGCTAGCGCGCTCTTCTCCGTCACTCGTACTCCTCTTTCTCTCTCTCTCCGTGACCCCAGCCTGCCACTCCGACCCCCTCCTGTCCCTCCGACCCCCTGCTGTCCCTCCGACCCCTCTCCTGCATCTCTGAGCCCTCCCACATCACCCTGACCCCCGCCCGCCGTCTCCATGCGCCTTCCCCGCTCCAAGTTCTCTCCCTGCGCAGGCAGAACTCTCTACTCGGTGTCCCCTCCACGGTCCCCGTGTCCTTTCTGACTGGCCACACCCTTTTCCTTTGCTCTTCATAACCTTTCTCCTTCCTTTCATTTAAGCGGAGGGTTTTCTAACCACTCCAAGTTGTTTTCTCCAAGGGCTCGGTACCCTCCTCCCTACTCGCCGGCCGGCCTAGGACAGGACCTTTGTCCTCTGAGCCACAGCCCCTGTCCCTGCCATCAGAACGAGCGTAGCCAACCTCAATGCTCGAGTCTGAGGGTTCGCTGAGGACTTAACATACGGCGCGGTCGGCAAAGGGCTTCGCACACAAATGGCTTCCTCTGCTTCCCGCTTCTCTGTGTCTGCGCCCCCACAAAACCTGTCTTGTCTTTCGCGGGGTTTGGCTTCCCCGATACCACGCGGATCATTACGAGCCGCAGGGCAGGCTGGGAAACCCAGCAGGATGCTTGGCTGAGGGTTAGGGAGAAAGGGCTGAAGAAGGATGTCTGAGAAAAACGTTCAGTAAAGTCGAGAAGAGTCGACAGGCCAAGAATCCTGCTGAGAAGAGCAGAATTGGGGGGGAGGGGAGATCAGTCAAAGGGAGACCCTTCCTGACACCCTTTCGGGGCCGACCTGGTGCTGCTTCGTGGGAATGTTCAGGACAGGGGGTTTTGCCTTCAGGAAGCTCCCCCCCCACCCATCTCATTGGGGTGTCTTGTATCACTTCGTAGCAGTCCTTCATTCTAGAGATATTTATTGAGCACCTACTCTGTGCTAGAGCTGCTGCTAGGCCCTGGGGGTGTAGGAGTGAGCCAAACAAGGTCACTTCCCTTAGAAAATTTATATATTTTTGGGAGGGGGGAAGGATTTTGCAGAATTGGGTTCTGCTGTATATAAGAGAAACCTCCAGATGATAGTGGCTGATGTTGGCTCTCTCAGTCACTCGTTTATTTGACACGACCTTGTAGAGCATCAGGCCCTCCGTAGGGACTGGGGACCCAGCAGGAAACAAGACTAAAGAAGTTATGACCTTCAGGCAGGCTGCGTGTGACTTCTGTGGGCCTTTGGCTATTTTGCTTCATGAGTCCCTCCCACCTAAAAGATGTTTAGAAATCTCTATTTTGTGATTGTGTCGGCGCAAATATGAATATCATCCAGAATGGATTATATTCTTTTTTTTTTTTTTACCTTCCGATTATAAAAGAAATTAAAACATTTTCTCCTGAAAGTATCGTGGGCCCTAGACACTGTGCCCGAATTCCATTCTACCTCCTTCGCTCTCCCCGCCTGCCTGCCTGGGATAATATTTAGTGCCTTCAGGGAGCTGGTATTCCAAGCGGGAGGCAGAACGTACGCAAGTAAACAAAATCATTTCAGATGGAGACAAGTACCAGGGAGAAAATGGGATAGGGACACGCAGTAGACAGTGACTGGCAGGGGACAGTGGAATGGAGAGCTTAAAGATGAAAAGGCCCTGTGACGATGAGGAGGGACCCGTCGCAGAGAGAGGATCCAGGGCTTGCGGGTATTCTAAAGCAGAGATGGACCTGGGGGTATCAGAGGGCCAAGGAGAGGGGGGGCCAAGGTGGGACCACAGTGAGCAAGGAGATGCCGGCACGACTGGACCGCACAGGGCGTCCGAGCGCGTCTCCTGTGGTCAGAGA
The DNA here is from genome assembly GCF_000325575.1 of Pteropus alecto. Taxonomy (NCBI): domain Eukaryota; kingdom Metazoa; phylum Chordata; class Mammalia; order Chiroptera; family Pteropodidae; genus Pteropus; species Pteropus alecto. Next base: position 871,412 of record NW_006430464.1, read on the forward strand.
TTGGCAGAGGGATTCTTACACCGATGGTTTCCTAGGGGGACCCGGAGCGGAATGCAGATGCAGGACGCAGGATGGGCTGTGGAGCGGGACAGCACACCTGGCCCCCGCCGGAGCCCACTCAGGCCGGTCCCTCGGGGAGCTCTGGGGTGTGCATTACACGAGGGAGTTGATCTCGCCTTGGACCTCCATGTCAGTGTGGTCGTTGGCTGCGGGCAGCTCGCAGAAGTGAGGGCGCGCGAAGCCGCTCGGCCGTGTCGGCTCCTTTGGGGGAGAGTGGTTCTCCAGAGCAAGGGGCAGGTGACACTCTCGGTGCCTGAGGATGGGCACAGATCCCCGCCACGGGAATCTGTGTGGTTACCAGCAGGGGGCTTGAAGTCCAGACTCGGGAATTCGAAGCCCCTCTTAACTGGTATGGGATGTGACTGTAGGATTTTAAACAGGGAAACAGCTGGGCCTGAATTTCTTTTTCTTTCTTTTTCTTTTTTGAACTTTTACGATTTAAGTTTACTGAGGTGACATTGGTTAATACAATTATGTAATTTTCAGGTGTGCATTATCATTTGACATCTGTGTATTCTATTGTGTTTACCACCCAAAGTCCAGTTTCCTTCAGCTACCATATATTTGATCCCCTTTACCCACTTCACCCTACCCTTACCCCCCTATATTTGCCCCCCCTTCCCCCCGTCTACCTCCCCCCTCCTCCTCCATCCCCTACCCTCTGGTAACCACTATTCTATAGTCTATGAGTCTCTATTTGTCCTGTTCGTTCATTGCTTTTAGATTTATATTCCACATATAAGTGATATCATGTGATTTTCAACTTTTTTCAGTCTGACTGACTTTGCTCAGCATGATTATCTTGAGGTCCATCCATGTTGTCGCAAAAGGCAGTATTTCATCTCTTCTTATGGCCGAGTGATACTCCATTGCATATATGGACCACAGCTTCTTTAGCCAGTCACCTATCGTAGGACACTTCGGTTGCTTCCATGTCCTGGCCATTGCGAATAATGCTGCTGTGAACATCGGTGCGCAAAGATCTTTTCGGATATGGGTTTTCGAGTCTTTGAGAAGATCCCTCTGACCCTCGTGTGGAAAACGGACCAGAAAGGGGTGGGGAAACAAGGCTGGTCACAGGGGGACAAGGGGAGGAGCCTGGAAGAGGCCAGGCGAGCGATGGCGGTGACTCGGACTTGGCAGTGACATTGGGAATGGGGAAGAGCACCCCGATGAGCGATCAGGATGGGAAGTAGGACAAGCAGGGTGGCCCCGAAGCCCGCCTTTGCTCACTTGCTCCCCGCTGCCTGGACTCAGAACCACCCCCGCCCCAAATTCCCGTCCGCCTCCTCCGCTGCCCTCTGCCTTCCTGCAGAGGCTTGGAGAAGGAAGGGGGGCTGACTCTTCGCGCCCTGACTCATCTTTCTCTGTTGTCGTTTCTCTCTCGTCCCCTGGCCGCCGCCCCAAAGTCGAGCTTCGATCCCCACCACCGCTCACAGCCAAGTTACGAGCGTCCTTCTTACCTGCCTCCAGGACCTGGGCTCATGCTCCGGCAGAAATCGATCGGTATGTCACCGAAGCGCGGGTGCGTGGGAGAGGGGAGGCTGGGGGACGGCGACAGTTTACAGGGGGAAGGGGGAGGCCTGGAAATGTTCTTTTCTACTTCCACGCGTGACCACAGTTCCATCGGTCTGGACAGAGAGCCCAGGCTTTGCTCCTGGGCAGACCTGGGTTTGAAGCCTGGCTCTGGTCCACCCCAGCTGTGCAACCTGGCACAGGTGGCTTTATGTGCATCCAGAGGCAGCAGGTCGAAAGCCCCACCACAGACCTTGGTTCTTTCTTTCCCGTACCAGGCCCCATTCATTCATTCATTCATTCATTCATCCTGCGGATGTTTATTGAGTACTGCCATATGCCAGGCCAGGCCTCCGTGGACCGTGTCAGGGGACAAAACAGACTAAAGGGTCCTGCCCTCATGGAGCTGATGCAAGGGGCAGACGGACGACAGGTTATATCAGGATGAGACACGAGAAAATTATGTAGTGTGTTAACTGTGATAAATGCTGTGGGAAATTGAAGTAGAGAGATCGGGGTGCTAGGCGGGGTGGGGGAGGGCAGGTTTGAGCTGACACTTCGAGAGGAAGCAGGGGACCTTGAGGAGGGGTTCCAGGCCTCAGGCACAGCCAGGCGCAGCTTGGCCGGAGGTCAGCAGCTTGGCCGGGGCGCCTGCTGAGTTCGAGAGGCCAGCGAGATAGTGAGTGGATGCGGCACTCGGATTCGGAGCCTGCACCCCGAGGTGGGGAGAGGATGGGGCCCAGGACAAGGGTGGGGTCTTCAGCAGAGAAGGAGCGAACGAAGCCGTGACGCTGGCTGGTTGAGATGGTCAAGGGAGGGAGAGCGGTCAGAGGCGAGAAGGGGGTTCCAAGACCAGGCCCGGACAGCTGATGGGAAGGAAAAGACCGCTCCTCTGCGCCCTCCGAGTCGCTTTGCCGACCGGGTCTAGCTTTTCCTCAACTTCCGGCGCCCACAGAGCGTCAGCGTGCGTCTCGCACCTGTGAGGTCTACCTGTGTCTCATCATTTACCTAGTATCGGCCGCCTATAAACCGACGTAACATCACTCACCTCTCGGTCTAATTAGCCTCGGCCCTAAGCAGTTCTATCTGTGAAATCACAGGTTTGACGTGCTAATTGCCTTTCTTCTTCGCTTATACACAGAAAGAATCTGCGCACATAAACGCGGCATCTCTTGCTGGCTCAGGCCGCTCTTGCTCACGCCAGGCCACCATTAGCATACGCTCCGCTTCTGTGCGAATTAGAAAAAGCGCCCCCTTCTGGGAGTTCGGCTGAATTTCGCCGCCCCCCCCTACACACACATCTTGCTCCCTCTGCTGGTGGCTGTGGTGCAGTGCACAACCCGCGTTACTGTTTCGAGTGGCTTTGGGTTTACCTTGACCTTGGAAGCTCTGGGCTAGTCCATGCGAAGTTCTTCCATAAACCGGGTGCCATTATTTTTATTATTATTATTATTATTA
>NW_006430464.1:877090-882591 GCF_000325575.1 Pteropus alecto
ACGGATTCGGGCATTGAGGAGGTGGACAGTCGGAGCAGCAGCGACCACCCGCTGGAGACCATCAGCAGCGCCTCCACGCTGAGCAGCCTGTCTGCCGAAGGCGGAGGCAGCGCAGGGGGTGGCGGCGGTGCTGGCGGAGCGAGTGTGGCCAGTGGGCCAGAGCTGCTGGACACGTATGTGGCCTACCTGGACGGCCAGGCCTTCGGGGGCAGCGGTGCCCCCGGCCCGCCGTACCCTCCCCAGCTCATGACTCCCTCTAAGCTCCGGGGCCGGGCGCTGGGGGCCAGCGGAGGCCTGCGGCCCAGCCCCAGTGGGGGACTTCGAGACCCTGTCACTCCCACCAGCCCTACGGTCTCAGTGACGGGGGCCGGAACCGATGGGCTGCTGGCCCTGAGTGGTTGCTCGGGACCCTCGGCAGCAGGCGTCACTGGGGGTCCAGTGGCCGTAGAGCCGGAAGGCCCACCAGTGCCCTTGCCATCCGCCACCTCCCTGCCTCGGAAGCTGCTGCCCTGGGAGGAGGGCCCCGGCCCACCGCCACCACCCCTGCCCGGGCCCCTGGCCCAGCCTCAGGCCTCAGCCTTGGCCACAGTAAAAGCCAGCATCATCAGTGAACTCAGCTCCAAGCTTCAGCAGTTTGGGGGCTCCTCAGCAGCTGGTGGCGCTCTGCCCTGGGCCCGGGGAGGCAGCGGGGGCAGCGGGGACAGCCACCACGGGGGAGCCAGCTACGTCCCTGAGAGGACCTCCTCTCTGCAGCGGCAGAGGTGAGCCAGGGCTGGTGATTGGCAGTGAAGGCCAGAGGGACCGATGCTGTGGGTACCAGAGTCCACCTTTCCCAAAGATGCTGTGGGTACCAGAGTCCACCTTCCCCAGACCTGAGTCTCTTTATGGTCCCAGGCAGTAGAAAGGAAACAGAAACCAGGCTGGCTTGGAGGAGTTTGCCCTCAAAGAAGCATGCTGTCACAGGTGCTTCAAACTTCCCTTTATCAGTAGCTTCTGTGGTCTCCTCCCATCACCATGACAACCCACATCCCCATGATGAACAAAAAAGAGTTATTAACGAAAGAGACCGGAGCCCAACTTGCCAGTGTCTGTTTCCTCGGCAGGTTGTCAATTCTGACAATCCCTGAAATCTGCAAGTCCCTCGAGCCCAGTGCAGCTCCAGACAAGATGCTCTAGGGCATAGTGGTTACAGGTGTGGTTCTGCAGGCGGGATTCTTGGGTTCTGGTCCCGGCCCTGCACTTTCTGACTGAGTGATCTCAGGCAAAGGAGTCCACTTCTCTGTAGAAGGGAGATGGCCTAGTACCCACTTAAAAAGAGTTTTCGAGGTCACTATTATAACATGATGGGGGGAAGGGAGTGGCCTCTTACAGAAGCCCAGCAAGTACAGAGGGGGAGACACGGGATGATGCAGTTTTCCAAAGCAGCTAGCGAGCGGGTATCGCCACCGAATTCGAGCTCATTCAAGACCTAGTCTTCGGAAAAGTTGAGTCACATCCCTGACTCAGACGCACACACAGAGAGTGGAGAGAGGTTTTTTTCCAATCCTTCTGTCTATCTGCAGAGCTCACTCTAACTCCGTCTGAAGGTCTGATGTCCTTATAATTGGTATTCGAATGTGGTTTTATCAGGCCTTGGAAATCTTAAGAGTTGAATCTTAAGGCAACTCATCGATTATCCATAAGTCTTCTGGGGAGAGGAAAGGGTGCTGAATTTAGGCAACACCTGAGCCAGTTTTTGATTTACCACCTACTACGTGCTGGCTGCCCTTCCGGGTGAGAGGGACCCAGGACAGGCAACGTGTCACCCTCATAGAGCTAGTAGCCTAATGAGACAGAGGTGAGGCCAGACGACAAAATGATGGCAGTCGTCCTAGGAGAAAACATGCCATCCACGGTAGGATGGTGAGAGAAGGTCTCTCAAATAACGGGCAAGACGAGCGGAGGCTGGAGGAGGGGCCGGAGCAAACCGCGTGGCCGCCTGGGAAGACCGAGCTAGGCCAGAGGGAACGGCCGGTGCAAAGGCCCTGAGACTGGACTGTTCTGGAAGGAGCTAAAGGGATGAGGGGAACCTTTTCCTCCCCTTGTTTCTTCTCTCTTTCATCTCCCTCTCCTCCTCTCTCTCTCTCTCTCTCTGGCCCCTGACCCCTTCCATCTCTCTCCCCCGTGAACGCCCACCCTCTTCTCCTTCCTTCCTCCCTCAACGTCTCCCCGTCTTCCACTCTGCTGTGACTGGCCATACCCCCCGAAAGGCAGTATAGAATAGTGGTTAAGAGCTCAGACTTTGGTGCCATATAACCGGGCTCTGCCACTTCCTGGCTGTGTGTCCTTAGGCAAGTTACTTAACCTCTCTGTGCTGATGATGCTGATGCTGAGGATGAGGATGAGAGGATGATGGTGGTGATAGTAACCGGCATCAGGGCTGTCAAGGGGATTAAATTGAAATGCGATGTGTAAAGAGCACTTAGAACAATGCCTGGCACACGTGAGCGTCAGTAAGTGGCGGCGATGATTATTATTATCACTTAATGTCTCTTTTTCTTTCATCTCTCTCGACTGTCACCCTCTCCCTGTCCTGTCATTTTTCTCTCCCTTCATCTCTGTCCCGATGGCCATCTTACCTTCCCGGCTCCTTCTATCTCTTCCCATCTCTCTGCCCCTGTGTCTCTCTTCCTCTCTCCCTGTATCTTGACCTCTTCCTCTTCCTCACCCTGCCCTTACCCCCCACCCTCCGAACCCCTCTCCTCCACCCCTGCCCCCTTTGTCACATTCCAGACTCTCGGATGACTCCCAATCCTCGCTCCTCTCCAAACCCGTCAGCAGCCTGTTTCAGAACTGGCCTAAACCACCTCTGCCACCACTCCCCACAGGAACGGGGGTCCCGCCTTCAGCTGCTGCGGCCCCGGGGGCCACCTCACCCTCAGCCTCGTCCTCCTCCACGTCCACCCGCCACCTCCAGGGTGTGGAGTTCGAGATGCGGCCGCCTCTGCTCCGCCGGGCGCCCAGCCCCTCGCTGCTGCCCGCCTCGGAGCACAAGGTCAGCCCCGCGCCCCGGCCCTCGTCCCTGCCCATCCTGCCTTCCGGACCCCTCTACCCGGGCCTCTTTGACATGCGCAGCTCGCCCACGGGAGGGGCCGGAGGCTCGGCTGACCCCTTCGCTCCGGTCTTTGTGCCGCCGCACCCGGGCATGTCCGGGGGGCTTGGCGGAGCCTTGTCGGGGGCCTCCCGCTCCCTGTCGCCCACCCGCCTGCTGTCGCTGCCCGCGGACAAGCCGTTTGGCGCGAAACCTCTGGGCTTCTGGACCAAGTTCGACGTGGCTGATTGGCTGGAGTGGCTGGGCTTGGCGGAGCACCGAGCCCGCTTCCTGGACCACGAGATCGACGGCTCCCACCTGCCCGCCCTGACCAAGGAGGACTACGTGGACCTGGGTGTGACCAGGGTGGGCCACCGCATGAACATCGACCGCGCGCTCAGATTCTTCCTGGAGAGGTGATGGCTGGCTTGGACGGACCAGCCCGTCCACCGAACCCTTGAGCCCGCTGGCCTCTTGACCTCTGACCCCTGACCATCGTTCTCTCCCCCGGGGGCCAGGGGACTCCGCTCAAACTGCGCCCTGCCCCTTGTCTCCCAAGGCTGGAGGTCACCAGGTGGCCCGGTTCCGGCCAGACATTTGCACCTCACGGGAGGGGGCAGCTGACCGAAGACTGAGTGTGTGTGAAGCGGGAAGCGGAGGGTGGGAACAGCGGGAGTCACAGCGGGGGGGGGGATGGAGGAGGAGGGAAGGGTCGACTCTGGGGAGGGGGACCAGACAGAGCCATAGAGGGCCGGCCCTGAGCCTGAGTGGACGGGGGTCACCCCCAGGCCGGCAGGGGGCGCCCTCGGCTTCCACCACCTGCAGCCCTTCCGACAGCCCTCCCCGCCCCCTCCAGGCCCCTCTGTCCTGTCTCCCTCCTCTCCCTGGCACACACAGCAGCCCCCCCAGCCTCTTGCACGCTCCTTTGCACGCCTGCTTGCCTCTCCCCCCTCCCTGGGCTACAATTTTGCACAAGTTTGCCCTCTCGCTGTCTTGCACACTCCGCCTTTGCCCCCGGCTCGCGAGGCCCTGTCGGCTCTGTGTCCTTCGCTCACACGTCACACGTCACACGTCATTTCTCCCCTCACGCCCCACGCCCCCTGCTCTCCTCACCTCTGGCTTGCACCACCACCCCCCCAACCCCACCCGGACACACCTCACTTCTGGAAATCTCCGGACCCTTGCTGCAGACACACTTGGGACACCCTTCCCCTCCCCCACCCGCAGGCCCCGCGCACACACGTCCGTTCTCTGGAGTACCTGTCTGTCTGTCCCGCCCTTGCGCACCTGCCGTCCCGTGCGCCTCTCCCGACGTGCCTCCATTTGCCCTCGCATTCTTGAACCCCCCCACATTCCGACCCTATCCACCTGTCAGCGGCACCCCCGCGCCCCTCCCCGTCGTCCGGCGCTGGCACTGGCACTATTTATTGCGCTGCTTGCACACTCGCCTCGCGGGAGCCGTCTCCCTCCCTCACGCGCGCCCCGGCCCTGTCCTCCAGGCTCCCGCGCCGCTGCCTCCTCCCTTCCCGAACCCACGCCCCGCGCCATTCTCGACTCCCGTGGACTTTCTCGCACACTCTTGCACACGCCCCTTCCCTGGCACTTCTGCCGTTCTCTCGACGCCGTTCGCTGCTCCTGGACGGTGCTCCCGCACGCCGTGGCTTTGCTGCGCGCTCATTCTTGGATTCCCGCTTGTCCCCGTCGGCTCCTGGGCGGCCGTCGCCGGCTCCCTCGGGGACGCTACTGCCTCTTACCTTCTGCACATCCGGCTCCTTCCACACACTCTTGGGCTGCGTTAGCGTTTCTTTCCCTGACACCTTCAGCTGTTGTCCCTGTGAGGGGACCGCTCCTGCCACGTCTTCGCGCTTTTCTCTTTCTGTCGAGAGACGACCCTATGCACACCCGCTTCTCGTTCACCGTGCTTCGTCCTCTCCCTGCTCCGGGCTTTGCCCGCCTCATGCCCTACCTCCTCTCGCTCTGCCCATCCTTCCTGGGCTCTCTATCCATCCATTTTGCACGAAGACCTCTCCCCGCCCCCCCCCAAAAACCCTTCCGTCTCTCCAAGAAACTCCTTCTCTGTCCAGCATGGCTGCCCCTTCCCCGCACGCTTCCTCTCCCTTTATTCCTGGGGCTTGGGAATCTTCAGCCTCCCCTTCCCCTGGGAGGCCCCCTCCCCTACTGTGGGTAAAGGGGGGAGGGCATCGCCCTCAGGTCCCCCCATGTTCAGCTGCCAAAGAAGGGAGCTCCCCCTCCTTATTCCAAGTCCATTCCCCCTCTGCTGCCCCCCACCCCCGAGGGGGGGGCTCCGTCCATGGGGGGTGAGGGTGCTTGCAGCCCTCTCCCCTCACCACGTCAGGGATCTGCGGGGAACCTTGTGGGAGGGCCGTGGGAGGGGGGAGGGGTGGCGAGCAGGGGGGGCGGAGGTCGCGCT
>NW_006430464.1:883020-890436 GCF_000325575.1 Pteropus alecto
GGTTTCGCTGAGACCCAGGTCGGCGCGCGTCGAAAGCCCCGGCTCCCGGATCTTCCCTCCCGCGGGCCTCAGTTCCTCCCTCGAGGGATCGGGACCCAGGCGTCCATTTGCAGGGACTGGGGGAAGACTGGGGAGGAGGGATTATTTTATGGGGGCTCGTCCCTATGTCCCATCACCTCCCCTGACTCCCCGCCGTGATTTTGCAGAGAGAAATGGCTTTTGTACCAGGTCATTCTTTATAATTAAACTCACAGTATCCACCCCCTCGAGCCGGCCCCGCCTCCTTCCTGGGGAAGGCGACGCCCCTTCTCCTCCCGGCCTCGGGTAGGCGGCCCGAGCCAGCCGGGCGGTGCGCAAGCCCCGCCCCCGCGCGTCAATCTTCGGCCTGCTCCGCCCCCAGAAGCGTCAATCTTCGGCCTGCTCCGCCCCCAGAGCTTCGAGCATGCGCCGTCGGACCAGGGAGCGGCGCAGGTGCAGGCGGTAATCGCCCAGCAGCAGTTCGTCGTGGCGCACGAGCGGGCGCGCGAGCCCGCGCAGGTGGAGCCCCGAGCGCAGCAGGCGCGAGCGAGTCTGGAAATCCGTGACCGTGATGAGCCACCTGCGAGAGGGCAGGGACGGGAGGGGAATCTGGTGGTACCGGCCCCGCCTTGGACCGTCGAAACGTCCCCGCCCCGTCCCTGTGCATTTACCGACCCCGGTCCCTCAACTCGTCACTCCGTCCCTAAACTCCCCTCCAGGTCAGTCTGTACGTCGCCCCTCACCTCTGTCATTCTGGGTCCCATCTTCTCTCTCAGCCTGGTTCAGTCGCCCACTTTCAACCCGCAGTTCGCTGGCAGCTCCTAGCCCCGCACCCTTCTCCCGGCCCCGCCCCTCCGCGTCCAGCCCCGCCCATCATCATCCAACCCCGCCCCTTCTCCGTCCGGTCCAGCCCCGCCCATCTTCGTCCAAACCCCGCCCCTCTGAGTCCGGCCCCGCCCACTTCTTCCAATCCCCGCCCCCTCTGCGTCCGGCCCCGCCCCTTCAATACTGCTCTGGCCCCCAGCGGTCCGTCGCTCCCGGATCCGTCCCCAACTAGACACGCCAGGCCCCAGGCCCCTTAATCGCCCCGGGCCCAGCACCTGCAATGCGCTAATTCCAGGCTCTGCCTTCTCACACCTGCGTCTTGCGCATCGCCGTCACCACCCGAGTCACTCAAGTACCCATCACTCCAGATCCCTCCTCCTCGCTGATCCCTCCTGGCCCAGCCCCGTCACCGCGCTCACTCTCGGTTCCGCCCCTTCCCGGTTCTCACCGTCATCCCCATTGCTCCGCCCTCGCAGCGTCCACGCTCTCCTACTGTCGCTGCAGGCCCTGCCCCGCCCCCCCACTGCCTTAACTTCCAGGCCCCGCCCACTCGGCTCCGTCTCCCGGACTCGGACCCTCTCCTGCGCTTAGTAGACCCCGACCCTCGCCGAACCTCACTCCCCGCTCTGCCCCCTCGCCGTTGTCCCCGCCGCCCCGCCCCCGCCGCGGGCTCACCGGTCCCTGCGCCCCGCAGTCCCACAGATGACGTTCATGTTCTCGAAGCGGATGCTGCTTACGCGGCCACTCTCCATGGCCCCAGGTAATTCGGCCTCCAGCGCCTCCAGCACCTCCAGGTGAGTGAGGTCCTCCTCGGGCTGGGGGAGTCAGAGAGAGAGCCTCAGCTGTGACATTTGGGTTCAGTCCGGCTCTGAAGTCCTCACCCTAAACCCCACCTGCAGAACGTGGCAGAGGCCCAGGTGGCATCTGAGGGACAAAGATCACACCCGATCATCGGGTCCCGTCCCTCCCTCAGGTAGAAAAGCATCTACTGTCTTTTCCTTTTATATTCATATTACCATTTTAAGAAATGCTCAGCTGTCAAAAACTAAAGGTCCTAGGGGGTTTTGACTTCATGTCAATCTATTTAACGTTCAGAGACATATATTGACCACAAACCACATTTTCAGCATGAGATTACCATGTCCACGGGATTTTGCCATTGTCATAGCATATAAAATTGCTGAAGCATTAAATGAAGTCATGACATTGGTCCCCTCCTGGAAAGCCTTGAGTGTGTGGTGGGGGGAGGCAGGAAAGGGGTCATGTTCAAAGCCATAAAGAGAAGAGCTGTAGGATAGAGATTTGTCCCTAAAACAAAGCGATCCCCGTGTGGGAGTAGACAGCCAAATCAGCTGAGAGAGAGCCTCTGAGCCATGTGCCGGACATGCGATTGGCGACCCATCAATGTCCACTCTTATCTACCTGTGGCACCAGGAAGACCCTACACTGAAGCCTGCCGAATCTACCGCAGACATGGGCTTCTTCTCATGCTTTTGCTACGTTCGTAAGCTTCACAGAATTTCCTAGCAGGTAGATTAGCAGGGCTTCCTTTGTCCTCCGTCCCCCCACTCTGCCTTTCAACCACCGTCCTTCTTCACCCCTCGTTCTCCGCCCCTCCCCCTGCCCCTCCAGGACCAGCAGTGATATATTTGACAGTTGACTTTTAACAAATTCACACTTTGCAGCAACCTGTCCTGGTGCCTGACCCACAGCCAGTAGGCCCCAGAGTCTGGGTTCGGACTCTGTCCACCTGGCTCTGTGCCTTTCCACCCATTCCACCACCCCACCCCACTCCACAAGGGCTGGGGCCACTCACCAGAGTCTCCAAGCACAAGCAGAGGGGCTGGGCAGCGGGCGGGGTGGGGAACTTCCTGATGCACGGGAGTTCTTGGTCCAGGGCCTCATATTCTGCAATGATGTGGCGCAGGTACTGCTTCCTGGGGAGAGGGCCATCAGGCAGGGACCTCTGAGGTCAGGGGTCGCTGCCACCGCACTCCAGAGAGCTGAGGTCAGAAGTCATGGGGCTGGGGGCCACTCACGAGGACTTGATCCTGCCCGGTCTCCAAGCCAGCATCTCCTCAGGGGTCTCAAGGTCCACAAGGAGGGCTCCTGGGGACATAGAACCGAATGGCAGCTGCCACGAGCACTCCTCACATGTCATTCCACTTCAGTGGGCATCACCGAGTGCTGTCCATGACACCCCCAGAATAGCTCTTGTGCCAGTTATTAAGCTATCGTCTCTAAGCTCCAAACACCACGCTTCCGCGCCCCGCTCTGTGACCAGGAGGAACCTACCCACCCTATTTCCACTCTGACAGCCGGGTTCCTATTAGGTTCTCGCTAGACTCTGCCTAAAGGTGGCACTAGAGGGGGACTGCAAGATAGGAAGAAGGGGGACAATTCTTTGCTTCCCGTTCCGGTCCTCCCAGCGGTCCCAGTCCGCTCCAGGAGCAGCATGCGAATCCAGTTTGTGGACCGATAACAGCTCTCGAGTCTGGGCCCTTCTAGACAACCCGACGGTCAGCCAACTGGTCTTCGATGGCCATAATCCATCATAATCCATTTTCCCCTTCCTCTACAATCCTAGAGTTTTGCCTGCACATGGCCGCCCAGCTAGAGACAACAGTTCCCAGACTCCCTTGCAGCGAGATGTGGCCACATGACCGAGTTCTCACCCACAGTGTTAGTGGGAGTGACAACGAACCTTTGGAGTCATTTGCTTAAAAGAAGATCGTTCGTCTGAGACTCGTTGCCCCTTCCCTCGGATGTGGCAGATTATGGACGTGGCAATAAGTCAACTTCCATCATACGAGAGACGGCGGAGCCACAACACGGAGGGAACCCGGGCCCCTGAGTCATCTCATAGGCTGAGATGTCCCACCCACTGGACCACCTGCCTCTGTTACACGAGAAATAAACCGTCTTCTTAACGCCACTGTGTCTGGGGGTCTCTGCTGCAGCAACTGAACAAAGCAGAAAGCAGCTCTGACGGCCGACGGCCAGGCCCTGTTGCCTCTCTCTCCATCGTCTATTGCCATAAACGATTTCGCAAAAAACCAACATCGGCCAAGGCCTCGCTGTGATCACGGCGAACCAAGATAAAAATAAGATCACCCAGAGTCACGCGTCAACACAACAAGATGCGGACCCTGCCGGAGGCACAAGGGCGACCGGACGTGCCCGTCGTGGCTCAGAGCCGATGCTGCTGCTTTTCGGGGTTAGTGCCGCTCATCGCTCCTGCCTCGGGGACCGGCCTCCACTTCCTGCCGGCACGTGATCCAGAGCAAAGCCCCGCGCCGCCGAGTGCCTCCCGCCCGGCTCCTGTTCAAAGTCCTCTCTCTCGGCTTCTCCCTCGGACATTGCATGTGTGTGTTACGGTCTCCCTCGTTATAAGTCAGTACACTCAGTGGTGTGCTTTTCTGTCTGTGTCTCTCTCGTGCGAGTGAGTGTGCACGCGCACACACACACACACACACACACACACGCACACACAGACTGCAGCATTTCCCGTTTTCATAGTGTTAGTACTCCCACCATGACCAATCTCATTCTGCCCACAGTTTTAGCAACCAGTTTGCAAAAGTCCACAATGGGCCCTTGCGAGCCGGGACAGCCCATCTACAGCACACGGCTTCAGGGCGTCAACAGATATTAGCTTGCACCACAGAAAGTCCCCCTCTCTGGTCCCCGTCCTGCTGCCTTCCACGTGTTCCCGCAGGGCAGCTGGGGGGATTTTTACGTCTCAGCTCCTCCTGCTTACAAACCAACAGAGGTTTCATCTTGCCTTTGGGATCAAGTCCCCTTATGGACACAGATTTCAGGGTCCCAGCCCAGACCTACTGCATGGGAATCTGCATTTTAATAAGATCCCCTTTGAGATGCACCTGCCCTCCGTGTGGTCACCCCTGGTGACCTTTCTGATCATTTTCCCCCAGCTGTACTGGCCGCCTCTACATCCCCCCAACGCAATAATCTCCTTCTCAAATCCGTCCGGTTAACAACAACAGGAACGACGTGTTTTCCAGCCCCTTTTAAAAAGCCAAGCGCTTTCGAAAATTCTCTCCATTGCATCCTCAGGACGACTTTCTGAGGTAATTAAACAGACGAACTGGAAGCACTGTGAGGTTTAATGACATGCCCAAGGTCACGCAGCCCAAAGCGATAGGATGAAGATAAAAAGCATCTGGATCCAGAGCCTGAGTTCCCTTTTCTCTCTCTCTCTGTTTTTTTTATTTACGCCGACAGCACCTGGTCTTCCTAGGTGGTCTCCCATCCAAGTACTAACCAGGCCCGACCCTGCTTAGCTTCCGAGATCAGACATCGGGCTTGTTCAGGGTGGCGTGGCCGTAGACCATGGACCAGTGGCTCCACCGGGGCGCCAACACCAGGACTTTCTGCGTGTTAAGCAGACGTGCTCCCCGCTACACTGTGGAACCACATCCGGGAGCCTATATTCTCAATCTCCCCAGTCTGTTGCCTTTCACCTGACTCCCGTCTGGATGACAGCCTCCTAACTCTGTCCCCCATCACCCGATCAGAATAGCATTTGCAAAGAGAGATCTGATCACGTCTTCCTGTTCCTCAAAACCCTCCCAAGGCTTCTCATCGTCCTTGAGACAAATGAAGTCCAAAGCTCTCCCCGTGGCCCACGTGACCACATGCGATCAGACCCTGCCGATGTCTTAAGCCCGATCAGGCGTCATCATCCTCCTCATTTGCTGCATTTGAGAATCACCGTCTGTCTGTGACTGGAACCCTCTGTGCTCCCTCCCGCCTCCGGACCTTCGTCTCGAAGCGAAAGAGGAGAGGATCATCTGCAGAAACCTCCCAGAATTCTCTTCAGCCCCAAGACTAAGGAGCACTTATGGCCATTGCAGGTTATTAATTATTTATGAGATAGTGTGCCTCATGCCCGCCCGCCTCCCCTGCCTGAGGACAGGCTGCGTCATTTCATTCATCAGGCTCTGCAGGCAAAATGCTTGGGCGCCATGGGCCTAGGCCAACGTTTGCAACTCCATACGCTAAAACTGTCATTGGTTCCAAAATGCCACAAAGAAAACAGCAAAACGGAAAATGAGCACATGTTGATCGGTAAAACTGGTCAACTGGTCAACTCGGTTCCACTCAACCATTTTGGAGCTGAACACAAATTATATTGATTAGGTGGGTGCCTCGGTCTAAGTTAGAGATGGTGTGTGTCGTGCGGGGTGGGGAGGGGTGTCTCCGAAAGAAAGAGGACTTTGGGGACACTGGAAGGAAACAGAACAGAGAAACTGTCTGTTTTGCCACCAGGGCATGTGCTATGACTAGCATAGCGCCTGGCACAGAGTAGGTGCTTATAACAGACAGCCGCAAAGGAGACCCCTTTGACCCCATTCCTATCCTTCTTCCCCCATTGGATGAGGGTCCGTTCCCCACCCACGTGACTCAGGAGAGGCTCACCGATCTCCAGTTCCCTCGGGGACATCCCATCCAGTTTAAACCACTGCCTTCCAACCCTTATTATTCATCATAATCACCTGCCAAACATTCAAAAAATGGAGGTGGTGGGACTCCGGACCTAGAGATTCAGGTTAAATTGGATCTGAGGTGGGATTAGGTATAAGTTCTTTAAGATCCTCACATGTGAGTCGAGGACCGCGGACTGAAATCATCATAATTTCATCCCTTTTGCCAGCAATCGCGACAAGAGTGAGCAGGTGACTGAGCGCTGGCCAATGAAATGAGAGGAGAGGTCATTTGGAAGTTCTTAAGATGAAGACCTCTGGAAGTGATGCCTGGAACCATGGCAGCCACCTCGTGACCATGAGGTAAGCAAGCCGATGTACGAAGGGACTATATCCCAGACCAAAAAGTAGGGAAATAGAAACTGGGTTCTAAATGACATCATTAAGCTGCCGACTCAACCAAACCCAAACCCACCCTAGCTGTGGGCTTCCTTTTGGGTGGGAGAATGAATTTCTTATTCTTTACATTGCATTAAGTCCGGTTTTCTATTACCTGCTAGCCAAATGCCTCCTGATAGAGATATTATTACTCAATAGACGTCGAACAAGCGAATGAATGAATGCACCGTGCTAAAGCAGAGTGCAAACGAGGGGCCCTGCCCTGCGAGCCCGAAGTCGTCAGCTGGTGCCGGGCCACACGGGGCCTTGAACGCCAGGCTGAGGGGCTGGGACTCTGCCCTGGACGTGACGAGGAGCGAGGAAGAACTGGGCGGGGGGAGAGACAGTCAGCGCTGGCCGTCAGACACACCCCACTGGATCCATGTGGGGAACGGCGGGAGGGGAGAATCTGGGGACCAGGCAGTTAGGGGGAGAAAGAGTCCACGTGGAAGAGACGAGACAGGAGCGGAGGCCGTGGGGACGGAGAGGCAGGGGCGGGGCAGAGAGGGTGGGCAGGACGATGGGGCTGGGAGGGGGAGGGACGGGAGGAAGCAGCACCTGGGGACTAGCTCAGGGACCAGGTTGGACGTAGGGACACGAGAGAGGTCGGGAGGCAGGGAGGAAAAGTGGCCTTGGGGGAAGCCACTAAGCTACCTGCATATGGGAGGCGGCGGGAGGGCCCAGGGTG
>NW_006430464.1:890995-896609 GCF_000325575.1 Pteropus alecto
GCCCCCCTCCCCCTCCCCCTCTCCGCCCATCCCGTTCCCCTCAGGTCCCCTAACCTGTCTCCCCATCTCTCCTCCGCTCGCTCCCTCGGCTTCTCGGCCCCCTTGCCCCTCACGTCTCTCGCCCTCCTCTGTTCCATCTCCCCAGCGGCCTCCTCCCTCAGTGTCCCCAGCCCAGACCCCCGTCCCTCTCCCTCGCCATCGCTGTCTGCCCCTCTCCGGCCCCGTCACGCTCTCGCGGCCTCCCCGCCGCTCTCCCCGGCTCTCCCCAGCTCTCTGCTCTCATCGCTGCCTCCGCCCCGCTCCTGGGCCTCTCTGGTCCCCTGTCATCCGCTCCCGCTTCCCACTTGCCCTCCGCTCATCCCTGTCTCTTGCAGGAACTGGTTAGACACAGGTGAGATTCAAACAGAAACGGGGTTCTAGGTGAGGGAGGGACAGGTAGGCAGGGGGCCTGGTCGCCATGGTACCTCCAGAGAGTGGGGGAGGGGCCGAGGGCTCCGACTCCTGGGTCTGAGGGAGGAGGGGGCTGAGTTCCTGGACTCCCGGGTCTGGAGGGGAAGGGGCTGGGGGCTCCCGGGCCCCAGGTGCAGGAGCAAAGGGGTCTAGCCACCTGCTAAGCATCCCTCTCCCGTGTCCACAGAGCTGGCGGCAAGAACCGTGGGAGAGAAGGCTGGGCCTCCTCGGTTACCCTGTCTGCCCTCCCAGGACCTGTATCTCTAGTCCTCTTGTGTCCGCTTCCCGACAGCCTCTGACCGTCCATCGTCCCTGATCGATAGGCATCAGTTCCCTGCTCCCCAGGCAGCAGCACCTTGATTGTTCGAGCGGTTGGTTCAGGCGCGAGCTTAAAAATCAAACAAGGAAACGGTCAGACCTTGGACTTTTGCTGAACTTGCTGTCAGTGAGCGTCTTTGTTTTCCCGCAGCGTTTGCCAGGCCGGTCAGAGCCTGGGCTGGAGCTGCTGGGGGCCACGTGGCGGGGCGCCTTGCCTGAAGGCAAAGAGCAGGGGAAAGCGGGGACCACGGATGCAGACGATGATCACCGGGACGCCTGAATCCAGCTGTGCCTGAAGCCCTCATCCCCGCTGCGAAGTCTCTCCTATGCTCAGGTCATTCGAGTTTCTGTCACTGGCAAGGAAAACAGGCCACCCTTAAACAGCCTCGTTTCCAGACTCGGCCCCTCAGAGGCCCTGCTTCCCTTTCCACGTCGTCGTGGCCCTCCGTCCTCCGTCAGGCTGTCCTCCTCCACTCTCGGTGCCAAGTCCATCCCTACAGGACAGTGGACACGTCCTCCACCCCCACGATCACGACACACGTCAATCTCTTCTGCCCAGAGGGCCCTACCCCGTCTACCTCCCGAGTCTGCCGCTTCCTCTCCTCCCCGTTCCTGGAGCCAGCACGGCCACTCAGGCCTGGTCCTCCCCTGCCAGGACCCTCGCCCCAGCCTCCCCATCGCCCGCCCATCCTCATTGCTGCCCCTGCCTCTCCCCTGCTCTCCGCCCTCCCATGGCTCCCCAGCACCCCTGGACAACACGTTCAGCCCCTCGGCCAGGCGTTTGAGAGCCACGGGCTCTGGTCCCAGCCTCCCTTCGAACATCCTCCAGTCACCTTGTATTAATTATTTCATTTCACAGATCCCTCCCAGGCCGTTCCTGTCCCCACTCCCCTCATGCTATGCCTTTCTGCCTGGAATGCCCGTCCAGACTCCCCTTATTCTGGTGCCCAAATGCCCTCATCCTTTAATTTAATAAGAAACTCAGATGCCCCCTACTCCAGGAAGCCTTCTCTGACTCCTCCTCCTCCTCCCAGTCGTGTGTTCTGTCTCCTTCCTCTGCATGTTCTTTCTCTGCGCCTTTTCCAGACCGCTGAATCCTGTCCCTCCGTGTGTCTCGTGCAGGGCTTTGGACTCGTGTCTGCCTCCCCTCCAGACCAGCACCTCCTAACTCACCTCCGGCAATCCAGCATCGCCCCTGCTCAGGGAAGTGAAAACCATGAACGCTGAGCGGATAAACGAGTGACTCTTCCCCTCCGTCGCCGTGACCCCAAACCCAACGGCCCTGTCCCTCTCAGTCCTCTCGAGGTGGCACAGGGCGAGGAAGAGCATGTGGACTCTGGAGTCAAACAGACCAGTATGACCGCCATGTCCAGGCTGTGCAAACCTGGGCAAATATTTTCCTCTCTCTGAGCCTAACCTTAGCTGCCTCTTCTGGAGCTTTCCTCTTTTTACCCTCCTTGGAAGTCTCTCTTTCTCTCCTTCTTTCTAAAGTCGGGGTCTCTGTGTTCCCATCTCTGTGTCTCTGTTTCTCTCTGTCTTTTTCTTTCCTCTCTCTCTACCTGTCTGTCTCTGGAGCCCTGCGTCATCTCGCTCCGTGTCTGAACTTGAACTTCTCTTGCATGTACCTGCGTCTTTCTGCGGGTCTCTCGTTCTGTCTCTGTACCTTTCTGCACGTCTGTGCGTGTGTCTTTGTGTCCATGGCCCTATTTCTCTGCGTCTGTCTCTATGTCCTTCCCTGCCTCCCTCTGCCACTCACCCTGTCTCTCTCGGGCCATATCTGTCCCACTCCCTGGCCTGGCACACAGCCTGAGACACAAATCCCTGGATCAGCATTTCCCTCCTATTCCAGAAATTATATCAGTGCTGCATTGGGGGTGCGGCTGGTCGCAGCCCTGGTCAGAGGCTTTGCCTCCCTGCGGCCTCGTCCACAGAGGCCCTGGCCAGCTTGGCCTGCCTCTCTGCCCAGGATTCGTTCTCTCCAGGAGGAGTACCTGGAGAAGAGGTGAATTTTGTTCACACACGTGTGTGCGTGCCTCTGAGTGTGCGCCTGCATTTATTTCCAGGAGTATTTGTGGGCCAATCTGTAGATATTTGGGTAAACTCATTCATTCCCTCATGTATCTATGCATCCATCCATCCATCCACTCATCCATCTGTCCATCCATCTATCCATCTATCCATCCATCCGTCCATCCATCTATCCATCTATCCATCCATCCGTCCATCCATCTATCCATCTATCCATCCATCCGTCCATCCATCTATCCATCTATCCATCCATCCGTCCATCCATCTATCCATCTATCCATCCATCCGTCCATCCATCTATCCATCTATCCATCCATCCGTCCATCCATCTATCCATCTATCCATCCATCCGTCCATCCATCTATCCATCTATCCATCCATCCGTCCATCCATCTATCCATCTATCCATCCATCCGTCCATCCATCTATCCATCTATCCATCCATCCGTCCATCCATCTATCCATCTATCCATCCATCCGTCCATCCATCTATCCATCTATCCATCCATCCGTCCATCCATCTATCCATCTATCCATCCATCCATTCACTCATCCATCCATCCGTATATCCATCCATCCATTCACTCATCCATCCATCCATCTATCCATCCATCCATTCACTCATCCATCCATCCATCCATCTATCCATCCATCCATCCACTCATCCATCCATCCATCTATCCATCCATCCATCCTTTCATCCATCCATCCATCTATCCACATCCATCCATCTATCCATCCATCCATTCACTCATCCATCCATCCATCTATCCATCCATCCATTCACTCATCCATCCATCCATCTATCCATCCATCCATTCACTCATCCATCAATCCATCCATCTATCCATCCATCCATCCACTCATCCATCCGTCCATCCATCCATCCGTCCGTCCATCCGTCCATCCATCTATCCATCCATCCATCCATCCATCCATCCATCCATCCCTCCCTCCCTCTATTTTTCCATCTACTTGTTCATTCATTCAGTCAACCAACCAATGTTTATTGCGTGCCTACTGTGTGCCAGGCACTGGGGACACGACAGTAAACATAACAAAGTTCTGCCCCCGTGAAGCTTCTGTGCTCGGCAGTCCCCCTCCAAGAGCAGAGCCCCCTCTCGCCCCAGGCCTCGCATGGGCTGTCGCTTTGCCCTGGAGCAGTCCCCTCCCTTCCCCATCTTTGCCTGACTCATTCCTACTCGCCCTTCTGAGCTCGGTGCAAACATCACTTGCTCCGTGACTTTCTTCTCTCGCACACAGCACCCCGGACTTTCCACCATGTCCCCCGTTCCAAGGCTGGGATTTTTGTCTGCTTTGTTCCAGCTGCCTCCCTGGTGCCTAGAACAATGCCTGGCCCACAGTGGGTTCTCAGTAAGCATCTATCGAATGGCTGCATGGACGGAAGTGGATGGAGGAGGAAGACTCTGGTCTCCTGGTCCCCTGGCCAGTGCCCTATGCCATTTTACACTCCCAGCACCGATGACAGACAAGGTCCTCGAACTTCCTAGATGACAACAAAGTAGCGGCTGAAGGCGACGGCTCTAGATTCGGACTCACGTGGCTTTGAATCTCAACTCCGACTTTCCAGCTGTGTGACCTTGGGCAGGACTCTTCCCCTCTCTGAACCCCAATTTCCTCACTTGTGAAAAGCATGTAATTGCTACGTATGATAATACTACTAAATACGAACCATTTTTCTCCTTGTATGAATTTAATTTGATCCTCAAAATAACTTCATGACGTAGAAGCTGGTTTTTTAAAAGTTACCCTCATTTACAAATAGGGAAACTGAGGCTTCGAGAATCTCAGTCGTTCATTCGAGGTCACACAGAGCGGAGCCGGGATTTGAACTCTGGTGCCTCGCCCCCAAAGTCACACACATTGACCAGGGCACTGCAGCTGCCTCTCAACGCTTGGGCAGCCTCAAAATCTGAGCGTTGCTTGGAACGTGTCCCGGGAAATCTGGCAAGCCCATCTGTGCGAATATCTTTGAGTGTACGCATTATGGCTTACTTCCTTCCGGACATCTCTCTCCGTCCACCTGGGCTGCCTGGGACCCCTGGTGGGCCACAGCTGGGTGCAAGGATTGGGCCCGTGAGAGTGGACTCTGGGGTGCCTGCACCCGTGTGACTCTGTAGCCCTGGACCTTCTTCAAGAGATTTAACGTCCATAAGCCTCAGCTGTCACCTCCGTGGAGTGGGAACAGCAGGATTGCACCCACCTCATAGGGCCAGAGTGAGGATCAAACGAGAAACCGCTTTCAAAGCGCCCGAGCCCAGGGCCGGCATCAGAGTCAGCGGCGCTTATCACTAACTGCTCTGAATATACCGGTACCCGCTTCTGGCTGCTTTTAAGAAATATCCGTTAAGCACCTGCTTGGTGCCAATGCTTTGTCTAGACTGACTGACTTTTCAAATCTCTGGATCTCTCAGGAAACAGGTTTATTGTCTGTATTTCGTGGATGCGGAAACCGGAGTCCAGCTCAGAGCCAAGAGCGCAAGGGGACGAGTCGCGGGTCCTGCGGAGAAGGGGGCTGGGGTCCCGGGGCTCCCGGGTCCCGGAGGAGGAGGGGGCAGGGCGGCTGGACTCCTGGATCTGAGAACCGGCGTGGGAGGGAGCGCCGTGCCCTGGGTCCTGGGAGAGGAAGGGACTGGGATCCTAGACTTCGCCGTTGGGGAGACGAGGGGACCCCTGGGTGCTGGGGGGCGCAGAAGGTCATGACCCCAGAGCTCTGGATGCTCAAAGGCAGCGCGCCGGGGGGCGGCCGCCTGGGTCCGGGGAAGGCTCCCTCCTCGCTCTCGCGGGCCGCGCGGTT
>NW_006430464.1:896907-897919 GCF_000325575.1 Pteropus alecto
GTGGCGGTGCTGCTCGCGGGCCGCCCCGGGGGAGGGGCATGTGCCTCCGGCAAGGGGGGGGTCCCGAAACACCTGGGTGTACCCCAGTCTCGCCCGCCGCTCCCCTGGGCGTGGGGATCGTTTAACACTCCACGGCCCCCCTAAGGACTTAGGACTCTGCGGCCTCTCGAGGTTCCGGACTTCATTCCGGTCCCCTGCAGCGCCCTGGGACCCCGGCATCTCAGAACCTCCCCTCCACCACCACCTCCCAAAAAATTCCCATCCTCTCTGCAGCCGGGAGAGGCATTCGGGACTTCAACTCCCAGTAGCCCCCGCAGCGCCGGGGCTATAAAGCTGCGGCAGCGCGAGCGCAAGGCCTGCCGGGAAGTGTAGTCTCTGGGCTCCCCGGGAGCTGGGGGCCCGGAGGTGGGAGGAGGTAGCGGGACCTCTCCTCGGGTCTCCTGGGGTCGAGCAGCTGGCTCGAGTAGGACAAGATGCAAGGCTCAGACTAAGCTTTTCCTCCCGGCCACGACCCCAGATCCGACACCCCCTCTCACCACCTGGCGCGTGGGGACGAGTCCGCAGCCCCTTACCCAACCTTACAGCCCCCATGGGCTGCCGCCAGCCGCCGCCTCGGCTGCCACCCAGGACGCGGCGGGGATAAGCACAGGTGAGTCAGACCGTGCCTGTCTCGGAGTCCTGGCCTTCCGCAGCACCCCCACGACACCTGTCCATCTGTGAGCCCTGGTCCCGCTGTCCCCAGTTTCCCCTGCTCTCTCCTTCCAGCCTGTCTCTGATGTCTGGCTGCGGACCATGTGTCGCCAGCTCGCCTTTCCTCACGCTCAGCCCTCTGTCCTGGCCCCTTCTCATTTAAGCTCTCCCCATCCAGCCTCCCTTCTGGACCCGCGTCTGTCTGCCCAGCCCTCCCCTGTACCCTTTTGTCCATGTGTGATTTCTGGCCATTATTTGTCCGTCTCTCCTTTATTCGAGCAACCCATCGATTCTCCTGTCCACTGTGTTTCTCTCCAAGATA
>NW_006430464.1:897958-902228 GCF_000325575.1 Pteropus alecto
TCCCGTGAATTACACACCAGCCCGTTCTTTACGGCTGTCCATCCCATCTCAGTCCCTGACTTCTGTCTATTCATCTGTGCCTCTCTCCTGAGCCGCAGTTGGCCCTCCCATTATCTCTCCCTCCCTCGGCTCAGTCTCTATCTCTGCATCCTGCATCTCCATCCCTCCCCAGCCAGCACCACCCATAACCAGCTCTTATCCCTCCACCGCCATCCGTCCCTCTGCGGGTCCTCTCCCTGTCTCCTCCGGTCTGGCCTTCTTTCCATCCCTCGGACCCGCCAAGCCTTTTCCCACCCTAAGCCGTGGCTCCTGTAGTTCCCGCTGCTTTGAATGCTTTTGCCTCCTCCAGCCCCAGTGGCCGGCTCCACCTCCTCCTTGGGTGGAGGTGGCCGGCTCCCCACCTCCCAGTTCCTCGATTCCTCCTCGGTGGCACGTCCTCAAGCTACTCTTTAGAGCGCTTCTCAAGTCTCCGAAGTGTCTTGTTCGCTTGTTCGTGTGCATTTGCTGATTTGTTTACTCTGTCATCTCTCTGTGGAATGTGACACGGAGAAGTTCGGGAATGCGTGGGGCTCGTTCCCTGCCGGATCCGCAGCAGCTGGCACGGTGCCTGGTGTATAGTTGGCGCTCAGTGAAGCTCTGCTGAGTGCCTGCACCGAGCGAAAGGCACTCGCCCGGTCCGTCCAGCCCTAAATTCTGTCCCTCACCTCTGCACTCCTAATCTTTGTCACCTCTTTATCTGTGCGTCCTTCATCTCCGCCCCTTGACCGGCCTTCCCGGTCTCATCCTCCTGGTCCATTTGTCCCTGTTCTCCGTCCTCTCGTCCATTCGTTCGTCCATCTTCTTGCCTGTCCACCCCAAATTTCAGTTCTCTTTTTCATCGACCCTTAATTTCTCTTTCCTTGTCCGTCCCTCCTCAATCTCTGTCCCCTGTCCCCCTTCCTTCTCTCTCCTTCCCTTCCCACCTTGTATCCACGGTCCCCCGCGACCTGTTCCCCATCTGCACCCTCGCCCGGCCCCTCCCGAGCACAGGACCTGCCGGCCACCATGTCAGGGGACTACGAAGATGACCTCTGCCGGCGGGCACTCATCCTGGTCTCGGACCTCTGCGCACGGGTCCGAGATGCCGACGCCAGCGACAGGTGCCAAGAGTTCAATGACCTGCGGATCCGAGGCTACCCCCGGGGCCCAGATGCAGGTCAGCACCCCGAGCTGTCCCGGCCAGCGCCTCCCCCCCACCGTCTCTGCCACCGCCAAGATCTTCATCGATTCAGAGCAGGCCCACACAGTTTTCTGTTTCCTGGGGAGCCGGTCCCTCTTAGAGTCTTGCCTCCATCCTGCCTGCTGCTGTTCCCTCAAACCTCCGATCTGAGGAGGAGGAGCCATGTGGTCCGTTTGGCCCCTGGCCTTTGGGGTTGGCTCCCCCTCCCCCGACACGCTGCTGCCACACGGCCCCTTCGCCTGTCTCGTGCGTCCCACGCGGTGCTCGAAAGCCCGAGCCGTAAGTCGGAGCGACTCGTCTGGGTTCAGATCCCACTTGCCGGATAGATGTAGGTCAGTGATGCTTCTGTGCCTCAGTTTCCTCATCCAGACAATGGAGATCATGAAAGCGACTCCTCATGGGACAGCCGAGGGAGTCCAATGATAGAACACACGTGAGACACTTAGAACACGCTGGGCACACAGTGGTCATTCAGTAAGTGTCAGGGCGCACTTCTGAAGCTCCAACTGTGTACCAGGCAGCATGCGAGGTCCTTCGCCGATTTCATCAACTCACGGTGACCTTTCGTGGTACACGTAGTCCCCATTTTCAGTGGAGGAAACGGAGGCTCAGAAGGCCGAAGCGTTTTCCCCGAGGTCACCCAGCCGGGGAGTAGCAGGGGGCTGGGAGCCAGGCAGCGTGAGGAGGGCTGTTAGCCAGAGGAGGAGCCCCACAGAAGCACGCGCGGGGAGGTCTGACAACGGTCACCCTGCCGAGCTCCGAGGCAGGGCCCGGCATCTCACAGGCAGGATGACCAGGGGACAGGGCAAGGAGTGGGGCCCAGAGAGCTGCCGCTGCTCGCTCAGGGCCTCCCAGCCCGTGGGCGGAAGAGCTAGAACTTGACCCTGACTGCAGTTCAGGGGGGTCCCCATGACCATGCCCAGGTTCAGTGATTTTCTAGGACTCACAGAACTCAGAAAGGCTGCTGGGCTCGTGGTTACGGCTTATTACAGCAACGAGATAGAGACTAAAATCAGGGACGGGAACGGACACGTCGGGTAGGGCCCGGAAGAGACCGGCCACGAGCTTCCGGTGTCTCCTAATAGAGCCACGCGTCCAGGGCTCAATTCTCCCCACAGCGACATGTGACAGCATCGGTCGCAGAAGCACGGCTGACTGCCCACGTGGCTGACCTGGGCCTGCAGCCGCTCCACGCGGCCACAGGCCCCGCCATCAACCAGACTGCCTGGTGTGGCCCCCGGTGTACAAAAACACTCAGCTGGGACGTCCCGAAGGCCTAGAGCCAGGCCCTTCTGTGGGTGAGGCAAACCTTGCACCCCGCAGCCTCGCCAAGCCCAGGGCTCCCCAGGCCCCGCGGACGGGTCGGAGAAACCGGCCAGTATTCCAAGGACGGGTGTTTTGAAGTCCTGGTTTCTGACGGGCTCCTGGGACTCAGCGGGCATTGGTCATTTAGACAGGAACATCCTGAGCGGGGAACTCGGAGTTCTGCCCCTGCCTGCCACATGGCCCTGCAGGGTCTCTGTCTGTCTGTCTCTCTCTCTCTCCCTCTCTCTGTCTGTCTCAACGGCCCTGCAGGGTCTCTGTCTGTCTGTCTGTCTGTCTCTCTCTCTCCTTCTCTCTGTCTGTCTCTCTCCCTCTCTCTGTCTGTCTGTCTCTCTCTCTGAGCCTCAGTTTCTTCATCCATTAAATGGGGTACGTCATCTCCAGCTTACACGGTGTGGTGAGTGTTAACGCTTTGGGCCACGGACTTAGGTATACTCACTGGGCAATTCAGGGCTGGCAGGCATTTGTCCTCTCACCACCCAGAGTGCCTGAAGTGACAGGACACGGCCATTGCACTCGGCCGTCCTTGCTGCCAGCGGCTTAGTTACCTGCTCCCCGGCCCCATAATTCATGGAGTGGGACTTTCCTCTCTGTTCTACCTCGACAAGACCCAGGAGTTGGGCCGCAGACAAATGCACGTTTCCTTGAAGGTCTTTTCTGGAAAAAAAAAAAAACCCACTCCTGGTACCTGTGGCGAGATGGCCCAGGACCTTTGGTTCAAGCACTGGGCTGTCGTATTTCCCTGAAAGGCACACCGGCACATAGTAGGCACTCGGAGCGTGTCAGCTGCGGTGCTGCGTGGGCGGGGAACACACGTGGCGGCAGCAATAAGGTTTAGTATCCTAATAAACGGTCGCCTTTGAGCTACCTCTGATGGGGACCTACTGGGGTGTTCTGTAGCCGGACACCCCGAGAGGCAGGACTGGTTTCTCCTGTAGGGCAAATGGGATGTGTCAGGCTCAGAGTGGCTAGGACGCCTCCCCAAGGTCACGCGGCGAGCTGGGACTTGAATCCTGACCTGCCTGCCTGCGCTACGAGCTCTTTTTTCTTGGGTCGTCTGTGAGCGTTTGAGGGGACACACGGTGGATCTTCATAGAGAAGCAGTTTGGGCTGGCGATTGGGAAAGTAAAAATCTCAAGGCTGACCGCTGGTTCAAGCCCCAGATCTGTCACTGACGCCCCGTGCGGCTTTGGACAAGCCCCTCGGCTTCTCTCGACCCCGTGTCCTCGTCTTTAACGTGTTGACATAGAAACAAGCACCTCGTGAGGTTGGGCAGTTTCCACTAAGTGACGTGTGTGTAAAGGGTGCAGGACGAGGCCTGGCAGACACTGGAAATGATGATTTTTTTAAGCGTTTCCTTAATACGTGGCCCTTTGGGGACAGCGGCGGGAGGGTGGACTCCGGGCTGCCCGAGCCCTGACCTTGACCTTGACCCTGCTCTCTGCAGACATCTCCGTGAGCCTGCTGTCCGTCATCGTGACGTTCTGCGGCATCGTCCTCCTGGGCGTCTCCCTCTTCGTGTCCTGGAAGCTGTGCTGGGTGCCGTGGAGGGACAAGGGAGGCTCCACCGTGGGCGGCGGGGCCCTGCGCAAGGACCTAGCCCCGGGGGTCGGGCTGGCGGGCCTGGTGGGCGGCGGGGGCCACCACCTGGGGGCCGGCCTGGGGGGCCACCCTCTGCTCGGCGGCCCCCACCACCACGCCCACACCGCCCACCCCCCGCCCCTCGCC
>NW_006430464.1:902325-915518 GCF_000325575.1 Pteropus alecto
CAGGCCGAGCCAGACGTCTCCGGAGCTGCCCTCTGAGGGCGGGGCTGGCTCCGGGCTGCTCCTGCTGCCCCACGGGGCCGGGGGTCTGCCCAGCGCCCAGTCGCATCAGCAGGTCACGAGCCTGGCACCGCCCACCAGGTGAGACAGGCTGCTGGGCTGGGGGTCCACCCTGAACTCCTGCTCCTCCTCTGTGGCACCCCTGAGTCCTGGCAGAGGTGAGGCCTGGAGGTCCGGACTCCTGGGCCGGGGAGAGGGATGGAGCCAGATGCCCACGTCTGAAGGAGGAAGGGCGGGGGACCGAGGGTCCTTGGCCCTGAGGGCCGCAGGCTTGCACTCCTGGGGAGCGGGAGGAGACCAGAGACAGGGCCGTAGAGCCAGGAAGCTGGGGAGAAGGACAGCTAGACCCCTGGGTCCCGGGGGCACGGGGCGGGTCCTCCCTTCCACCCGCAGCCAGGACCGGGGGTGGGTCCTGGAGCCTGCGCCCATTAATTAGCCGTTGTCCTGCGCATGCGCACTGAGCCCCCGACAGGTGCTAGGCCTGAGCGCTGGGAGCACGGAGCCCAGTGCGCGGACAGGCGCTGCCCTCCCGGCGCTCACAGCCCAGGGGGAGCGGGTTCCCCAGTCAGCTGTCCTGGCCCAGCTTAGGGGACTGCAGCTTCTGAACCATCCTCGCATCCTTGGGGTGAATCCCACCCGGTCATGGCGTATAACTCGCTGTGTAGTGTCCAACTCAGTTTGCTAATTTTTCTGTTGAGAAGTTTTGCATCTCTGGTCATTGAGGAGACTGGCCTGTCTTTTTTTTTTTCAAAAAGAGGAGGCAGATTGGGGAGATCTGGAGACGGGCAGATAAGGGTCGAGGGGGTCTGGGCTGTGTGGGGCCCCGGGGGTCTACAGAGAAGTCACTCTGGGTCACCAGCCTGAGGTCCCAGAGCAGGCTTCTGGAACACACACAGGTCTGGGCTGGAGCGAGCTTGGAGAAGGAGACAGGCCCCCGGTTTGGACGGGGAAGCGGGCTCAGGGTGCACAGGTGGAAACCCACGGCGCCTGGCTGTGGGGTTTGGGAGAGGGGCAGGGAGGAGTCTCCCAGGTCTTTAGCTGCAAAGGTCGGAGACCCCCGCCCCACCTCGGTCTCCCCACCCCGCTGCAGGTACCCATCCCTGCCCCGGCCCCTCACCCAGCAGACGCTGACCCCCCAGCCGGACCCGGGCAGTGAGGAGCGGCCTCCTGCCATACCCTTGCCCCTGCCAGGCAGCGAGGAGAAGGCGAAGCTCATCGGGCAGATCAAGCCGGAGCTGTACCAGGGGGCCGGCCCAGGCGGCTGGCGGGGCGGTGGGGGCCCGGGCTCCCGAGAGGCGGGCGCGGGGGCCCCCTGCGGTCGCATCAGCTTCGCCCTGCGGTACCTCTACGGCTCGGACCAGCTGGTCGTCCGGATCCTGCAGGCCTTGGACCTGCCCGCCAAGGACTCCAACGGCTTCTCAGATCCCTACGTCAAGATCTACCTGCTGCCTGATCGAAAGAAAAAGTTTCAGACCAAGGTGTGGAGCAGTGAGCTGGACGTGGGGTCCCATGGAGGATGGGGGTCTGGTCCCCTGGGTCTGAGAGAGGAGAGGCTTGGGGGGGCGTCTCAGGAAGGAAGCAGCTTGGGCCCGGGAGTGATGGAGCAGAAGGAACAGGGCCTGGGCGTTGGGAGGTCCTGGAGTTGGAGGAGGCTGGGGACCAGGATTTCTGTCCCCCAGGGAGGAGGAGCTGGGGGCCTGAACTCCTGGGTCCGAAGGAGGAGGGGCCGGTGTCATGGCGTCTGTCTCCGCCACCACCCCCCCGCCTCAGGTGCACAGGAAGACCCTGAACCCCGTGTTCAATGAGACGTTCCAGTTCTCCGTGCCCCTGGCCGAGCTGGCCCAGCGCAAACTGCACTTCAGCGTCTACGACTTCGACCGCTTCTCGCGTCACGACCTCATCGGCCAGGTGGTGCTCGACAACCTACTGGAGCTGGCCGAGCAGCCCCCCGACCGCCCGCTGTGGAGGGACATCGTGGAGGGAGGCTCGGTCAGTGGCCCCCGGCCCCTGGGACCCGCAGCCTCGCCGTCGGTGACCTCCTTGCCCTCCGATCTCATAGGCTTCTGACTCCAGGGTTTTCTTTCAAAATTAAGTCGTGTCATAAAGTAGTGAGAGACCGTGAGCAAGAACAGGGAATGATGTGAGGGCCCACCACGCCCCCCGGGGTGACAAATAGCAACCTCATGCCTGGTCCCCGCATTTCCCAGCTTCCGAGCCCCGGCGACATCCGACGGTAACGATCAAGAAAACGGTTAACGGACACGCACGCACCCACCAGCTTCTTCACAGCCTCACGTCGGGACCCCATGACTTCCGTCCCCTGAGCCCCGAACATCGCCTGTTTCCGACCCTGGACCTCCAGACTCTCTAATTTGATCTAATCCTGTTTCTTCACAGTTCGCATCTGAATCCCGATCCCCTGATCCCCACAGTTCAGACACCTGCCTGGTCCCCCAGCATCCACAACCCTGACAGCTCCAGCAGCCCCCTTCCTCATTCTTACGACGCCCCCCCTCCCCCGCCTTCTGGAACCTCATTCTCCTGTACGCCCAGCCCGCCCCCGTCCCAGGGCCTCGTTGGGTGACCTGACCCCTTCCTCCCCCAAGCCTCAGCCCTCCGCTCTCCGCATTCCGATCTGGGGCAGCTGTGTGTTCGGGGGCGGGTGAGCCCCGTCCTCATGTCAGGAGAAGGCCAGCTGCCTACCAGATGGCCATGCGCAAGGTGCTTCCTTTCTCTGAGCCTCAGTTTCCCCATATGTACATGGACATAGTCGTCCTGGGTGCCCGTGGCTCTTCCTACAGTCCCCTGAGCCCAGCTCCTGAGAGCCACGTGCCCAGTTCCACGGTCTCTGTCCCCAGGGTCCCCATCCGTCCCACCGAACCCCACTCCCTGCGGTAACCCGAGGGAGCCCCACACGAGGGCCCTCTTTCTGCATCCACCTTTGTCTCCCGCCCCTGTCACTCCTCATTTTCTGTCCCCCTCCTTGTCACTCAGGGTCTGGGCTCAGCCACATATTAATTCATTCTTTCAGCAACTGGTTTGTCTGGTCAGGATCAGGACGTGGGGACCCCAGACGGCCCTCAGCAGCTCTGGGCCTAGGTTGTCACACAGCCTGCTGTCAGGGGCCAGCGTGGTGGTGGACAGGAAGACCATCTGCTCAGGGCAGCAGGGGCTCTGGAAACTTGTGGGAGGAGGCGACAGCCCAGCTGAGGCTTGATGACAGACAGGATGGAGCAGCCTGGGCCAAGGCCGGCCTGGAGAGGAATGAGGGGGGAGTCCAGGGGGACCTAGGCCTAGGTCGCTGTGGCTGGGAGGCCAGGGACCCAGATGAGGCCTCAGGGCCGGTGGGGTGGGCCGTGGGTCCCGGCCAGCCCTGGCCACCGCTCCGTGTCTGTGTGTAGGCATGGGGGGCGGGGGGATGTCTGTCTCCTCGGAGCCTCGGCCGGGGCTGGGCATGTCTCCCGCCTCCCTGAGACCGACTTCTCTGCGCGTCTCTTCTCGCGCTCTGCCTCGCTGTCTCTGGATCTCTGTCACTTTCCCTGGTCCCCACATCCAGCCAATCTCTTTCGCCCTTTCCCTGGATCACTGGTCCTGCGTCTTGGGGCTCTCCCCGCCCCCCGCTTTGCAGTGTCTGCTCCCCCTCTCTCGGTCACGCCTCCGACGCTCTGCGGGTCTCTGTCCATCCTTCTGCGTCTCTGTTTCTCCTCCTTTAGGACTCCGTGGGTCTGGCTGCCTGGCGGCATTTCTCGGTGTTTGGGGTTCCGTGTCAGGCTTTCTCACCGAGTCCTTCTCTTCATCCCTCTCCCGCTTCTCCCCACCCCCACCCCACTATGCCACTTTCCATCTCTCCTGCAGAACAAACAGGCTTTGACGGGGACGGGCAGCTGTGCCCGGGGCGCTACCGTGTCTGGTCCAGAGTCGGATCCTTAAGCAGAGCAGAGACCTGAGTCCTGGATGTCGGGGGAGGGGTGGGGGGGCAGGGAGCTGGAGCCTCAAGGTGGAAAGGAAGAGATGGGGAGACTGGAAAGGGCATGGCTGAACCCCTTTCTCCAACCACAGGAAAAGGCGGATCTTGGGGAGCTCAACTTCTCACTCTGCTACCTCCCCACGGCGGGGCGCCTCACCGTGACCATCATCAAAGCCTCAAACCTCAAAGCGATGGACCTCACCGGCTTCTCGGGTGGGTTCAGAGCGGGGCGCTGGGGTCTGAGGGCGCAGGATGCGGGGCCGGGGGGCGGACACCCCGGTCTGAGGGCGGAGGGCTGAGGGAGAGAAGGCCGGGGGACCCCAGGCTCTGGCCCCAAGGGAGGAGGGGTCTGAGGGAGGACGTAGTCGGGATTCAGCGCTCGCTGCCGGTCCCCAGACCCCTACGTGAAGGCCTCTCTGATCAGCGAGGGGCGGCGGCTCAAGAAGCGGAAAACCTCCATCAAGAAGAACACGCTGAACCCCACGTACAACGAGGCGCTGGTGTTCGACGTGGCCCCCGAGAGCGTGGAGAACGTGGGGCTCAGCATCGCGGTGGTCGACTATGATTGGTGAGAGGTGCCGCCCGGGACGGGGAGCATCGGTGTGTGGGACGGGGGGCGCCCCGTCCCAGATGCTCACCACCCACGCGCCCCTCACCGCCAGCATCGGGCACAACGAGGTGATCGGCGTGTGCCGCGTGGGCCCCGACGCTGCGGACCCCCACGGCCGCGAGCACTGGGCGGAGATGCTGGCCAACCCCCGCAAGCCCGTGGAGCACTGGCACCCGCTGGTGGAGGTGAGCGCGCCCCGCGCCCCGCGCCCCGGACCACCTCGTCGTTCGCCCTGTGCACCCCATCTTGCCGGGCTGTGGGTCAGGCACTTGGGCTTGAATCCCTCTCTACTCACAGCCCTGTGGCGGCTCCCCAAAGCCCCCAGGACACAGCCTCAGTCTCCCGCACCCCGCACCCCGAGGCCTCGCACGGCCTCCTCACTCCTCGCATGCCGTTGACTTTTCTGTACCTCGGTTTCCCCATTTGCCCGACTCTCTTCAGAGTCGAGGGAGAAAAAGCACTATGAATGACTGGCGTCTCAATCCCTTGGTTATGGGGGATCGTTTTGCCTGTCGCCCCCCCCCCGACCCCCCCACTCCCCAAACTTCTGGATTTCCCACTTCAGGAAAAGACTTTGACCAGCTTCACGAAAGGCAGCAAAGGATTGTCAGAGAAGGAGAACTCAGAGTGAGGGGTGAGGAACCCGGATGCGGATGCGGGGAGAGGGCTGGGGGCCCGGACTCCTGGGTCTGGGGGAGGAGGGGCTGGCGCTCAGACTCCTGGGGTGGGGGGCAGCGTCATGGAACCGGGACTCCTAGGCCCCTGAGGTGGTCATGGAGCTGCGGCAGGCCACGGGCCGCCCTTTGCCATCGCTGACATCTCCCCGCCTGGTCCCACAGGTCTGGCCGGGGGCGGGGATCGGACCAGGCACCCTCAGGACCCTACCTTCCTGCCCGGACTGTGAATTCATCTCCTCGAAGCCATAACGTCCGAGCTGCGTGGTGCCGGGCGGCCCCGGGCTGGCCCGCCTTCTCCTCCCAAGGGGCGCCAGGGTGGGAGGCAGGGCGGGCTTCGCTCCCCGTTTCAGGATTGGGGGCCTCCAGTCTCCACTGCGTCTGTCTCTCCTTCCCTGGGGCTCCCCTTCCAGGCGGGGGCCGTGCATGTCTGGGGCACTCGAGCCCCCAAAACCCTCCGTCTGTCTGTCTCTTTGCTGTTTGTTCAAAACTTGGTGTCCTGACCCTCGTTCTCACCGTGAATGTCACCAGATCGATCCTCTGTGTTCCCCCAGACACACACACACACACACACACCTGTGTCTACTCCTTCCGTTCGCCACACCCCACGTCTGGCCGATGCCCCCCCACCCACTGCTGCTATCGACACCAGAATAAACACACACATGGGTCTCACTCGACCTGGGGCTCCTGTCCTCTCTGGGCTGGAGCAGCCTGGCTCCGGCCTCGGACAGATGTTCCATCCGCTGGCTGGGTGACCTCTGGCGACTTAATTGATCTCTTTGAGCCTTTGTTTGTAAATGGTACGCTGGCCAGGACCACTGTGATTACAGGGCAGAGAATGCAACCCAAACTACCGTAAGCCACGAGCGGAATCGAAAAACACTCTGTATAGGGCGAGTCTGAGACTCCAGGAGGACTTCAGGCGTGGCTGGATCCAGGTGTTCACGCTTTATTAGCCTCCTTCTCAGGCACGTCTTTACGATGGTAAGAAGATGGCCATTTGGAGCTCCAGGCTTATAATGTTGCATCTGTTATGACGCCTTCGGCTCATAAAACAGAATTCCCGTGGGAAGAGCCGAAGCGATAAGAGATTTCTGTCGTTCCTATAACGAATCTTTCAGACACAGTCCCGGGGTTAGCTCAGCCGCTCAGCGATGCCAGGAAGTGCGTTGGCATCTCTGGGACTTAGCCTGCTGTCCCATCAGGACTCCAAACTGCCAGCCCCAGCGCCGTGCATTACATTCCTACTGGGTGGCATCTGAAGCAGTAAATGGGGACCGGGGCCTCCCCTTACGTGCTTATCTTTTTTTCCCCCCCAGTAGAGTTCTCCTTACTTCTCACGGACAGAACTAGGTTCCGTGGCCACCCCGAGCTGGAGAGCAGTCTGGGGAAGTGCGCACCTGTCATTTCTCGGCTCCCTGGAGTGCGGGCTTTGTCAATGAGACAGCATGGGGGGCGGGGGGTTGACCGTTGGGTAGGAAATTAATAGGATCTGCTGTAATCACGCTCGGAGCAGGTGCTTTCAGAGGAAACAGAATCGGGGTCTCTTCTCTTCCCTTTTCCTCCTCCTCTTCCTCCTCTCTCTCTCTCTCTCTCTCTCTCACACACACACACACACACACACACTTAGGAAAGGGATTCTGATTGGTTGCACTCGGGTCTTGGATGACCACCTGTGGCCAATCCCGTGTCCGGTTGGCAAGTTTGCTCTTGGGCCCACCCCCTACCCTCCTCCCCTGCTCGTCTCACCCAGGATTGGCTCAAGACCCCTCAAGACCTCATCCCTTCCGTGACTTCATCCCCCGAAGTCATAATAGTTTTTTAATAGAGACGATAGGGATCCCTTGATGGACAGCCCTGACAGAATCACACGGCAGTGGACGGGGAAAAGTAGATGTCCGCTACGTTCCACCCTTGGCCACTTGGTGTTAATTCACACCTACTTGCCCATAAACATCACTGGAAAAAAATTCTACCATGAAAACTGATACAGCCAGCGTATTCGTCTATTAGGGCTGCCGCAAAAGACCACACACTGGCTGGCTGAAAACAACGGAAATGTATTCTCTCATAGTTCTGGAGGCCAGAAGTCTGAAGTCAAGGTATCAGCAGGGTGGGTTCTGGGACTCCGGGAAAGCACCGGGGCCACATCCCTCCCCAGCTCCTGGCGGCACGGCAGTCCTCGGCTTGTAGATGCAGCTCTTCGATCTCTGCTGCCACCTTCACCTTGTCTTGTCTCCCGTGTTCCTCTGTCTCAAATCTCCCTCTGCCTTTCTCTTTTTACACTGATTTTTTTTTGTTGTTGCGCTCTTTCTGGGAGTATATTTAACTCTCTTGTCCCAAAGAGTGAGCAGCACTTTCTAAACCCCAATAAATGTCAACGTTGTAAAGGCACAGGACCATTTGCAAAGCAGGGGGCAACTTATTAGCATCCACCAGAATTGCAAGTTAATTTTAGTCCAAGAAATATCCTGCAAATATCCATAAGGAGACAGTCCGTCATGCCCAAGAAACTTATCCTTTAAGTTAATGTCACACGCTACTGGTTTTGGGGGGCAGGCTGCTCGTTTACTCCTCGCAGTGTTCGATGATGCCACTAACTTCAGCGGGAGTTTGTCTGGTACATAGTGAGCTCTGAGGTCAGAGAGCCTAGAATCAAATTCCCCCTCCCCATGTCTTAGCTCTGTGACTGGGCAGAGTCTATCACCTCTCTGTGCCCTAATTTCTTTAACTGTAAGATAAAGACATCGATAATGCCCGCTTCATAAGAATGTGATGCAGATTACATGAATTAATGCACAGGAGCCCCTGGGCACCCTATTCAGCAAATCATAACGTGACTCAACTGTTAGCTATCGATGCTGATGATAATGGTAATTATAATTGCCGATGATTGTCATGTATTATTAGAGTCTATTTGTGCGTTAGGAATCTTTATAATCACTTTACTATTGACTGATCGAATAAATAAGTATCAGCTGCTCAAAAGGGAGCAAGGGTTTCAGAGCAGGAAAATCTGAACAGAATAACCGTTCATCACCAGTTTGCCTTGACTAGGTATAGTTGGTTACTACATGTCTTATTTTTTTCTGCCTTTCTCTTGTAAGGACACCTGTCATTGAATTTAGGATTGACCACTCTCGATCCACAATGATCTTATCTAGAGATTCTTAATTACATCTACAGAGACCCTTTTCCCAAATAAGGTGACATCGACAGGTTATGGGGGGTTAGGACATGGACATATTGGGGGATGTGTACCATTCAATCCACTAAAGCCCACAGCTACCTTGAAAAACGGTTTATTAGTTTCTTATAAAGTTCAGCACAAATTTACCATGTGACTCAGTAACCCCGCTCCCAAGTATTTACCCATAAGAAAGAAAAGCATATGTCCACACAAATGTTCACACCGACCTTGTTCATGAGAGCCCCGATCTAGAAAACCGGAAGCAACTGAAATGTCCACCAGCAGGAACGGATACGCAATGGGGGCTTGTCCGTAGGATGGGACACCACTCAGCGACGGAAAGAACGACCTACTGATACGCGTAGCACCACAGCTAAATTTCAAAACTGTGTGTCTTACCAAAGTAGCCAGACACCAAAGAGCACACAAACCGTATGATTCCATCTGTGTGACATTGTAGACAAAGGAACACTAAGCTACAGGGACAGAAATCGGATCAGAGCCGCCTGGGCCTGGGGCTGAGGCCGTGGGGACGGGGAAATGATTACACACGGGCGTGAAAGAAACCTTTGAGGATCATGGAACCGTTCTAGCTCTCGATGGGGGAGGTGGTCACGCACTGTATAATTGTCAAAACTCACTGAAGAGTACGCTTAAAATCGGTGCGTTTTAATGTTTTAATTGTACATTGAAAGACATACCTACATAAAATTGACCATCTGAACCCTTTGGATGGAAGTGTACGGTTCCGCAGTGGTAGCCACGGTCACGTCGTTGTTTTGCAAAGTGGAAACTTTGTACTCATTAAACAACTCCCTGTTCTTCCTCCCTCCCAGGCCCTGACAACCGCCATGCTACTTTCTGTTCCTCTCACTTTGACTACTCTAGGTACCTCATATAAAGAGTGTCTTACCATTGTTAAGAAGTGTACCACACTAATGCAAGACGATAATAATAGGGATAATTAGGGTACAAGTTTCATCACACGCTATAACCATTCGGGTGTATGGGAACTCTGGACTTTTTGCTCAATTCTGTAAACCTAAAATTGCTAAAACAAAAGTCTATGAGATGTTTTAAAAATCATGGGTAACAGACGTCAGTCTGGCCAAAACGACAGGTGCTACAGGCTTGCGACCTAATCTCTGAAGCAACAGACCATCATTAAATCGAACCTACTTTCAAAGTCTGAATACAAGGAGTAGGGGATTGTCGAAGGCAGTCTTAGAGGCTGCTTATCACAGGATCCTATTATGCCTTTATCCCCTCAAAAAAACAGCTTTACATTCTTCCATATTGTTAACTTTCTAATGCGTTTTCGATAACGGCACGATGGCAAAAAAATGCAGTAAACAAGCAAGCAAGCAAATAAATCTGTAAATAAACAGGCAAACACATAAATAAGTGAGCGAGAACTCAATTTAGTAAGTCTCTTTAGGTATCTTCAGCATGGGTGAAAAGTGTATGGTTATCGGCACACCCCTCGATGTCCACACTCCTTTCAGATGTGGCCAAGTAGTAAAACGGACTCGCAAGATCTGGAGGATGGAACCAAGGGTTGCAGAGAAAACTAGATAAGAGAATTCGACCCGGGAAAGTAGACGTGTCCACCTGGGTATTTAGTGTAGAAGTATGGAATAAAATAGTGTACTACAGGGACTGCCAGGGTTTGACCCCAAAAAAATGTTCTCTTCTGTCTGGACACAGAGCTAAATGTCACTTCCCAGCCTTCCTTTCAGTTAAACATGACCATGTCAGTGCCCATGTAAGGAGAAAGAATGTCTTCCATTTCTGGACCCAGCGCATAAGAACTTCCCAGGTGTTTTACCAAATTCTTTCCCGGTTCTTATTGACTAGGATGGAGGTGAACAGGGCTCATGTATAGGATGGAGCCTTCCTAATGAGACTCATAATTTTATTTCAGTTAGATGTTATTTTATTTGTTGCTGTTGAAGGGAAGCAGAGTTTGCCACCCCAAAATACGACTTGTTAGGATATGAATTCTTTTAAGCCGGATTAAAATAATTTTAAACCGGATTAAAATAATTTAAGCGGGACCCCATTATAGGGGTCCACAGCTGCAGTAGGTGTCCACTCCGATAGTAGTTTGCACGTGTCGGGGTGATCATGGAGATTAGAAGAGATGATAAGGGTGAATTCCCTCTGCGTATTTAAGTGTTTGAGACCAAGGTCATACATTATTCCCGGGCAGTTTCTCGCTTCCGTCCTATGTACGCTTGTCTAGCCTCACCGAGGACTTTGCCAGAGCAGAGAGATGGAGCCAATCAAGAGCGACCTGCCGGTGACGTCAGCAGTCACCAAGGCCTCCGAGGGCCGAGCGCGCTGTGGCGCCCCCTGGCGGGGAAGGCGAGGCTGCATCGGAGATTGCCGTTGCGCCCCCTGGCGACTCGGGTCACCTTCCAGGGCCCCGTTGCCAGGGCTTGCAGGGAAGGCCCTGCTCAGGAAAGAGCAAAAGTCCCTGGATTCCAGTGCGATCCGGGCACTGCCGAGTCGACAAGCGTCCGATGAGACCAGCGCATCCAGCCCGCCGGCTCACGCGACGCGAGTCTCCAAGGGTCACAGGGAAAGGACGTGACCCCGCAAAATGCTCCTCAAGGCACGGAACCCAGAAAAGAAACATCCAGAGACAGACTCGGAGGAACAGGTCCGAGGAGACAGAGACCCCCCACACACACACACACACACACACACACACACACACACACAAAACCCACAGGAACAGAAGACGGTTCAGAGACACGAAGAAAGCCGCAGTGAAGGACGAGATGACCGAGCGACAGAGGAAGATGACGACCTGGCGAGGGGAAGGGCTCCGAAGCCAGCGAGACAGTGGCCGCGGTCACGGCGGACAGAGCGAGGCCGGTGCAGAGATGGAGGGGACAGAGGAGAGCCGGTGGTCACAGGCGAGGGCAGAGGGGGTGGAGGCGCAGGTAGGGAGGACGGCGACAGAGAAAGAGACCCCGCGGGGGAGTGGGGATCGTGTCAGACGGGCAGTCGACCATGATTAAGGGGATCATCAGAGGCAAAGGGAAAAGTAGCAGAACAGAGAAGACGCGACTCAGATGCGGCGGGGAGTTCCAGAGGGGGGTGACGAGGCGGTCAGCAGAGACTGAGGGGACTGAG
Source organism: Pteropus alecto (assembly GCF_000325575.1). Taxonomy (NCBI): domain Eukaryota; kingdom Metazoa; phylum Chordata; class Mammalia; order Chiroptera; family Pteropodidae; genus Pteropus; species Pteropus alecto. The sequence goes on from NW_006430464.1 coordinate 913,971, forward strand.
GCGAAGACCCCAGGGGTCCCAAACAGAATCCAAGCGATCTAAGAACCCGGGGAGAGAGACCACGAGGACGGTGATAAAGGAGAAAGATAAGGAGGACAATGGCAGCTATAGAGAAGGCGGCCATCATAGAGCAGAGAAGAGGCTCAGAGGCCAGAGAGAGAGAGAGAGAGAGAGAGAGAGAGAGAGAGAGAGAACTTTGTGGTTAACTTCTAAGTTCTCCATTTAATTAAGAATGCTTAAAACCAGTAAATGTTTACCCGGTGTTTATGGCCCATCTGCTCTCAACCTGGGAATGATTTCACTGAGGACAAGGTAAACTCTTTTCTGCACACATAAAATATGAAACCTACTGGTTCAACATGGAGATCCATCTTCCCCTGCACTTCTGGAGCCTTTGGAAGGGTGACTGCAAATGTGGAATGACATCCTTCTCATTAGTTATATTTGACAGGACTTTGGTCTGAAAGGTAAATGGCAACTATTATTCTAATCCTATAAAGGAACTTGGAAAAGCTTTTCACTTTATGGTTACTTCAAATACACAATAAACTAGGGAAGGAGCTAGTAGCAGATGCAAGAGTTTTACCTGTGCTTAGAAATCAGTGAAATACAGATAGAATACAGGACCAAAAAGAACTAAATAATGTTGCCTCTTGGTATATCTAGTAGAAATGTAGAAGAAAGAGCAGAGGAAGGAATCCCCATTTGCATTATTCACAGAATTACTCATACATTAGCGACATGGTGTAGGTGGAAAACCCCACATGGTGTTAGTAGGAAAGCTAATGTTACAGAGATTTTTACTTCAAGGTCCAGGGGGACCCAGCCAAGTGGAAAAATAGCTGAGTTATGGTGGAAACCAGTCACCTTGTTAAAACCGAACAACCAGGTGTTTAGGAAAAGAATGGTATGAGAAAATGGTTTCTTTCCTGCTGCCCAGACATGACCGAGAAAGAGAGACGCACGCACAGAGACCAAGTCAAAGAGATGAGCAGAAAGACGAGGGCGAAGAGACGGGAAATGGGAGAGTCGGAGTCACCTGAGACTCAGCGAGAGGCAAGGATGACAGACAGAAGCAAAGATGAGCGAGAACGTGAACAAAGTCCCAGGCAGATTAAAAGGGCCACGCCAAGCCATGAATACCAACTGCGCCTAATGCCCGATCCTGAGAAGTCTCGAACACCAGGGGGGCTGGAGCTCACTTCTTTACACCGCTTCGGTAAGTGACTTGATTTGGGATTGTGCTTTAAAAGGTCTCCACGCAGATTCTAGATTGGTGACCGTGATCATGCTCCCGAATACCCCAGTCATCCTGCTTGGGCCCATCGTAGACACAGCGTAAAAAAAGTTGCAGAGTTCTCTTTTTCATTCATTCATTCACTCATCCGTTCGTTCATCAGAGGATGCGTACTCTGAGCGCCAGAGAAACAAGACAAAGTCCACGCACCCATGAAGCGTTCACCCTAGTTGGCAGACTCATAAATATATAATGCCAAGTAGTGGTAAAGAGTGGCGCTAAAAAAGAAAAATGAAGCAAAGCTAAGAGGA
>NW_006430464.1:916336-928423 GCF_000325575.1 Pteropus alecto
TACAGGGACCGAGAAGCAACTGAAAACTTAATGAAAGAGTTTAAAATGAAAAGCAACGGGTGGATAGAGACATAGCGAACTGGAACGTGGTTCAAAAGAAATTATTCATGACGCACCATGAAGAGACAGGACGGAAAACATACAAAAGAAATTAAGAGACCTGAAAAATAGAGCGTGTGTGTGTGTGTGTGTGTGTGTGTGTGTGTGTGTGTGTGTTGGGTGAAGGTGTCTTATCTGTGTTTATGCTGAGTCCCCAAAAGTGAGAATGTGGCAAAAAGAATATTTAAAGAAATAATGGCGGAATTTTCCAATTTTCCAAAATAGATGAGCAACTAACCCAAAGATTCCAGAAGCCAAATGAATCACAAGCGGGAGAAATATAAAGAAATTCACACCTAGAAATATTACTGTGTATCCGAAGAATACCCAAAGCAAAGAGATCTCAGTAGCAGTTTGAGAAAACAGGTATTCTTCAAAAGGCAGGGAAGAACTGACTTCTCGGCAATAGAGTCGGAAGCCAGGGTAAGATCCACGTGCTCATAGAAAATAGCGGCCAATTTTATACCCAGCGAAACAGGAATTTCAAGAATAAGATCCAGATACCTTTTTGGATTTAAAACAATTGAAGAGGGTATATCGCTGGCAGTAGATCCTTAGCAAAAAAGATATTCTAAAGGATATAATTTAGGCAGGGGAAAAAAAAAAAAAAGCGATCCCAGATGGACTATCCGAGATGCAGGAAGAAATAAAAAGCGAAGAAAGTGGAAAATATGTGAATAAGTCTGAACAAATTTTGGCCGTCTACGAGAACATCAATGATAATGACATCTTGTATATTTAGGGAAGATAAAAGAAAGACGGGGCACATAAACACATAACGAAAACGCTTTAGGAGGGGTCGTGTGCTGTCTAAGAGTTAAATAGCGGTGTTTTTATTAATTTTAAGCCTTGCGAAGCTTGCGAGTTTTTATTTCTCGGATAGGTGCTAAGAGAAGTAGAATGTATTATTAAAAACTAGGAAGTAGGGTAATGAGATGATAAAAATCGATGCGTTCGAATTTTTAAAAAATGAGGAAAGAAATAAAAAATAGAGCGGATACAAAGATAGTGCAAAACCGTGAGATGGCAAATTTCAGCTCCGATCCAACGGTAATTTCATCTCATGTGTGTGGATCGCAGGCTCCTGTGAAAAGAGCGACAGACCGAATTTTTTAATCCGACTATGGATATTTCTAAGACACATTTAAGACGTAAGAATATCGAAAACCCAAACGTGAAATGGTGAAAAGGGCTCTATAATGCAAATATCAAAATGAAGCTGATATAGCTGTAAGTATCCGATGAAATGTAATTTAAGGCGGAAATATTACTAGACCTGAAGAGATATTTTAATGAGAAAAGGCTCAGTTCACCAGCAAGTGTTGAAATTTAAAACTTTGCATGCACCTAACCACATAGCCTGAAAAGGTATAAAGTAAAAATTGACCACAACTTGGAAGAAAACTAGATAAATCGACCATTGTAGTGGGAGATTTGAACCCACTTCTCAATAAGTGATAAGGCAAACAAAAAAAAAGTAAGGATACAAGGTATGTGAAAAATGGAAATTTGACTTTATGGACATGCCCAGAATGGAACCACTCACTGCATTCCATTCAAGTATAGACAAGCACCTTTAAAACGAGGGACCCTGTTTTGGGCCATAAAGTAAGTATCGACAAATTTCAAGTGTCCGAAATCAAACAGAGTATGTCCTTTACCACAGTAAAATGAAGGGAGACATTACTAGCAAAAGTATAACTTTAAAAATGCTCACAACTTAAGAAATGCTCTTTAAAATGGCCCCTGGGTCAGTGAAGAAGCTTTTTGTTTTGTTTTTATTTTTAATTAGAGTTGAGATTCAATATAGTTTTATACGAGTTTGAGATGTAGAGTGTAGCGGTTAGACGTGTATGTAATTTACAAGGTGACCTCCCCCCTCAATGAGCCTAGTCCCCACCTGGCACCGTACACAGTTATTACAATATTATTGACTATATTCCCTGTGCTGTACTTTACGTCCTGTTGACCATTAATGGAAATTAGATAACATTTTGATCTGCACGATAACAAAAATACTATATACTAACACTCATGCAATGCAGTTCTTTGAGGAAAAATTTTAACATTAAATGCATTTATCTCAAGAAGTTAAAAAAAAAAAAAAGAATAGCAACATAATCCGAAAAGAGAAAAAGGAAAAATTCGCGATAAAGAGGGAAAAATTAAATAGAAATCAAACATACGACAGGAACGATTAAATAAACCAAAAGTCGGTTCCTTGAAAAGTCTAGTAAAATTGTCAAACATCCAGTGATAAAGAGAAAAAATGGACAAATGGCAATATCGAGAATTACAAGGCGACGTTGCTGCTGGTACTACAGATGTTAACAAGGTAAAAATAGGATATTATGGACAACTTTATGCTAATTAATTTGGAAGTACAGAAAAAAATGGACAAGTCCCTGGAAACCTATGACCCACCAAAAATGACTCAAGAAGAAACATAGCATTCGATTAGTCCTAAAACAAAACACATGGCATCCGTCACTTAAAAAAAAAAAAAGATTAACCACAAAGAAAATTCTGGGTCTAGACACTGTCGCTGGTCACCACTCGAGAAGTAATTCCAATATGCCAAGTCTTCCAGACACTGATCGCTATCCGGCTCCGTTTCTAAAGCTAGCCTCACTGAGATGCCACAACACGGCAAGGAGAGTATAGAAAATTCTAGGCCAGGATTCACTTTAAAAATACTAACTAATAACATGAACGTAAGGGAATCCACGTGCCGGTTTTTCCCACGATGGCTTCTTCGTGATATTAAATCTTTTCCAGAAAAAAATTTTGGAGAGCCCGTCAGCCTTTGCGGGTCCTCGAACTCACATTTGGCCCACCCCATGGGTTGTCCAGTATCGGTTGCATCCTCAGAGCAGGAAAAAGGGGGAGTTCAGTGTGACAGAACCCCGAGGGCCTGTTGAGCCTTCCACAAGGCGCACCCACCTTCGGTTCCCTCATCCAGTCACTGGACCGCGGCCCAAATGGAAGTCGTTCTACGGGAGCGGCCGTGGTGGGGATGGGGGGCACTCTGGACGCCTGGAGACCCTCTCTCCCCTCTCCCTGTCTGATGCGCCGCTGGCGCTTCTGTATGGGACAGAGCAGGGCTTGATAACCTGGGGCCTGGCTGCAGCGGCCAGAAGTCCCCCTGATACTGTGTACGATAGGTTGTCGCCACCGGTCCTTCTCTGCGGAAGGGTTTTCTAGCTCATCAGAGAAGGATAATTTCACACGCAGAGGACGAAAGCTCTAATTCACATAGGTTTTAAAAGGGGGCGGGGCGGGGACCACGTGACTCACGTCAATGAAATGTTGTAGCCGCCCCAAAACTTTGGGCCTGGGTCCAGGAGCCCACAGACATGGGCGGGAAGGCACCTGCTTACATGTCTGAGCCCAGAGGGCCTCTGACTGGCTGGCTTCCTCTTCACACAGGCTGTCCCCCTATTGGAGGAAGTATGGCCTCGTGCTGACACGCCCCCCACCCCCCAAAACCCAGCTACTCCCCCTCCTGAAAGCCTGCTAACCAGCAACCTTAATTCTTTACCATCGAAACCAACGTGCTCGCAGGTTCTGGGGATTAGGACATCTTTGGGGTGACTTTATTCTACCTACCACCGCGGTGGCAAACCCCAGAGCAGCCACCACGGTCTCTGGCTCCTGAGTCAGAAGCAGCTTAGGGTCGGGGGCGCGGGGCGGGGCGGGGGGTGGCTGGGAAGTGGGCAAGAATGGAGTAGACACCACGTGCCGCCCGCCAGACGCTGTCCTTGGAACTTTACACACATTATTCTTTACTTTCTGTGACAGCCCCGTTTAACGTAGACGAGAATCCCGCTTTACGTATGATAAAACAGACGTTCACAGTGACAGAGGGACCGGTGTCGCATAGTTAGCTAGTGGCAAAGGCAGGATTTGAATGCAGGCCTGTCTGCCTCTCAAGGACATTTAAAATAGAACCTTAGGTTTATATTCATAGTATCATATGTGTGTGTGTGTGTGTGTGTGCGTGTGTATTTCCTTTTAGAAAATTATTTTTCAGTTGTTTAAGTAACGTGTAGATAAATTGTCTTTGCTCTTTAAAAACAGCATTACGGATAAAGCTAATGTCCCCTTCGATCACCTTTTTCCAGCTAGATCTGTCCCCTGGCAGTAACCACGGTCATCAGCTTAGGGTGGTCCTCACGGATATTTGTCTAAAAGCGTGTATGTATGAATCTAGGAACACCGTGTGTGCATAGTACTGTAGAGTAAATGAGTAGAATTGTTTTGAGCAAGCATGTGAGTGTGTTTTAACATAAATGGGACCATACTGTACATATTGTCCTGCAGCTTGCTTTTTTAACTCAACAGTATGGCTTGGAAATCTCTCCAGATTTATTTAAATCTCTCTGCGCCGTTTCTTTGGAGAGCTGCACTGGTTTTCCAGAAACCCCGCGTTTCTTTACCCATTCTCCTTTTGCTGGAGAGTCGGGTTATTTTTGGTCTCTTTGCTCTTACGAGCAATGTCGATGCGAACGTCTTCGGGCGGGTTTCCTCGGGGTCAGTAAGGGGAGGCAGAATCATCGGGTCACGTGGGGACGGTCATTTTAATTTTAATAAGCACTTCCCACAACTATATAACACATACCAGCAATGGGATGACTTCAGATACTAAGTGCACGTTACAGCTTATGTGCCAGCTGATGCGCATTTGTATGTGTCCATTTTTATCTGCCTCTCTGATTATTTCTTTAACGTCAGTTCCTAAGCGTCGGATTACGGGGTCAGAAACGAAACTTTGGAGTGAAAGCTGAAGTGATTCTCGCGTTAACTCTTTTGTTTGAAGCCAACAGGCTCAGCCTGAAAGCGACTCCGTGGCCCTTGCTTCTGACCAACAAATGAGCAACGAACGTTTCAAGCAAAGCAGACTGTCGGGCTCACACACGGGGCTGGAACGCAAAGCGCCACCGCCCTTCCGAAAGGCGGTTTGGCAGTAGATGTCAAACGCACGCAGGGAACACGTCCACGTTCTCAGAGCCTGGAGACGTACCCGAAAGTCCCACAGAGACGTATAGACAAAGAGGTTCGCCGTGGTGTATTTATTATAGCTCTTTCGTTTTTTCTTTTTCTTTTTTTTCTTTTTTTTTAATGAAAGTACCAGGGCGTCCGACTGGAAGGGAATGGTTAAGCTGAGCGACTCCACAGAATAATCACACGGCCGTTTAAAATGACATTCCGAAGCGTGCACGTTAGCATGGAAGTCGGTGCCGGCCGGGTAATACCGAGAAGCAGAACTCGCACATTCCGTGCCAAGTGTGGACGGACGTAGCTGTGCCTTTCGGGGCTCAGCGGAAGTGCTCCAAGCTGTTGGGGGGGGGGCGATCGTATTTGGGAGGTAAGAGTTTGGGGGGAGTCTTCTGCTTTCGTCCGGTTTCCACCTGCTCTCCCGTGAGTGCGATGGCAGAGAGCTTACTCTGCCCACGTCCTCGGCCCCGAAGCTGGGACCGCGTTGACTTACGTGGCGAAAGGGACTTGGTGGATGCGACCAAATTAAGGACTCTGAAAAGGGGAGGTGATCCTGGATTGCCTGGAGGCCCGGTATCATTAGAAGGGTCCCTGTAAGGGGGAGGCAGGAGGTCCAGAGTCAAAGAAAGCGACGTGACAGTGGAAGCCGTGACTGGAGGGACGCAAGGCCACAGCCGAGAAATGCAGGTGGCTTCTCGGAGCTGGAGAAAGGGGGAGCCCCCGGGAGGGACACCCCTCGACGTTAGCCCAGTCAGGCTGATTCTGGACTTCCGACCTCCAGGCTCTGTGTGGTGTTAAGCCGCTTTGTTTGTGGTCATTTCGTTACAGAGGCAACAGAACACTTATCCCATCGTGAATGACCCCACTTTAAAAAAATGTAACACACGCAGAGAAAATACACAAATTACAAGTGAACTGCGACAAAGCGAGGACGTTTGCGCGGACCATCCACGTCCCTGGGAGTCACGGGCAGGCGGCCTGCCGGCTCGGGGGACACTGCCAAGCCATTTCCCAGAGCGGTGACACCAGCAGCGTGAGAGTTTGCCCGTTTTTCCGTTGGCTTGTCTGACTTTTCCTTATTGATTAGAAGGAATTCTTTACATATTCTGGGTAAGAATGCACCCCCATCTGTTGCTTGCCTTTTCGCTTTCTTTTAAATTTTTTTTTTTAATTTTGTTTTTTGAGGCGAGGCAACCCTTGGTTGACCTCACAGACTGCAAGGACTTTGTCACCTTACAATCCCTTATTTTTTTTATTTTTTTTACTTTTTACGCCTACAGCCCCTGGTCTTCCTAGGTGGTCTCCCATCCAAGGACTCACCGGGCCCGACCCTGCTTAGCTTCCGAGACCAGACGGGATCGGGCTCGTTCAGGGTGACGTGGCCGTAGAGCTCTTCTCACTTCTTAATGGTGTCTTTCGATGAGCAGAAGTTCTGAACATAGGCCAATTGACTGGGTTTGGTTTTGTTTTGTTTTGTTTTGTTTGTTTCCTTTACGGAAAAAAACAAAAAAACAAAACTTTGATCTCGTTCTAGGAATCTTTTCTGCTCCGAGTACATGAAAATGCTCTGGGATGCTTCTTTAAAAAGCTATATTTTTAAAATCTGCTATTTTACGAACGCGCCACAGTGGGTTTGTGTCCTCTATTGTCGATGACAGTGGCTATTGTTTCAGTCTTATGTGACTCTGAATAACGAGGCTCCCACCAGCCCCGCCTGAGCGGATACGCGCTCTCGTTTCTCTTGGGTGAAGACTCGAGAGTGAAATCACTGGGCTGTAGCCTGGGCCACAGGGTCCCAGCGCCCTTCCTGATTGATTGCTCAATGCCCCCGAACAGTGGCCTCCTGTGTGTCGTCCAGTTTTACAGCAGTTTATCTCAGGAGGGCAAGACCCGTCATTCCAGGACGGCCAAGGGTAGGATGTGGATCGACGTTGGGCTGACATCCCGATAAACCCAGCCTAAGCTGAAAACATCGGAAGCCGCAAACACACCTACGGAACGTCACAGCTCGGCCGGGACGTCCGATGCCCCGGGAAGGTTCTCGTTGTTAGAACGCGGCCCCCTCGCGAGGCGCGAGGCCAAGGCCGCTGTCACCACGAGCAGGAGGTGCCGAGGGGCGCTTGCAGACATGACACGTGTGGAAAACGGTCAGTCAAAGCGTCGTCAGTCAAGGCCCGTCTGTATCCTGTTTACGATGAGAAGCAACGGCGATTCGATTGTGCCCCGCACAGCGCGGCCGAGCAGAGAGAGCGTGTCCTCCGGGGTCAGCGAGAGCAGGTTTGGGGTCTCGGTGGACACTCCTTGCCCTGCAGCCTTGTACGAGCGACTCGCCTCTTTGGACCCCAGTCTACTTCTCCGGAAAATGGGGAGGAGAACAGCTTCCCGCTGGCAGGATCGTCCGCAGGGTCAGAGCAAAACGCGAGTGCCCATCCGATGCCCAGGAGACGCAGCCACGACGGTGAAGGTTCGTTACGCCGAGAGACGGTCTCGTCTCAAGAAGGACAGTCGAAGCTCATAGAAGACTGGACGGATTGCGTGTCGCAGTTAACAAACGGAATGAAAACACACCATTTTCCAGACGCCGGGGAGGCAGTGCTCACTGACAACAGACCAGGTGTCCGTCCGCAAGGAGTTGGCCGCCGGTGAAAGGAGACAGTCGTCGAGTGACAGGCCAATGAGTGGGCAGGAAAATGTCAGCTATGGACAAATGCTGTAAAGAAAACAGAATAGAGAAGCGTTGTGGCGAGCGGCCGGGGGTGGGGTGGAGGCGGGTGGCTTCCTTTAACTGAGCTGGACGAGGAAGGCCGCTTCGAGGAGGCGGTATTTGAACTGAGATCTGAAAACCAGAAGGAGCCAGCATGTGACAATCTGGGAGAAGCGTGTTCCGGGCGGAGAGTAGCTAGTGCAAAGGCCCTGAGGCAGGAATGGGCTCGCTGTAGCAGAAGCAGCTGCTGGAGTGTAGTCCGTGAAGGGGACCGTGGCGGGAGACGAGGTCGGAGTGGCACTGGGCCTCCTCAGAGGCCACCACGACGAATGCAGACTTAGCTGCGACAAACCCGGCTTCGCAAAGCTATACGGTCCCCCCCTCCCCCAAACGTGACGCAGATCTAACGCTGACGCTGGCGTCTGGCCGATAGCAAGTGTCGCTTGAAATGTTTCAATACCCTGTCACCCATTGTGTGCCGGAGCCCGCCAGTGCTGGTTTTCCAAGAGGGAAGAAGGGAACTGTGTTCTCGACGGAGTCACAGTGTTCCATGTGATGACTCTCCTCCAGGTGGTGAAGCGCTGGCCGGCCCGCCTGGCGTTTGCTGTGGCTCCCCACGCTGCCTCGGCATACGGTTTGGGAAGCGGGGGTCTCGAGGCTCCCAGGGAGTCAATTTAAACCTTCTTAACGAACAAAACGTCACACGGGATGCTGCGTCTTCATATTACATCACCTCAGGCGGCACATGGCAGATCGTCCCCTGGTGAGTGATGCTGGGTTTGGTTACTTTGCTCCTGTAGGATGAGGCTTCAGCCACATGTGACTAACCTGGTGGCCCTTGTAGGAATAAGTCTGAGCATTCATGGTGGTGATTATCATTCCATCCCATGCACATATCATCACGTCTATGTACGATGTATACACGTATGTCTCTGCGCACACATGTACATATGTGTGTGTCACATGGACACGAAACGTGTTACCGTCACGATAATCCTTCCCTTTGATGCTCAAACCGTCCCAGCATCTGCCGGTAGGAGCCCCATCGGGGGTGTCATTTTAATGTGACCCCATTTGAGCATCCCTCGGCCTTTTTGTCACAAACGATGTTCCAGGCCTGCCCCGAACCTTCCAGCGAGTCTGGTTCCTTCCGCGAGCGGACTATCTAGAAACCAGACCGGGTGACACACACGCTTTTCTCAGCCACACGTTCGACCACCGACGGGAGCGGACGGCTTGAGGTCGTCCCGGCGACAAAGAACTAGGGTGCCAGCTCTGCGTCGTGGACTGTCACAATCCCCTAGCGCCGTGTAACAAACAGCCCCCAGCACTCAGTGGCTTCAAAGCACCACCTCGCGTCAGTATGGCGTCAGGGTGCCGTGGGTTAGGAATTGGGGGCGGGCTCGGCTGGGCTGCGGTGGCTCCGGCTCTCTGCAGAGGGTTCGGGGAGACCTCGCCGAGAGCTTCGACGGAGCGGGCAGCTCTCTGTCCTCGGTGTCCGGGCCTCCGCATGGTTTCGTGGGCTTCCTCCCAACATGGTGGCCTCAGGGCCATCAGCTCGTCCAGCCGCCCAAGAGCAAAGATTCCAGCAAGAAAAGCGGATTCAGGTGCAGAAGGCGTCACTTCTGCCACACCCCCTCTGTCCCTGTCAGAGTGTGTGAGGTCGGGGAGACGGTGGCGGCTCTCTCTGGGACACACAGCAGACTCAGGACGAATAGGGGTGTTTTGGAAACAGATAAGCCGGTGACAGAGATGACAGGAAGTTACCTGCTGAGTTGGGGGCTCCGCGTTCCTTTTCCGGCGACCGCCATCTCTCCTAAGAGTCAGGGTTTGGGCTGGCGGCGTGGCCAAGGCCAGAACTGCAGGTAAGGTCTAGGGTGTCACTTGGCACCCACTGCGTCGTTTCCCCCCTTTCCTGGAATTCTCTGCCCTTGGCGACAGTCCTGATTATTTACCAGCGGGGCAGAGGGCCCACAGCAGTTGCTCGGTGTATGTGTATTGAACAAAATACATGAACACCCAGGGGGGGCGGGGAATCCCCCACTTTGAAAGAGTTTTCCGAGCAAACCAAATGACGTTAAGTGAAAATCTCCGTCTTTTGCCCATATTTTATTTATCAACGTTATGCCTAACTGCCCATCAGAACTTCTGATCAGGGTTAGAGTCGCAGTTAAAACACTGACTGGATAAAAAAAAAAAAAAATTGTTACGGCCTGAAGCAGAGAAATTTGATATTTATTTTAACCCCTGAAATGCCATCCCAGAGGAAATCTAGAATTGACATCCGGTTCTCTGAAGTAGTGAACATACCTTCTGAGTCCGCGTTACTACGGGGGGGGTCCCTGGGCCACCATCACCCCTTTCTTGGGTACTGTAGTTCCCCAGTCAGTGCCGAAAATGGGAATCGAAAATGGGAGTCACGTTTCGGTGGCTCGGGACGACCGCTGGGGCGAAGCTTCGGGGCAGAATCCAGGAAGCCGAGTGGCATCGAGCTTTGGTTCTGTGACTGAATAAACCGGGACTCTGTCCTCTCCACTCTCCCGGCCTCTCCACGTCCTTCTGCCGCCCCTAGGTCACTTCTCAAACAGGCCGAGCTTGCCGCCGCCCCCCCCACCCCGCCCTCTGCACCCCTTCCCTGTGGGGGTCCCACCCGCCGGCCTGCCGCCTTCCATCATTTAGGCCTCGTCCGAAGAGCTACTTTCTCCAGGAGGCCCCCTGTTGATGTCCTCAGGTCTGTCACCTTGGTGGCCCACCAGCCCCTCTCCTCCCTAGGACCCTCTCTCTCTTATGTCTCTGACATGGGCCCTCGAGTCACCTAGAAGGCGAGCCCCTGACAGCAGAGGCCCGTCAGCCTGGCACCGACTGGACTGGGCCCTCGGTGAACACTGGTGGCCGATGGCCACTCGTTTCTCCTCTGGTCACACGGGGACAGTCATGCCCCACAGGCCGGGCTTCGGGCCCGTCACCCGTCACGGGAGGGCTCGGGGGCTGGTGAGACATTGAAATCCTTCGCTGCTCCCCTGCCCTGGCCTGTTCCCACGGACCCTCCGGGGCCGACAGGGCTGACGCCGGGCACGGCGAGGGCCTCGGGCCCCCACTCTGCCTGGAAGCCACGTCGGGACGGTCGTCAGGGATGGGTGAGATGTTCCTGGAGCACCCAGCATGGCAGGGCACGCCGGCCGCTCTCAGTACCACTGTTTCCCAGAGTCGCTATTAACCGTGAGTCTGCAGCCTGCGGTGGTCCGGGGCGCACACGCCTTCAGCCAGTCTCTAAACCCAGATTTCAGCAGCGGGGGGCGGGAACCCAAAGTTTCGCAGCCCCCCCTGCGGCCGTCTGGCCCTCACCTGTCCCTCTTCCCTCAGTTTCCCCTCTCTGTAGTACTCAGGGCCCGGCGTGAACCCACCCCCACCTACAGCTGCTGCTTACGCACCCGGATGTGACCTCACCTGTCTGCCTGGCCCACTTTCCCTCCCCCCACGGCCCTCTCCCCAGAAGGCCTCCGCTGGGCCGTTTCTGCCCCTGGGGTGGAGGGGTCACGCTTTCCCACCCTGAGGCTCCCGGAACGGGAGGGTGGGAGGGAGAGAACCAGTGTCTCTGGAGGCTGGAAGGAGGAACCCGCATCTCTCCCTCCTCCACGGCCAGAGCTGGGGGCCGGCCTTCTTGGGGGGACAAGGAAGAGGAGGTTTCTGCCCTGACTTCAGAACCTGGAAGGAAACTCAGTGTCTCCCTTCAGCCCTTTCTGGGTTCCTTTGCCCCCTAATTCCTGATGCCACCTCCCCCCGCCCCCGCCCTCGTGCCCAGGCCTGCGGGGTGGGGGGTGGACGGGGAGCTGATGGGGCATGTGGAGGGCAAGGTGACCTCTCAGAGGCCTCTGTGTCCTCCCGCCCACACCCTGCACCTGAGGCGCAGTGCCGGCTTCACAGCTCTAAATGTGTCCCCACACCCCAGCCCGCACCTGGGGAAGGTGCGAGAGCGGGGGCGCTGGGAGGCCACGGGCCTGTCCGCTGCAGCCTCCCACCGCCCCCCACGCCTGGGCCCCGGCTCCAGGCCAGGGCTCCCTCCTCCAGCCCCTTCAGGACGCCAGGGCCAGAGCCCAGCGCCCGGAGCTCCCGTCCTGCCCCAGCCCCATGGCCCGCACCCCCCCCCACCGCACCTGGGGAAGGTGCGAGAGCGGGGGCGCTGGGAGGCCACGGGCCTGTCCGCTGCAGCCTCCCACCGCCCCCCACGCCTGGGCCCCGGCTCCAGGCCAGGGCTCCCTCCTCCAGCCCCTTCAGGACACCAGGGG
>NW_006430464.1:929856-930595 GCF_000325575.1 Pteropus alecto
GCGGGCACGGTTTCCTTGGTGACCGCGCCTGGCAGGAGCGGTTGCCTTGGCAACCGGGAAGAACCGGGGAGTTTGGGAGTGAGAATGGGGAAGATGGAGGGGGTGACTGGGGACCAAGACCGCCCCTTCCCGGGCCTCCAGCCCCTCTCCCTCTGGAGCCCCCCGCACCCCTGCTGCGGGGCAGCCGAGCCCCTGCCCCTCTTCGGCCCGAGACCCCCGTCCCGTGAGCCCCTTCAGCTCCGGGGCCTCCTGTCCCTGGGCACGTGTCTCTCCGGGGCCACTTCCTCTCGCCCACCGTCCTCAGCCCTCCCCTCACTGGCTGCCCTCCAGAGCCTCCCCACCCTCGCACCTGCTCTTCTAGGACATTCTAACTGCACCTCACCGTCCCCTCAGCACCCTCTCATCCCTCCGTCTCTGACTCCACCCTCGTGTCTTCCTCCCTCGACCCTCTCTCCAGGACACCCCGAGTTCAGCATGCGTGAGCGCTGCTGGACTCTGTCGGACCCGGCTCTGTCTGGGCCCCGCATCTCTGACCTTTCTTCACGCGGAGCCCCTGTCCCAGTCTCTTCGCCCCTGGGAGCCCCCAATCCCAGACCCCCCCCCCCAGTACTAGGGCGCTCACTCCTGGAAAGCCCGCTCCTTCCGACTCCGCTTCAGTCCCAGAGCAAGAAGTGTGGGCTGGGTCCAGACTTCTGTCCGGCCTTCTGTCCCTCGCCCCCCTCCCCCGCCCCGTTTCCCC
>NW_006430464.1:931012-947497 GCF_000325575.1 Pteropus alecto
ATTTCCCCGCCCCCAGGACCATGGCCAGGACCGGCCCCTCCCTCTTCCTGTAGCATCTTCTGTCTCCTGCTCCTAATGTACATCTGGCAGCCACCTCTTCCCTTCCCCACCTTCCTCCCGCTCTGCCCGGGTCTCCAGTCCTGGCCACCCGATCGTCCACAAGGAGGGACAGGGAGTGAAGCGCAGAGAGGCAGGGAAGGCGGGAGCCAGAGAGACAGAGCGAGAGGGGCCCCAGCTCCCCAGCGGACACACACACAAAATTAGAGAGCCAGACGCACACCGTCACTCGTGTAATTTCCGAAAGAGAGGGAGGGTCACGGGGGCAGGGCAACGCCATCCGGACATGGACACGCGGAGCCAGCAGGCGAGGCAGAGACGCAGGGAGCCACAGACTCAAGGAGGGAGGGGACAGACCCGCGGTGGCGGCAGGGAGGAGCCGGAGAGCACCGGCCGCCAGAGGTGCAGGTGGGGGAAGGCGACAGCCTGGGACTTGTCGGAGGGACCTGGATCAGCCACGGGCTGAGGGTGGGAACGAGCGAGAAACACACAGAGGTACACACACACACACACACACACACACACACACACACACGCGCGCGCACACAGAGAGTCATTCACTGGCAGCCAGGGACCCAGCTTCGCACGTGGCCGCAGTACCCAGAGTCAGCCAGAGGCCAGGGGGAAGACAGGAGGCCGTGTGCCCTGCAGGGAGAGACAACGGCAGCTCCTCCTGGGCAGAGGCGCTGGCCGGGGAGCCACCGGCCCATGGTCACCTTGGACCTCAACACAAACGCAAAGAGGCACGGAGGTGGCCTCCGAGTTATGGAGATGCAGCCTCGTGTGCTGCGAAGTCACACCTAGAGCCCAGCGTGAGGGTCACACCCACGCTGGAGGGACGTCCAGCCCCATGGGACCCCGCAGTGGCCCTTACTCCCAGTGGAGGGCAGTTGGGAGAGTATTCTTGCCACAGCGGATGCTGGCGTCTCCTGGACGTCCAGACGTCGGGTCTCAGAGGGCCGCCGACACCTCTCGAAAGCGGAGCCAGGGCTGAGCACACCTGCGCACGTGCACACTCCCACACACGCAGAGGCCACATGGGAAGAGGCGGCTCCCCGGGCAGAGGTGCCGTGAGGGGGAGGGGAGGCGTTGGCGTCTCTCCCGGGGCCCTGGGTCTGGGCTCCGGCCTCTGCTCCCCCGACACACACCCCGTTGCCTGCTGGGACTTCCATCATCCCCCCACATCCTGCACCCTTTCCCGCCTCTCTGGCCTGGCGTCTGTCATAAGGCGTCATCGGGACCTCCCGTCTCCGCCAAGCCTCTCGGTCTCCCCCGTCCTCCACCTGTGCCCTGGGCCGACCCTTCACCCCACCGCCCAGCCCCGTACCTTCCCGTCCTCACTCCGCCCTGGACCCTTTCCTCCGTGTCCCTCTCTCCCACCCCACCCGCTGTGGAACCCCCCGCCTCTGCCCTGGACTCACTGTCCCCACACCCTCGAGCACGTCCACGGGTGCCCTGTGGGCCGTGAGTGTTATTCCTCCCGGCGCTATCGATATGTTTGACCCATGGCCAACTTTCCTTCAAGAAATTAGCAAATGTCACGTAAAAGTCCATTCTCGTCCCGAGAAGAAAGTTCGTAGCTCTGTGCGGTGCTGAATAAGTGGACATCGTGGTGCCCGTTTCACAAATACGGACCGATCGCGTCATGTGCTCAAAACTAATGGAACGTCATGTCAATTGTATCTCGAAACAATCTAGATTGTCAGCTTCTTTTGAAAAGTCCACGGAGAGAGCGGGCTGTGCTCAGGTGTCCGCGGCCACCGCTGCCTTCTCAGCTTTCCCCTGCCTCACCTGCCTCTCCGGCCCCGCCCACCCGTCCCACCTCTGCCACCTGCCCGCCCTTTCCCCTCCACGTGACACCTTTTGTCCTGTCTGTCTCCATGTCCCTCCCAACGCCGAGCCCCTTTGCAGGGGCCTCTCTGACCGCCTTACTCCCATCGCTTCCGAGCCCTGAGCCCTGGGCCTACACTGCCCCCTGCACCCCGTCCACTGACCAGGCCCAGAGAGGGACACGGAAGACCATCAGATGCAGAGCCCGTGAGGGCCCCGTAGCCACCCTGGGCCCCTCGCAGTGTCCTAGAGTCCGCGTTGCATGAAGCCACCATGGTGCAGCCCGCCGTCAGCTGGCCAACAGCTGGGCCGGCCGCAGACCCCACTCCTGTCCCCGTGCAGCTGCGTCACGTGCCACAGGCAGGGGCGGCCTCCCCGTGTGGCGGTGGGGGGCACTTTGGAACTTCATCTTCTGGGCGCAGGTCTCTGAGGACAGGGGCAGGCATGTCAGGGGGCCTGGGGCTCCGTTTGGGGCGGGAGCCACTGGTCTCAGTCCCATGTCGAGGCCGGGGTGCAGGGGTCAGGGCGCAGGCCCCCGGGCCCCAGGCCTGCAGCGTCCACCTCGTTGGGCTGGAGGGAGCTGGCCTTGGCTTCTGGCAGGGTGAGAGAGTGCCTCATCTCTCGGCTCGGGGACCCTCCGTAACCCCTTCCCCTCCCGTCCCGGTCCCCAGGGTAGGGTGACTGTGCCAGATGGGGGTCGGGGGGTGGCAGGAGGGCAAGGAGACCGGAAGGACGCTGTTGCCTGGAAACCCACTCGCGTGTTGTCATGGCAGGCAGGGGCGGAGGGCTGTGGGAGGCCCCGCAGTGGGGCGCAGGCAGGAGCCCATCGCAGGGGAATGCTGGGTCCCCACGAGGCGGGAAGCTGGGTCCTGGTGGACCCAGGGGTGTTGAGGAGCCTGTGTGTGACCGTGAGTGACATGGGGGAGCGAGGTGGGGCTGGGGGCATGGCCTGAGTCTCTCCCCTCCTGTCTGGGCTGTGCCCCCGAACTCCACAGCCCACGCTCCTGTCCTGTGCTACTGTCCGGTGCTCCTGTCCTGTGCTCCTGTCCTGTGCTCCTGTCCGGTGCTCCTGTCCGAGAGTCGAGCTTAGGCCCCGAGCTCGTGTTCAGACACCGCTGTGTTGCCGGTCAGCGAGCCAGGCCAGCCCCAGTCGCCCGGGAGGGGCACAGCCCAGGCGGGGGACCAGAGCTTCGTCCTCTGGCCTACGACCCCCCGCTGCGGGTGGAGGGGAGTCAGGACAAAGTCACAGCCGCTGCGCCATGCTCGGGGCCGAGCGTCCTGTGCAGATGCCCCGGTCCCTCCCCACGGCGGCCGCCATCATCACCCCTAGTGCGATGTATGGGGAAACCAAGGCTCCTGGCCCAGGATCGCGTGGCCGGAAGTGGCAGAGCTGAGCCTGCAAAGCCGGGCACCGGCCGCCTCCAGCTGAGGCCCCGGGAGGGGACGTGCTGGTCCCGAAGGCCCTCCAAGCGGAGCTGGGGTCACCGACAGGAACGGCCATTAGGTCGTCACGGACCCAGACTCACGGGAGGTCCGGCTCTCGGAGGCAGACGAGTGGCTGAACCTCAGAGGGCAGAGGACCCGCCTGCCACACTCTGGACTCTCACGGTGGACCTCCCCGACCCCGTGTGGGGCCCCCATCCGTGTCCGGCCGGTAGGGGGCTAGGTGGGCAGCTGTCAGAGCCCCCAGCCTGTGAGGAGTCAGTGCTTTTAATTCACCCGGAAAGGCTGGGTTTACGCATGGGGGCGCAGGGGCGGGGAGGAGGGGCAGGGGACAGAGTCGCAGAATGAGGAAAAGTAAACGATAACTTTTAATATCACCGTCGTTTAGTGCCCAGCACTGGGCATGACGCACACCAAGCTAAGGGTCCTCATCTCTGAAGACAGAGCCTGAGGACAGGAGGGAGGCCTCAGTGAGAAAGCAGGGAGTCGCAGCGTAAACCCGGGGTTCCCCGACACCCCGCCCTGTCCCCCTCTCCGTCTCGGTCACAGAGTGACTCTGTCGCGAGCGTCCGTGTGCCAGGCGCTGTGCTCGGCCCACCGCTAGCGTGGGACCACTCAAGCGCGACCACCCTGGGGGGCAGAAGAGTGATTTTCCTCAGGACCGAGGCCCCGAGAGGTGACATCTCCTTCCCAAGGCCATGTGGCGAGTCGCCACGGCAGTCGAGGCCGTGACCGGGTCTGGGTCACCCCTAGACAGAGCAGGGCAGAGGGCGGTGGGGAGTTCGCTCTGCATCCTGACGTGGGTCGGGCAGCGAGGTGCCCACGGAGACCTTGCTCCTCAGAGCGTGCCGGCGGGCACTTTCGATAGTACCCACTTTTTAAAAATTGAAATAACTGTGTACCCCACCGTCGCCCCCGAGACAGAAGGCAGATCACAGCACCTTCCTTCCAGGGGCAGCAAGGGAGGCCGGAGTCAGGCGGGCTGCATCGCCCAGCTCCCAGCCTGCAGACTCGGCCACAGGCACCCTGCAGAAGCCTTGGCCATGACCTTGGCAACGGCCGCTGTTTTGAAAACCACCCCCAGCAGGCCAGGTCCTAGCTCCCTCGGGGGTAAATTAAATTCAGGGGAGTTAAGCCTCCGGTGAGGTAGCTCGGCCAGGGCAGGGGACGTGGCAGCAGGAGCCTGAGCTCAGGGGACTCAGGCAGAAGCAGTTCCTGGTGGGATTGGGTTCAGCTGGGATGCATCGTGGCCGCCGTCCCGGTGCTGGGAACCACACTGCCCAATGCCGCAGCCACTCCAGCCACAGCCACGTGTGGCCACCGACTAATTTAAACTAAATCGACCATTGAGCCCTCAGTCACGCCATGGGCCGGGGGCCAGAGCGCCGTGGCCGCACGTGCTGGTGGCCACCGTGTTGGACAGTGTGGACGGTGCCGTGGACGGTGCCACAGGAAAACACCGAAACCGTCGCACGCTGGCTGGCGAATAGCTGTGCTCACGGCCTTTGCGCACCCCCAGCCCCCTGCCCTCCCAATGGGGTCACGTAGTGTCCGTTATCAGATGAGGAAATGGAGGGACCACAGCGTCCGGCTCCGAGGGCCGGCGGTCCCCACGTCCCCCGTGTCACCGAGGAGGAGATGAGAGTCAGGGTGATGGTGAGCGGGCAGGCCCTGCACAAGCGGGGAGCGGGCGGGCCACCCACAAGCAGAGACGGAGCTCGGGGCTCGGGGCGGGGTCCAGGGGCTCCTCTGCTGCCCTTCCCCACCCCCTCTCCCTCGCCTCCTGCATCTCCAAGTTCTGCCTTTGCTGTGTCTTCGTCTGTCCCCCCTTCTCCCCCACTCCATGGCCCCAGCCACGTCTCATCCTCCCCCCCTAGACCGGCCTCCCTGCTGCAGTCCACTCAGCGGGGTCCCCCAGCCCAGAGCTGACCCCGCACGGCCCTGTCACAGCCCCCTGACGCCCACCTGCCTCTCACCCCCCGGCCTTCGATACAGGGGTCCCTCCCGCTTCTGTTTGCACTTCAGATCTTAGCTTGGACGTCACCTCTCCTGGGCCAGCCGCGGTGCCCCTCTGAGAGGGTCTCCCTGTCACTTAGCCTCTGTGCGGGTCCAGGCGTCTGGATCGCGAACTCCCCAAGGGCAGGAAACAGGTCTCATCGGCCCGTGCACTGGCGCCATCAGGGACCCAGAGGGAGGAGGCGCTGGCTAGCGGCTTCTTCATTCAGCCAGTGTTGACTTGGGGCGGGGGTGGCGGGTCCTAGGTGCTGGGGACGCGGTTGAGAACGGGCCACACACAACTCCCTGCGTGAGGAGACGGACAATCCACAGGACGCACCGCTGCCCACCAGGGGACGCCGGCCATAGGGAGGCTGCGGAGAAAGAGTTCAAGAGCTGGGAGCCAGGGCGAAGCCACCCTCTCCCAGGCGGCTTTGGGACAGAGACCAGAGCCCAGGCAGGCGGAGCCTCTGGGACCCAAGAGGGCAGAGGGCACAGCAGGAGCCAAACCCTGAGGTGGGGCCACGTCCGGTGCGTGGCTGGAGCAGGGGGCAAGAGGCACTCAGGAAATATCAAGTGAACATACAGAAGACGAAGTGAACGTCCAGTCAGTGCCTCCGAGTGCCCAGGGCCCGCCACCGCCGAGCGAGTGGCCGCTCCCCAGCCCCAGCCTGCCCCTGCGAAGCCCTGCCCTGCTGCCCTCCGCGGCCGGGCGCCTAGGCAAGTCCTGTGCAGAGGCCCCGGGCCCCCGCGTCGCCAGCAGCAGCTACGAGGGGCCTAGGCAGCCCTCGCCCAGGGTTCTCCTCTCTCGAGGATCAGGGGCCCGGCGAGTCACAGGGCTTTGGGCTGCTTTCACTTTAAGAGCATTTAGGCCAGGGGTGGCTCAGAGGGACACGCACGCAAAGCTGTTGGGTCCCAGCTGACAGCTCCTGGCCTTGCCCGCATGACGGCTCTCCCTGGCTTTGCCATCCCGCTGGCTCCGGGCGTGTCTGCCCCAGGCCCTCGTGGCCAGGAAGCTCCCTAGCTCTACCCACAATCCCTCCTGCCTGCACAGCAGGCAGTTCCTACCTTTTCTCTCACCTTCCGAACGTCCCCCAGGAAAATGAGTGTGCCTGACGGCAATGCTCCCCGCCTCCCCTTCCTCCTCGCCCCGCCCCCCTGGGCCCCCGAGTTTCCGATGTGCCATCTGCCTGAATCCTCTCAGGCACGGTGCCCGAGATCGCTCGGTGGCGCTTGGGCCGGGGAGGGTGGCAGGCCTCGGCCCGCCCCAGCTCGCTCCGCACTCCTGACCCTTACGGCGTCCCTCCAGCCTCTGCCTCGCAGTGTCCCTGCCCCTTTCTGCCTTTCACACCTCCTGCACCTGTGTCTCTGCTTCGTCCCCGGCACGAGGCGGGGCTGGAGGACGGGCGTGTGGGTGTCGAGGCCTCTCCCAGAGTCAAGGTGTCACCCGGCCAAGTTCTGGGCCTTGGCTTTCCATCCTGGCCGTCCCGTTCGGGCCCTGTGACCCTCGGCCAGTGCTTTCGGCCCTCCAGATCTGCTTCTCCGTCTGTATAATGGACACAAGAGCAGGCCCCTTGTCCTAGGGCCAGGGGGAGAAGCCGGCAGGCCGAGGCGCGGGCTGCGCTTTGTACGGCACTAGGCGCGTAGCAAGGGCTCAGGAAATGCTTCTTGCCGCAGTGAGGGGTTCACGGCCAGTGGGCGGGGTGTCACAGGAGGCAGATCACAGAGCCTCCGCAGCGGGCAGCGGAGCGGGCGTGCGTTGTCACATCCTGTGCAG
This sequence comes from Pteropus alecto, assembly GCF_000325575.1. Lineage (NCBI taxonomy): Eukaryota > Metazoa > Chordata > Mammalia > Chiroptera > Pteropodidae > Pteropus > Pteropus alecto. The sequence continues at coordinate 938,115 of NW_006430464.1, forward strand.
TGGGGATGAGGGCAGGGGCTGGCAGGCGGACGGCCACGGTTCAGGTGCTTCCCAGGGGACCTCCGTGCCACAGCGGTCGTGACAAGCTCGGGGGTCTCGGGCCCTTCCTAGCTGTGCGTTTGGCCTCTGTGCCTCGGCTTCGCTGTCTGTGAAATGGGGACATAGCCGTCTCCTGTCAGAGGGCAGACGGGGGGAGCCACAGTGCCAGGCACGTGGCCAACGTCACTGCCGCTGGTGGCGCTGTCGTTCGGGGAGATGGGATGCGTGCACGACGCCAGGGACCGTGCTCAGGAGAGGGAGCGTGAGCCAGCACTGCCATTGCGGGGTGAGGCGGTGGGCCTGGGGGCGGGGGGCCACACATCCTCTCGGCACGTGGTCGAGTGTTGCAAGTGTCACTCGGAGGGCCTGCCGTTTAGGACCCAGGGTACCGTCTCTGGGGCCGAGCCAGCCGGCGATGCCACGGCTCGGGCACAAGGTCAAGCGGGAGGGGCTTGTGTCTGTAGCATAGGGACACGCTGCCCCCACCGGGCAGGCCTCCTGGGATGGCCAGGGACTCCAGGATCGGGGCCGTGTGAGACGTGAGCCCGAGGTGTGTGGCTGCTGGAACGTGTCCTGGGCTACGTGGTGCGTGGCTGAGGTGACAGGGGACATGGTGTGCGTCACGGGGGAGGAATGTGGGCCCGCAGCAATGGCAACGGACTGTCCATCATTTGCTGAGCACCTACTGTGCGCCAGGCACCACCGCAGGTGCTGGCGGCCAAAGGCGCGCAGAGCGGGTTACGCCCTCGCCCTTGGGCCGCTCGGCTCCGGGCTGTGGGCTCATGAGAGGTCGGAGGGTGGAAAACACTACGGAATAGGAAGGCGAGGGGGGGGTGCTGGAGAGGGCGCGGGGTGGCCGCTAGGTGACAGGAGGTGCTCAGGGCGGCCTCGCTGGCAAGGTCGCATCGAGCAAAGGCCCGAGAGGAGGCAGGGACGGCGGAGGCACGCGGTTCGGGCAGAGGGTCGCAGGCGCAGAGGCCCCGAGGCGGCCGAGTGGAGACGGGGGACGGGGGTCTCCCGACGCGGTGACGTTCCGCCCTGACCCCGAGGGTGACAGACAGACAGACGGGGCAAGAGAGGCTGCCGAGCAGGGGAGGGCAGCAGCCAGCTGGGACGTGGGCAGGCCCTGTGGCTGGCCTGGGGGCCGGCGGGGGAGGAGGCGAGGGCAGAAGCCACTGCGGAGGCGCTTCTGGCCACTGAGGGGACAGGTGGCCAGGCCCGGGGGCAGGACGGGAAGCGGGGTATCCGTCTGCCTTGTGAAGGGGGAGCCGTTCATGGAGCACTTAGCTAGTCGGTCCCCCGACGGCCCTGTACGACAGAGACTGTCATCATCCCTTTTCATGGCATTTTTCTGCAGCCTAGAAAAACGAAGGCCGTGGCCCGAGGCCGCACGGCGAGGCACCGCGGACCCAGGATTCAAACCTTGGTCCTGGCGCTGGACCCATGAGCTCTCCTGGCCCCGCTCCGTCTTTTGTGGGCGTCCTGGGTCTTGAGTGCGGGAGTGGCATGTGCGTCTGTCAACGCCTATACCAGTGTCTGCACATAGTAGGCACTCAGAAAGGATCCGTCGGCTGGACGGACGGACGGACGGACGGACGGACTGATGGATCAAAGGAACAAACGCAGCCTCGCTGCCCATTTTGCAGAAGTGTATCAGAGGGCCAAAGTCGGACCGGGCTGGGAGCAGGGAGAGAGCTGCGCGTGGGGGTGGGCTTGCGGGGCATGAATGAGCTGGCCCTCGGCCGGAGGACTGGGGTGTCGGTGGTGGTGGTGGTGGTGTGGGCCCAGACCGCTGGTCTCTCCGGGGCTGGGGGTGGAGTAAATGGCTCTGTGGGGTGCAGGGGGGCTGTGTGAAGGTGCAGGGAGGGAGGGCGCTCGGCCGTGGCCCTGCCCCGTTATGCAGCGAAGGCCGGGCTTGGCACGGCCCAGACCCCCCTCCTCGGGTGGCCCGGCCGCCCGCATCCTCCCCCGCTTCCCAGACCTTCCCGGCTGCCCAGAACCAATGGGTTAATTAGATAACGGAGCCTTTGATTAGCGGGGGAGGGGGAGCCCTGGGCGCAGGGGCGGGGAGCAGGGGGGAGGGAGGAGAGCGGCCCTCCCCGCCCCGCTCTCTCGCTCGCTCGCCGGGAAGGAGAGAAAGACGGAGGGAGGGAGAGAGGGAGAGGGAGGGAGGGAGAGAGAGAGAGGGAGGGAGCTGGACGAGACTCTGACTGATGACTAGAAATTGTAATCGCGGAGAGAGGGAGAGAGACACAGCCAGCCTGGCCAGGGAGAGCAAGACGGACGGACGGATGGACGGACGGACGAGACTCTGACTGAGACCCGCTCCCCACAACCGGAGGGCGATGGGGACCCAGCGAGAGTGAGGAGGAGACGGAGGAGGAGGAGGAGGAGGAGGGAGGGGGCCCGGTGGTCCCAAGGGGAGCCGGACAGTGAGGGGGGCCCCTGAAGAGGGCTCGAGGCCAGAGGAGGACCGGACCGGAGGCGGAGGGGCCGGGGAGTGGGGGAGAGTAGAGGCGTGATTCCTTGAGTCCAAATCCATCTGGCCTAGGTTGGACCCCCCTGAGACAATTTAAGGGCAAGAAGCTTATTTGAGAGGTGGTCTGAAGGCTGGTAGGGGAGCAGGAGACAGCTGCAGTGGCCCACGGACAGCTGCCCCCGGGGCGGGAAGGGCCGCAGGCAAGGGGGGGGCGCGGGGAGACCCAAGAAGCCCCTGCGCCCCCCCCCAGCACGACCTCGACGCGAAGTCCCCCAGAGCAGGGGAGGCGTAGCTGGCCGGCGGCGGTGGCATATGGAGAAGGGGGCCTGGGGCGCAGGGAGAGGCCCCACGGAAGCCGAGCCAAGGGGTGAGTGCCCCCTTCTGCGGGGAGGGGCCGAGGACAGAGATGGCGGAGGCAGAGGGCGCAGGAGGCCCAGCGCTGCGGAAGCTGTGGCTGGGGGGGGCAGTGGGCTGGAGAGGTGGGACCAGATGCAGAGGTAGACTCAGGGGCGCGCCTGGACCTGGGGTGGGCACTGCGGGCTCCCACCACCCGAGGGGCGCCCTGCTACACGTCCCCCCCCCACCGCCTCAGATCCTGGCCCCGTTGGGCTGCGCGGGTCCCGTGGTTTAGAGGGTGTGGGCTGGGTCATCGGCGGTCCTGCGCGTGGGACTGGAGCGGTGGGCTAAGGACAAGGACAGAGCGTTGGTCCCCGTCACACTCGGAGAAGCAAAGACCCCACCACCCTCACACCAGGGAGGGACTCCCACGGCCCCAGCCCCGCAGGCGGAAGGCCCAGCCCCGGACAGGGACACAGGGACACGGACAGAATCCAGCCTCTCTCTGTCCCTCTGTCTCTCGGTCTCTGTCTGTCTGTCTCGCTGTCTCTCTGTGTCTCTCTGTCTCTTTGTCCCTCCGTGTCTAGCTCTGTTTCTGTCTCTGTCTTTGTCATTGTGTGTCTCCCCGTCTCTCGGTCTCTGTCTGTCTCGCTGTCTCTCTCTGTCCCCGTCTGTGTCGCTCTGTCCCTCTGTCCCCCGGTCTCTGTCTGTCTTCCTCTTGCACACACGCACTCAGGCACACAGACATACGCACACGCATTTTGACTGAGTACAAATGCTCTGGGAAACCGCAGAACAGGAGAGTGAACGTGTGTGTGTGTGTGCGCGCGCGCGTGCACGCGCATGTGCTTCGGGGGGCTGTGTCCGTGGGTCTGAGTGCGCCGTGGGAGGGCGTGCCTCTCGCTGTCACCGCCGCCGGCTGCGTGTGCAGACGGCCCGGGGGCCCTCGGCTGTGCATGGCGGAGCGGAGCCTGCCGGTGTGGGTGCGTCTGCGGGTGCCCACACTGTCCCTCCCCCCCGACCCCGCCAGCCGACTCCGTGCCCCGGGGCAAGCTGCTTCCCCTCCTGGCCCCTCAGTGTCCTTGTCTGTAACTTGGGCCCACTCGCCACTTCCTCCGGGGGGTACCGTGAGGCCTCGGTGAGACAGGCGCGTGTGGGGTCTGGTGCACGGAACAGGCCTGCCCGGGGGCCCAGAGGGCTTATTACTGTTGTCGTTCTTGCCATGGTCACCATTGACTTGTCTTCCTCTCCCCCACCACCCCCATCGTCCTGTAGAAATAGGGGTGGGCAGACCGGACCCTGCACTATCCACCCCCTCCCGGAACTCAGACACGAGGTCCCCAGCACCCCCCCGGGGCCGCTCTGCGTTAGCTGCTGGCCTGGGCCTTCCAGACACCACCTGAGCTTGAGCTCCCGTCACCCCAAGGCGGCCTCGGCACCCCCTCGCCCAGCGGCCCCTCCAGCCGCCTCGTCCGGTGCCTCGCCTTCCCCTGTCCGTCTGCCGCGAGGCCCACAGGCCCGGACCGGCCCAGAGGACACTGGGGGCCTCATGTAGCCAAGGGTGATGGGCGCTGTGCGGGCGCTGGGAACGGCCTCCTCGCAAACAGCCCGGGAGGGAGAAGCGAGAGGAGGGGACCAGAGGCTGGACGCCCCTCCCGGAGGCTCGCGTGGGCGGCCAGGGGCCCGGGGTGGGTGCGGAGATGCGAACCAGACCCCCGCCCCGACTTCCCGCCCGGATCCTGCACCCCTCTCTGTCGCCTTCGTCTCGTCCGTCTCTCTCTCCATCTCTACCCGTCTATCGACCTTTTTGAACTCGTGCAAAGAGCTAAGCTATGAATCTGCTTGACTTCTCCCCTGACCCGCCGCGTGACCCTCGGCAAGCGCTTCCTCTCACCCCCGCCTGTTTTCAGTTCTGTGAAATGGGCATAAAGTCGCCCAGCAGCAGGAGGATGGGAGGGGCCGGTGGGGGGGCAGGGCCAGCCCCTCCCTCCGCCTTCCTCTCCTGGCGTACCTGGGACTGTCCCTCCCTCTGCGGCAAGGCGGGGAGGTGATGATGGTGACAGCTGGGTATTGGGGAGCAGCTGGGCCACACAGAGTCCGTGTCCCTCTCTGAGCCTGTCCTTCTCTGTCCCCGACAGCCCCCCGGCGCCCACACGGAGCATGAACGTTGAGGATGGCGCGTGCCCGCGGCTCCCCGTGCCCCCCGCTGCCGCCCGGTAGGATGTCCTGGCCCCACGGGGCCCTGCTCTTCCTCTGGCTGTTCTCCCCACCCCTGGGGGCCGGCGGGGGCGGCGTGGCCTTGACCTTGGCTGCCGGAGGGGGCTCCCCGCCAGCCACCTCATGCCCCGCAGCCTGCTCCTGCAGCAACCAGGCCAGCCGGGTGATCTGCACGCGGAGAGAGCTGGCCGAGGTCCCCGCCAGCATCCCTGTCAACACGCGGTACCTGAATCTGCAGGAGAACGGCATCCAGGTGAGTGCGCGGCGGCAGGTGTGGGCAGGGGGCGCAGGCGGTGGCCGGCCCCTCCTCCCTGAACTGGTGAGGGGCTTCTGGGTGTCCCGACCCGCTCTTCGCGCCATTCCCTGAGCATTTGGGAGATGCTGTCTGTATCCTAGCAACTGGAGCCGAGGCCATGCGAGTTCCTTGGGCACGAGGCTCCCCGCGTCTGCGCCTGCGCGTTGGGGGCGGGGCCACCTGCGGGGCCTCACGAGGGCACAGCCAGCCCTGGGCCTGGCCTGGGACCGCTGGTCGTGCAGAGAGCGACCCTCGCACAGGGCCTCTGTGGGGCGCCGTCCCCCCACTGCGTGTCCTCAGGCACCTGTCGGCATGACTGCGCCTCAGGGTCTTCACCTAGAAAACGGGACGCTAGGAGCCCCTTGGTGGCTTTCACATTTGTTGGGGGCTTGGAACCCGCCTGGCACCTGGCGCGCTCTCGCCCGTGCGCGCTCGCGCCTCGGCTTCTGGGGTGCGCGAGGCCTCCCAGGCCTGGCGCCGTGTGCACGTGGCTGCTGCTCCGACGGCCAGTTGCCACTCAGTTAATTGTGACTTGTGACTCAGGTGGGCCCTGAGCGAGGCTTCGGAGCAGAGTTGTGCCCGTTTACAGCCGCTCTCTCGTCCCGTGCCCCGTTGCCGTTTGGGGCTGTCGTGTGCGTTGTAGGGTGTCCAACAGCGTCCCTGGCCACCAGTTGCCACTAACACCTGACCCCAGTTCTAAAAATATCCCCAGAAGTTGCCAGGTACCCCCTGGCGACTCTGCCCCAGCTGAGATCCGCCGTGGATCAGTCCCCTGAACCCATCTGTGCAGGCCTCTCCTGGCCGGGCCCAGAAAGAAAGGAGGAAGAGGACTCCTGTGTGACTGTCCCAGGCCCCCCAGAGCGCACAGCCCCTCCTCCACCACAGCTCCTGGTCTGTCCCTCGGGCAGGGGAAGGGGTCAGTGGCCCCCACCTCGCCGTCCTGGAGAACCTACTCACCAGGGCCTCCCTCTGCCGGGGAGAGAGGGGACCTGTTGGGGTCAGTGCCAAGGGGGCCACCAAAGGCAAGAAGGCTGTCCTGTCCTGGGGGGTCGGGGGGCAGGGACCAGTGAAGCAGGAGCGGGGGTCCAGAAACGTAACTGGCCGGCCACCCCTCCAGCAAGACACCTGTCCTGCTAGTGCACCTGGTCCACCTTGAGCCCCTCCAGTGCAGTCCCAGCTGACACGCCCGTGTCTCCCTCCGGGGAGTGACGCTGCACCTCTCTGTCTCCACACACCTGCCTCTGCACCCCGTCACCCTTCCCTGACTCGTAGGGCAGTCAGCCGATGCTGCCAGCGCCAGCTCCGGGCCAGCCCCAGCTCTCGGGGATGACCACGCCCAGCAGAGCCCGCCCCGCCCCGCCCACCCCGGCCAGCACAGTCTAGGAGGGAAGGGGAGCTTACCACACAGAGGGGATGGCACACCAGGCTGGGACCGCTGTGGCAGGGGAGCCTGGGTGGGGGTCGGAGCACCCGGCGCACCTGTGAGGAAGGAGTGCTGAGCCTGCCCCGGCCGCAGCCCAAGGCCATGGCAGAGGCCCTTCCTCTCTTTGGGGAGCTCGATGACAGTTTGGTCCCATGACTGTTTGCTGAGCGCCCACCGAGGGAGGGGCATGCCACACACGCACAGGCACGCATGCACGCGCACACACACGTGCACAGGTGCACAGGCATGCATGCACACGTGCACACACGTGCACATGTGTGCATGGGTGCACCTGTGCACGCACATAAGCACACAGGCACACGCACGCATGCACAAGCGCACACAGGCACGCATGCACACGTGTGCACACACGTGCACATGAATGCACATGTGCACACACAAGCACACACAGGCAGGCACACACGCACTCGCAGGCACACATGCACACATGTACACACACACATGCACATGCCCGGTGCTGTCCTCAGCCTAACACCCTCTGAAGGCTCCTGGCCTGGAATAGTGACATCCGGGCTTTTCATCTGAGTCCCCACAGCTGGCGCTGGTCACTCCTCAGGCCAACCCTCTGCCTGGACACGCCCCCCACCCCACCCCCAGGCCAGCCTTCCCTCTCTGCCTTCCTCTCTGGGCCCACAGCCCACCCCAGACACCCCAGCCCTCACCCCAAACACTTCCGTTTGTCAAATGTCTCTGGTTTTCTTCTGTGTGGGAGGCAGTGGTCTGGGCACTCAAAACACACAATAGCCAAAACCAGTGAGTGACAGCCCGGCCCCACCGAGCCCCCCACTCTCTAGATGCTAGGCCTAGTTAAAGGGGGCGGGAAACGCATATAGACAGGGAGGGGTGCCGGGTGCAGGAGGGGGGTTCCCGGCTGCAGCTTTGAAGATACGGGGAGGTCAGGGTGTCCTCAAGGAGGTGGGTGACATTTGCACACACATTTGGAGAAGGTCGGGGGGAGGAGCCTGTGGACACCTGGGAAAGGGGACGGCTAGACGGGAGGAACAGCCAGGCCTCGGGCTGGAGCACGGTGAGCCAGGCGAGCAGGCAGGAGGGGAGGGCTGAGAGGCGACACTGGGGGCAGATCCTGCTGGGCCTCAGTGGTCACACTGAGGACTCGGGCTCCTCTCTGAGTGAGACAGGAACCAGGGCCCGCTCTGGGCAGAGGCCAGCGGCGCTCTGACTTAGGCCTCTGTCCGAGGTGCTGGGCGCGGAGTTCAGGAGAGAGATGCTGGCGACGTGGCTCGGACAGGCTGCTTTTGGTGGAGGTGGCGAGCAGTGCGCAGATTCCGGGTCTGTTCGGAAGGTGGATTTTCCCGAGTGGATGTGGGGAAGGGGAGGGGGGAGGAGGACTCCGAGGTCGGGACTGAGCCGGCCCCTGTGCTTGGACCCGTTCGCTCATGTGTCTGCCACCCCGTCTCTAGGCCACTCCCCTCCAAACCCACATCCTTGTCAGACTTTACACGTGAGCCTCATGGGCATACATAGAGCTCGCTGTAAGTCGTGCACACTCTGCTACATCCATGCACGTGTACGTTACAAAGCACACGCAAAAATCGACAGTCCAAGGGCAGAGAACAGGATGCCTTTCTCATCCTGGGGGTTCCGGCACCCCGCTCTGGAGACCGCTGACCCCCCACAGGCACATTCCCCAAGGGCAGAGCGGGTGCTTGTGAATGCCCAGTCAAATTGGCCCCCTTAGCGAACGGACGCCTTGCAGATGGGACCCCCTCAGGAGCAATCAGAAGTGCTTTAAAAATAATAACTTTTAATTATCTAAATAAAAAAAAAAATGAACAAAAAAATCACCCTTAGTCCCACCAGTAGATGTAAATAACTACCGCTTACATTTTGTTTTAAAGCGTTCCTGGCTCTTTTCTGTGCCTCTGTGAATGTGCTTTTAAATTATTGATTACAGAATGAATAGAAATTAATTTAGAAACACTAGAAAACATACCCAAGTAAAAACACAGGAACAAAAGCCAACTGTGATTTGACAGCCACAGGTGACGCCCGCGAACCCGGGCGTCTTCCAGTCAGATACTCTTCACAGGCATTCTCAGCGTGTGCCCAATAATAGGCTTGGGGGAGTAAAACGATTTCTTGCTTTTCTTTCTACTTTTTTTTTTTTTTTAATTTCAAAGAAACAAGAAGTCGCACCATTTCACGCCGTTCGAGGCTAGCTTTTGGCAGCTAGGAGCTTAACCGCGAAGGTCTTTGTCCCTGACACTAATCCTGGCCTTCGATGTCGGTTTTCACGACGGCACAGGACGCTGGTATTTAACCGGCCGCTTCCGCTTTCCGGCGTTTTCACCGATATAAACAACAGTGCGGTGAACATCCTCAGTGCTGGTTCCTCCTGACGCTCCGGATTCGGCCCTTGGCATAAATCCCTGCAGTAGGGTCGCGGGGTCAGAGGGAAGATCCGAGAAGCGCTGCCCCGTCAGTCTGTGTGTTGTGCTTGTTTGAGTGTTGTCCCCCCTCCCCTCCCATCCCCCCCACCCACGGAGACCGTGAGCTCCTCAAACACGCATGCACACGCACACGCATGCACACGCACTGAGGCCTGGCTCCCG
>NW_006430464.1:947982-958352 GCF_000325575.1 Pteropus alecto
GATCTTTCTTCTTGTGCGTGCTCTGGAGAATGCTTATTGTTGCTTTCGTGTGCGAGTGTTTTTAACTTATGTAAATGAAGTTGGGTTATAGATGGCTTTGTCTCCCTGTTGTCACCCGGCCTGGGTTGTGCTGGCGATGCGTGTGCACGTGTGTGTGTGTGTGTGTGTGTTCTCCGCCGCTTTGGCTGCTGCAGAATTCTCCTTGATGGGCATCTCCCCACCCCGAGTCAGGACGGACACTCCGGAGGCTTCACACTGCCCTCACCACAAATCCTCCCTGGGGACCCTTTGGGACGTGCGTGATAATGTCTTGAAATGTACACCAGGGGCATTAGTGGCTCAGAGGACATGCACTTAACCCAACAAAGTACTGATCCCCGAGGCTCGTGGCGAGCCACCCTCGGTCCCTCGGGGTCCCCCGTGAGGTCACGTGGGTAATGCACGTGAAGGCGCTTGGCAAGGAGTGAGCGTCTGTCCTAGGCAGCCGACCAGCCCGTCCGAGGAACATGCTCGGAGGAGCACAGAGCTAGGTGGCCACACCGCCAGCAGCCGCGCGGCCCTAGAGGCCACCCCACGTCCTGATCCCCGGGTATCGGTCAAGCGAGTCAGTGCGCATGCTCCCCGCCGAGGGTCGCGCCGCTGCGCGCAACGGAGCTGCGGAGCATAGCGAGTGACCCAGGAAAATGCTTAGAGCACGGTAGTGAGCTTCCGAAGGACGCAAGTAGGGTGTCCAACTGGTTTTTTAAACTTATTTTAAAAAACAACAAGAACCAAAACAGCCCCCCCACCCTGAAATGTTGGCAGCACGTAGCGGGACAGTCGAGGCTTGAACCCCCTTCCCTCGCGCGTTATCGAGCCCGTGGGGGGCCTCGGTTCCAGCGCCGCTGATATGCGGAGGGAAACGGCCTCCCGACGTGGTTCCATAGCGTAGCGTAGCGGTCAGCACGTCTGCTTTACACGCAGAAGGTCCCAGGTTCGCCCTCCAGTGGAGCCACGGTCCATGGTCTGCGGCCACGCCACCCTGATGTCTGATCTCAGAAGCTAAGCAGGGTCGGGCCTGGTTAGTGCTTGGATGGGAGACCACCTAGGAAGACCAGGTGCTGTAGGCGTAAAAAATAATAACAATAATAAAAAGAAAGACAGAAAGAAACGGCTTCCGTCTGGCACGGAGCTGCTGAGAAAGTCCGCCCTTTGAACGAGTATGTGCTAACTGCCACCACGCGCCAGGTGCTCTCTATGGCCCTGGGGACGCAGCGGTCGTCATTAGGTCAAACGAGGTGGCACAAGGTGGGACAACTTAGCCTGGCGAGCGGTCAGCTGCTGAGGACGCCAGAGCCTCGGCAGTGAGGCGTGGTCAGCCGGCCGCTGTCGTCAATGTTGCCTCAGGGAACCGTCAATCTCGGAGGCGCCCTCCCTGAACCCCCAGACCAGAACCCCGAGTCCGGTCAAGCCCCACGGGTCGGTGGACCTCGGCCTCGGTCCACCGCTCGCGCCAGCGCCCAGCACAGGGCCCGCCCAACCGTTCTCGAGGCTTCTGAACCTCGTGACAGCCCCGGGCGGGGTGTGAGGGGACGGTGGGGGTCTCATCCCCACTCTTCTGCTGAGCAGACTGAGGCTCGAGGGGCAGGAGACCCCGGAACCCCTCCGTGGATCACATCCGCTCTCTGAGCCCCGCGCCTGGGAGGGGGCGTGCGCCCCCCGGCGTCGCTCCAAGTCCTGGCGTGAGAGGCCGTGGTCAGTGAGCGAGATTGGCCCTCGGGCGCCAGGCGGGCTGCGGGGCGGACTCCTGAGCGTTCCCCTGCTGCCCCCTCATGGGTAGCCCTCGCGGCCCCGCGCCCTGGTGGCTTGGTTATAGTCCCGGCCCTGGGCGCCCCAGCTTCCTCCCGGGCCCCAGGTCTCCATCTGCCCCCACCCCAGCCAGAGTCACCGCACCATCCCTGGACTTTAACCCCCACCCCCCCAATCCGCCTGCCTTGTCCCAGCCACACTACCCTCAGGGGCGCCCTCTGCTGGGCCAGCCCCAGCCCTGCGCTTCCTGCCTTTGGGAAAACAGGCCTGGTCCTGGAATGACCACCCTCACTTAACCCCGGCGGAGACGCCTCCTCTCGAGTTACAGATACCGAGGGTTTAATCCTCTTGCCACCCAGAGTGGGTCCTGTCTCTACCTAGAAACAGGCTCTGAGGAAGTGTCCCGCCAAGACCAGGAGTCCCTCTTCCTCCCGGGTCTGACCGGTCTGCTAGTGGGTCTGCAGCACCCAGTTCAGGTCCCTGATTGCTGGACCGAGAACCTACTGTGTGCCAGGCACTTCTGTCGGCACAGTGAGCAGGACAGGTGCACGTCCCTAACCCACGAAGCTGGACAGACAGGGCAGAGGGCACACGGGGGCAGCTGACCCTTGGACAACGCGGGGGTTAAAGGCGCTGATGGCCACACAGTCGAAAATCCCCATATAACTTCTGACTGCCCCCAAAACTCAGTCGTCCGTCGGCATCTGCGGGAGGTTGGTTCCAGGACCCCTTGAAGAAAACACCCGCCCATAAGGGGAACAGGCGGCTCAAACTCGTGCCGTCAAGGGCCAGCTGAGATGATGATGACATGCCCGGGGGAGATGAGAGGGGAGGACCGAGCAGGACAGGCAGGAGAGGGGCCGGAGAGGGGCCCGGAGCCAGGGCGCCTTCCTGGGAAAGATGGTTGACCCAGCCCCCATCTGACCTCACTTTGCCGCTCCTCCCAGCCACCGGCCTCGGCAAAGTCACAATGGGCAAAGTCACAGTGCGCTTAGCCGCTGGAGGGCTCCTGGGACGTGGAGTTACCCCTGCATTATGTGCGCCCAGGTCCAGACGCCTGTCTGGGCTCCTGGGGGAGGGGGCGGGGCGGGCATCAGGCCTGACTCAGCGCCCAGGACAGGGCCTGGCCCCGGAGCCTCAGGGGGACGACCTCTCAGTGGATGAGTGGAAGGAGGTGCGTGGGGGGTGGCGGGAGGGAAGGGGATAGACAGGTACGTAGATGGACGTCACATAATCGAACGGATGGGGCAGGCGTCCAGGAGGAAGAGGACAGCCAGGAGGGCTTATCGAGGAGAAAGGCTTTTTCAGGAAACCTGAAGTGGCAGGCCCGTGACCGGATGCAGAGGCCGGGATGGTGTTCCAGGCGGGGACAGCATGAGCCCAGGTGTGGACAAGGGGAGGGGGGAGGCAGGCCCAGGCACAGAGGTACACCTAACAGGTGCCAGGCCCCGCACTAAGCCCCTGATGACGTGTGAAAATGCGAAAATGCATCGCATCCTCTCAGCAGCCCCGGGGGGTGGGGGGAAGGTCTTACAACCTCCCCCGCAGGCCCCCCAGGAGGTCTAAAGTTCACCCCTCGTCACCGCTGGGCGTCACCGCTGGGCCTTCCGGCCCGGCCCAGCATGCAAGGACAGTAGAGTGTGGACAAGGCAGGTATGGGCGAGCACAGGGGTCGTCGTTTGGGGCACCGAGGGCCAGTGGAGTTCCGGCTCTTTCCTATCGGGTATATAAATGCTGGGTCCACTGGGCTCTGCTCAGGGTCCTACCCCGCCTCCACCCCCCTGTAGCCGTGGAGGGCCCGCCTGTGGCGGCGGGCACCCGGGGAGGCTGAACGGTTGGCTCCTTCTAGGGGGCACAGAGCCCAGACACCCCACTCCGCTGGGTAGAGGGACAAGTTTAAGATTTGTTTGTCGATCGGGGAGGGGGGGTGATAAAGGCCTTCGCTAAAGGAGGAGACTGCGTTCTGAGTGGCCCCCTGCCGCTGGGCTGGGCTCCTTCTCACTTAGTCCTCAGGGCGCCAGACACCACGCCACAGAGGAGGAGACGGGAGGCTGAGTCGAGGCCCAAGTGGCTGGTGAGCGAGGCGGGGACCCGCACTGGCCCCCAAGGCTGCCCGGCTCTGGCCACTTCCTGGCAGTCAGGGAAGTCCCCACCGAAAAGGGAGACTCAAGTCCCTTGTGTCAGAGAAGAGGGAAAACGTGAGAAGTCATCATAAAAGCAGTCGGTACAGAAAAATAACAGTGTTTTTTAAAATTGTGAATGTAAAAAAAATAATGCAAAAAAAAAAAGTAAGCTTACTAATTTTTTCGTCGCGGTTCATTACATTCAAAACGTATAAAAACCATTTATCTTAATAGTCTTACGATGAACAATTCACTTACTCATTTTCCCACCACGGTTAAATTTTTAATAAAGGATTTCTTGACAGTTTATTTTCTTAAAAAACCCAACAGAACACAGTGGGTTTGTTTTTTTGTGTTTTTTTTTTCCCCCAGCACTAGTAGAGGGAAGAAAACCCCACTGGGGGTTGGGAGGCTGTCACTGATGAGGCCACAGTCCTTTGCCTGACTGGCATCTGTATCCTTGACAGTCGGCACAGAGCCGGCTGTGGGTGACATCGGGCTCAGCAAACGTGAGCTCAGGAGTGAGGGGACCGGGGGACTTGGGCAGTTAGGAGGCCGTCAGAGGCAAGACCCCAGGCCTCACTCCTCTGCCACGTCGAAGAATGGGAGTGTCCCGTCAGGCCAAAGACGCCAGGCCCGGCGGTTGGGGGGATTTGTCAGCTCCAAGAACCAGTCCTGGCCTCGTCCTTCCCACGTTGTGTCGGCGGCCACAAGTGTGGCCTGCACGCCACCCCCCTTCCAGCATCAGAGAGGGTTTGAGATCACCTTCTCTGCGGGCGTCAAACTACTTTGGAGGATCACAGGCCCCCGGTCTGTTAGGGGATTGCCTCTTAAGTGGCCGTTCGTGTGATTATGTTTAGTGTCCCTCTTCCGTCTCGAGGTCAGGCTCTGGGAAGACCTCTGTGGCTGTCTTGTCCACGGTATGGTGCTTGACACATAGCAGGCGCATGAAGCCAAACGAGCTGGTCGACACACGGGTAATGAGCGAGTAACGCTCAGCCTGCGCCACCCAAAAAAACACACGGAAGCCTGCAGAGAACCCTCTCGGTTTCGGGTGGGGACCTCGGGTTTAGATCCAGGACAAGTACCTCTGAGTCCTAGTTCGGCCACAAAGGTGCAGGATCTTAGGGGTGAGTTCCAGGAGCTGATGTCTGGCTGAGAGGTAGTTAGGGGGACGGCCGCAAGGGAAGGGACCACGTGGAGGGGAAACAGAGGCAGGCGGACGCCAGGCCTGGCAGAGCTCGGGACTCAGGCTGGAGGGGTCTAGAGGAGGGCGAGACGGTGTCAGCTCCAGGTGTGGCGAGCCCCTGAGACGCCTGGAGGGGAGAGGCTGGAGGCCCAGCGGCTGTGAGGCCTTCGGAAGGGTAGAACCTCAGAGCTGCGGCTGACCCCGCGGGCCGGGGAGGTGGCGGGTGGTTCCGGGTCCCACGCTGCTGCAGCCTGCCTCTGGGGGTGCTGTGCCAAGAGACGAAAGGTGGGGGGCCGGTGGGGTGGGCCGCACACTCCTGCTCCACCTGCAAACGGGGACCCCGGGACCAAGTGTGACTCAGAGGGGAAGAGGGGGCGGCGACCCGGAGCACTTCCTGGCACCTGGGCGGCGAGCCTTCGGTTCTCAGCTTCTCAGTCCCATCTCCGCTTTCAGAGTCCACCTCGTCCCGTCTCCCTGGTGACCGGTGATGACGGGAACCTCCCTCTCCTATCGTGATGGTCAGAATGGTCACCAGGAACAGCAGCGAGGGCCTGCGTCGGGGTCGTGCTTCCCCAGTGGTCCCCAGGCCGACGGCAAAGCCGCCCGGAGAAGGCTGCTGGGGTCACGATGTCTGGGACCAGAGCGGAGCCGAGCGAAACCGCCACGCGCACTGGCTCCCTCAGAGGGACGCGGGCTCCGGACCTGTTTGAGCTGGAGGGCCTTCGTTGTGTTGCTGAGTCTTTGAGGGGACACAGCGGGACAGGGCGGCGGAGACCTGCGGGCTGGGCTGCTCCCCATGTTCCCTCCAAGGGGGAAACCGAGGCTGCAGGGGCCCACGTGACGGAGCCGGGGCTCCAGAGCTCGAGGACAGAGGGGTACTCGGGCCCCCCGTCCTGACCCCCAGCCTCCTGCGCAGGCACAGCCGCGTGGCCAGTGGCCTCAGAGACTCTGGGACAGTTGGGGTCTCCCCGAATCCTCCCACCTCTGAGGCCATCGGCCATCATCCCTGCCCATCCATGCCCAGGAAGCGAGGTCCTGCGGGGCCCCCTCCCGCTGGCAGGCCTTCCTCAGGCAGATCGCCCGCAGCCAGCCTTGCACCCCACTGCGTGCAAAATAGCATCTACTGAGGCTCGTCCGGCTCTGAGAGTCAGCCCCGTCCTCCCCGGGGGAGTAAGGGGCTCGCTGCGTCCCCGCCCCCACCGTCTCCGTCCGCGAAGCGGGGTGCGGCCTGGGAACGCCCGGAAATCGTTTCCGAGGCCTATTTCACGAAACGGGAAAATGCTCACAATGGACTACGACGACGGGGGAAATGCAGGGTCCCGCAGAGGATATTATGTCACCGACATGTCGTAAAACAAAAATGGGAAAAGACGCTGGGGAACGCACGTCCGCGCAACACCGTCGACAGGAGCCCGAAGGGTCAGCCCCGGGCCGCTCGCGGAGTGGACCCGGGATGGAGGCCGGTGGCTGACTTTTTTCTTCTTACGCTTTTTCCTGAAATGAGCGTATGTTGCTTTTATCAGCAGAAAAAGAGTCGCCTTGGTGATCTAACGGGGACCCATGGCGGGACTCTGGTTAGTGTTTACTAGAGGAGGAAGGAGGCGGGTTGGGGGCGGGGACGTCCCCTCCTGGACCCGAACTCCACGAACTCCACGCTGTGCGTTTCCTCTGCCATGCCAATCCCCCCGCCCCCGCCCCTCGTGTCCCTGTGCGCTGCTTCCGGTGACCTGAGGATTCCAGAGTGAGAAGAGCCTGAACTGGCCTCCGCGCCCCCATTCTCCAAAATGGGTCCCCGACGTCCCCGCGAGCAGGCTGCTGGGAGGGCAGAATGCGATCGTGGGATTCGGGAGGCCCTGGTTCGTCACTTTCCATCTTGATGACGTATCGCAATCATAACATGGGGGCCCCACTGGGCTAAACGAGTAGACGATTCAAATCGGTTTCACCTGTTCTGGGTTCCCTTCGAACGTGGCTTTTAGGAAACTTAAAATGTCCAATTCTCGTCACACTTCCGTTGGCTCGCGCTGGCGTGGAGTGGCCGTTAACCACTTCGCGCGTGTGGCTGTGACCGGAACAACATCGCTCCTTATGCTGGGCGCCTCTCGGGGACGGCCTGGTGTTTTAAGCGTTTTAGAAAAAGTTTCTCTGCTTATTGTAAAAGTAACTTTTGTCCGCTGAAGGAAAAGCGAAAGGTCGCCCATAAAAGTCGGCCATAACCCCCAGCAGCTGGGGTTCACACTCAGAAGAGCTCACTCTATTTCCTACGGCCTTCTCCTGGTGGCCGTGTACGAACACCCAATGCTTCAGCCTCTTTTAAGTTTTACGAAGCGTCGACCACAAGATGTGCTGTTAGGGGCTCGCTATTCCCCCCTCAGCATTATAAAGCTAGACTCCCCCGTGGCATCGACTAGGCTTCAGAAATGCCGTCTGACGGCCATCTGTGCCCGGCATGGTGATCAACGAGGACAGTCTGGTGAGACTGTGCCTCCCAGGCCCAGCCCCACACTGCCCCTTCTCCGGCCTGTCAGCCTCAGCCCTGAGACGCGGTGGCCATGGTTAGGGGCAAAGAAACAGGACTCTCGGTCTACGGCCATGCCACCCTGAACGGCCGGATCCCGTCTGATCTCGGAAGCTAAGCAGGATCGGGCCTGGTGAGTACTTGGATGGGAGACCACCTAGGAAGACCGGATGCTGCAGGCGTAAAAAATAAAAAATAAGGGATTGTCAACAAGGTCTTTGCAATCTGTGAGGTCAACTGAGCGTTGCCTCGCCTTAAAAAAAAAAAAAAAGAAAGAAAAAAGAAATAGGACTCTGGAGTCACAGGGACTCGGCCGGGTCCCAGGTCCGCCATCCCCTCCTGCGTGACCTTGGGCAAGTCCCTGCCCCTCTCTGCGCCTCCCTTTCTCTCCCACTTCAATGGGGATAGTTCATCATCGCTCACGTGAAGCCCTCGAGGCCAGACGTGTTGGCATTCTGACATGAGGAAGGCAGTACAGGTGGCACATACTTCTACAGCGCCCCAGTGGGTCCCGTATCCCTCCTCAAAGGCGAGAACGCTTCTAGAGTGAAAGGCTTGAACGGTCACGTGGGTGGGATCGATAAAAGGCTTAACCGGCTTACACGAGTTCCGATCGGGTTTTGCCACCGGGTGGGATTTGGTGCCGAAGGTATGAAACATCGCCGTTTTCTGAGCCTACGGGTTTCGGGGTTGCAGGTGTTAGGTAAGGGCGTGTCCGGCAGGTTAGGTCGGTCGCCCATAAGCGTTGAGAACAGGGTCTGGCCCTAACGGCGCGCTCCACGCTGGCTGCCGTTTAGTCCTTTTTATTGAGGTGTAAAATACATGTAATAAAATGCCCCCGTTTCGTGTGTACGGTTTGACAGCTGCACTCACCCACGGAGCCGCCACCTCAATCTGGAACATTCCTATCGCCCCCAGGCAGTTCCCTCGTGGCCCTTCCAGCCTGTCCCCGCCACCAACACAGGCTCAGAGACACTGCTTGGCACGTCCAGAGCGAGGGACGTTCGCGGTCCCTCTGCACGCACCTGGGCGTGTGGCCCCTCGCGCTCAACGGGACGCCCATGAGACCCGTGCAAGGCGTCCTGTGTGTGTGTGTGTCGACAGCGCGTCTCTCTTCGTGACTGAGCCGGTCTGTCCCTCACCGGTTACGGATGTTTGGGCAGCTTCTGGTTCAGGCCGTAGCGAGCACAGGGGCGTGAGGACCCACCGCGAGCAGCTGGAGGGCCCGTGCTCCCGTCTGCCGAGGGGAAAAGCTGGGCGGGGGAGAGGGGGTCAAGGCGTCCTGTGTGTGTGTGTGTCGACAGCGCGTCTCTCTTCGTGACTGAGCCGGTCTGTCCCTCACCGGTTACGGATGTTTGGGCAGCTTCTGGTTCAGGCCGTAGCGAGCACAGGGGCGTGAGCACCCACCGCGAGCAGCTGGAGGGCCCTTGCTCCCGTCTGCCCAGGGGAAAAGCTGGGCGCGGGGAAGGGGGTAAAGGGGGGGACGTCTGGGTCACGGGGCTGGGGGCGTGGTTCTGTGTTCCTAGGAAACAGTCCACCCATTTCCGGTCTCACTCCTCCGCCCGGGGGCCCGCACGCTCCCACGCACGCACGCGGCGGCTTGGAGCTTACTCCCGTGGGCGCGCGCGGGTCCCTGACCAGTGTCTCCCCTCCCCCGCCCCAGGTGATCCGGACGGACACGTTCAAGCACCTGCGGCACCTGGAGATCCTGCAGCTGAGCAAGAACCTGCTGCGCAAGATCGAGGTGGGAGCCTTCAACGGGCTGCCCAGCCTGAACACGCTGGAGCTGTTCGACAACCGGCTGACCACGGTGCCCACGCAGGCCTTCGAGTACCTGTCCAAGCTGCGGGAGCTCTGGCTGCGCAACAACCCCATCGAGAGCATCCCCTCGTACGCCTTCAACCGCGTGCCCTCGCTGCGGCGCCTCGACCTGGGCGAGCTCAAGCGGCTGGAGTATATCTCGGAGGCGGCCTTCGAGGGCCTGGTCAACCTGCGCTACCTCAACCTGGGCATGTGCAACCTCAAGGACATCCCCAACCTGACGGCCCTGGTGCGCCTGGAGGAGCTGGAGCTGTCGGGCAACCGGCTGGACCTGATCCGCCCCGGCTCCTTCCAGGGCCTCACCAGCCTGCGCAAGCTGTGGCTGATGCACGCCCAGGTGGCCACCATTGAGCGCAACGCCTTCGACGACCTCAAGTCTCTGGAGGAGCTCAACCTGTCCCACAACAACCTGATGTCGCTGCCCCATGACCTCTTCACGCCCCTGCACCGCCTGGAGCGCGTCCACCTCAACCACAACCCCTGGCACTGCAACTGCGACGTGCTCTGGCTGAGCTGGTGGCTCAAGGAGACCGTGCCCAGCAACACGACCTGCTGCGCCCGCTGCCACGCGCCCGCCGGCCTCAAGGGGCGCTACATCGGCGAGCTGGACCAGTCGCACTTCACCTGCTACGCGCCGGTCATCGTGGAGCCGCCCACGGACCTCAACGTCACCGAGGGCATGGCCGCCGAGCTCAAGTGCCGCACGGGCACCTCCATGACCTCGGTCAACTGGCTGACGCCCAACGGCACCCTCATGACCCACGGCTCGTACCGCGTGCGCATCTCCGTCCTGCACGACGGCACGCTCAACTTCACCAACGTCACCGTGCAGGACACCGGCCAGTACACGTGCATGGTGACGAACTCGGCCGGCAACACCACCGCCTCGGCCACGCTCAACGTCTCGGCCGTGGACCCCGTGGCGGCCGGC
>NW_006430464.1:958633-972687 GCF_000325575.1 Pteropus alecto
ACGGAGAAGGCGTTCACGGTGCCCATCACGGACGTGACGGAGAACGCCCTCAAGGACCTGGACGACGTCATGAAGACCACCAAGATCATCATCGGCTGCTTCGTGGCCATCACGTTCATGGCCGCCGTGATGCTCGTGGCCTTCTACAAGCTGCGCAAGCAGCACCAGCTCCACAAGCACCACGGGCCCACGCGCACCGTGGAGATCATCAACGTGGAAGACGAGCTGCCCGCCGCCTCCGCCGTGTCCGTGGCCGCCGCCGCCGCCGTGGCCAGCGGGGGCGGCGTGGGCGGGGACAGCCACCTGGCCCTGCCCGCTCTGGAGCGCGACCACCTCAACCACCACCACTACGTGGCGGCCGCTTTCAAGGCGCACTACAGCAGCGCCCCGAGCGGCGGGGGCTGTGGGGGGAAGGGCCCGCCCGGCCTCAACTCCATCCACGAACCTCTGCTCTTCAAGAGCGGCTCCAAGGAGAACGTGCAAGAAACGCAGATCTGACACTGTCGCTGCCGCCGCTGTCGCCGCCGGGCGGGGCCCCGGGCTCAGGACACACGGGGGGAGGGGCCCCCACAGCCCCAGCCCCTCAGACCGCGGAGAAGGCGGGCTCGGAGCTCAGCTGGACCCCGGGGCGGCTGGCCCAGCGAGGACAGGGTGGGGCCCCAGGCACCGAGTCTCCTGGCTCCCCTGCCCCATCCCTCCAGGGTGACCGCAGGGGATGCCGGATTCAGGAGAAGTGGCCGGAACCCTCTGCTTTTCCTCCTTGCTCTCCTGACCAACCGTCCAGCCCTCCACCTTCCAGGGGAGAAAGGAGTTTTTTTGAAGGGTGTCCTTTCCCCTCGCCCCCCAACAGTCCTCCTTTTATGGTTCATTTTTTTGCAGTTTGACGCCTGTCCCCTTCTCCTACCAGCCCCCTCCACCCCGAAACGGAAGACAGACGCGCGGTCGTCAGCACCTCTGGACTCCCCGGCCCTGCCCCCCACCACCGAGCCCACTCCTGTCCCTGGGCCCCTTAGCTGCGGGTGGGGCAGCCTCAGCCCACCCCCCACCGCCACCCCAGCCCCCACCCGCCCCACAGACTCTTTTGATACCGAAGGGAGGTTTGCGTCAACGACTACCTGCTCTGTAATTACTTTAAAAAAAAACACGGAAAAAGTAAAAAAATATTTTTTTTGGTCATGACAGCATGGAGGAGAGAAAAAACGAAGTGAATGTGGGTGGGTAGCAGAATGAGAGGATGTTGAGCCCCCCCCAGGTGTTGAGGCCCCTCCCCTTGACCTTGGAAGTCCCAGGAGGGGCCGGGTTGCCCAGCACCAGGATTTAGTCTCCCCGCAGCTCTTTGAGGCAGGGACTGGGGTCCTCTCCCCTGCCCTGATTTCTCAGCAGAAATCAAGGGGCCCATATTAGTTTCCCAGGGCTGCCGCTGCGAAGGAGTAAAACCCGGGTGGGCCAGGACGGCGGGAACGCGTGTCACAGGGGAGGCTCCAGGGGTCCGAGGTCAGGCGTGGACCCCGCGGGGCAGGATCCTTCCCCGCCGCCTCCAGCTTCTGGTCAGCGCTGCGCTCACCACGTGGCGTTCTGCCCGCCTCCCACGTCGTCTGAGCGTGTCCGTCCCTGTCCCAGCCCGGGTCGAATGGGACGAGGGCCCTTCACCTCATCTTAACTGGACCTTCTGCAAAGACTGTTTCCAAATTAGGTCACTCGGGCCCTGGAGGTCAGGATTCCCAGTATGTCTTATCAGGGGACACAAGTCAACCTGTGACAGAGCCAAACCAGTGTCTGCCTCTGCTGCAGACCCACTCCAGACGCCGACGCAGAGGAAGCGGGCCACGCGGGTCCCCGCGCAGGGGCGGGAAGGGGGAGCTGGGGGTGCAGGGGCGCTTCAGCTGCGGGAGGGCTGTGCTGCCGCCTTAAAGCAGAGGTGGGAGGGACGGGATCCAGGCCTGGGGACTGACAGGGAGCATTGCTGTCACCAAGGAGGGCAGGGACGTCACGGAGTCCCTAGGGGGACAGCAGCCAGCGAGTGGGAGCAAACCCAGGGGCCGGCCGGGGCAGTGGGCAGCTGCTGGTGGGGCTGGGGGAGGCCAAGATGCTGGCATTTCAGCCTCTAGAGGGCCAGGCCCACCAGGACTGCCACCCAGGGCTGTCTGGACCGGCCGAGGCAGCTGTCTGGACAGGGAGCTGCTCTGGGCAGACATGGCCGCGGACACGCAGGGCTGGGCCGGGGGTCAGGGCGGGTCTCCGCCCCCTTTCTTCTCTCACCTCAGCCTAGCCTGGCCCCACATACAGCAGGCCTGCTTGCTACATGGGACCTGGTGTCCCATGGAGTTGAAGACAGACGTGGGACAGGCAGGAAGGCCCCATGTCCCTGGCCAGGCCCTGTGAGCTCTGCGAGGCCCTGCCCCTCTTCCATGGCCATTTCCGCCCCACGGCATCCCCCCCTCCCCGACCTGGGTGCCCTCAAAGCAAAATCCCTCATGGGCCGTGGCAGCCGCAGCCCTGTACGTCCTCTGCCACCCTCTCTCGACGTGGCTGGCGTCCTGGGCCCTATCTGTCTGCGCATCTGCTCTGCCGCCTGTCAACTCGGGACCCTCCCCCTCGCTCCCTCTTTCATGCTCCCTTTCTCCCTGGTCCTCTTTCAGAGCTGATCCTGGTTGCCATGGAGACACTGCAGCGGGTACCAGGTGGCGGTTGGGGGCAGGGAGCGGCACTGCCGCAGCCTCCACCATTTCCAATGCCAGGCACTGGCTGGGGCTCATTTTGGGGGGCGCTCGGGGCTTTCCAGGCCCCCTGCAGGCTTCTCCTTGACTGATGGGAGGGGGGACAGGGGAGGGGAGGGCGTGGGAGTGAGAATACAGCATGGGGGAGGGGGACTGGCGGCATCACGGCTAGGGAAGGGGAGGATGAAAGGTGAGAACTCAAGGTGAACTGCAGATGTTCTGGAGACGGGGCTGGGCTGAGCCACACTCCGGCTCCCACTGCCTCGTGGGGACACGGAGTATGGCCAGGCCAGGCATTCTTTGGCCCTTTCGGTGGGGAGGACATGAGGGCCTGGCCTGGCCGGGGACAGAATGGCAGCCAGCCCAGAGGAGGTGGAGGCGGGGGCTGGGAGGATCGAGATCCAGGGAGGCAGATACGGAGATGGAGAGGAAGAGAGATGAGAGACAGAAAGAGACCCAGACGGAGGAAAACACTGTGGGACGTTGACAAGAATTGACGCGGTGCCAAGGCGCGAGGGAGTGGCCGTGAGGGTGGGGATTCAGACCGTGGGAGCAAGGGGACGGAGAGCCCAAAGTCCCCATTACCATCTCGCCCTGCTCCCAACCCTCTCAACCCCCACCCCAAGCAGGATGCAGTTTCCATGACAACCTGGCCAGCCAAAAAGGGGGGGGGCTGGGGACTGCAGAGGAAATTTTCCACATCAGCAGCAAGGGAGGAGGATATGATTCAGAGAAAGAACTGGCCCATACAGTGGGGGCCACTAGGGCCCCTGGCACCCCAGGTCATAGTGCCCTCTGCCTCCGGGATTCTCAGCCCACCCCCACTCAGCAAACCTTCACCCTCCTCTCTGGGCCACTGTGGGGAAGGTTAGGAGAAGCTCAAGGGTCAAATGTCCAAAGAGCAGCAGCTGCCCAGGCCTCCGGTGGAGGGGACCAGCCAGCCGCCAACGGAGCTTGGACCACAGGCCACCAGATTCAAGGGCCCCATGGAGGGTTGGGGTGGTGGGCTACTGCTGTCTCGGTGAGTCCCAGAACGTCTGGGGTCTCTAACCCAGGCCCGTTCTTGAAGCCCCCAAAGCCCCTGTGTCCTCCACAAACACACCTTTCGTGGATGTCTTTACCTACATCCTGGCCGTCTGCATGTCTACCTGAGAATCTTTCTTCCATTCCTGACTACGGGGCCCCACCCCGCTCTGTGTACCCATTCTCTTCCTTCTGAGACTTTCCCTATCCCCAGGACAGTCCCTGATCACCCATCTGCTGACTCAGGGACCGAAACTTGGCCTAGAACTTGTTTTCGTCTGGAATCGTGACCCAGGATGAATGGCGGGGAGTGTGCCCCCCTCCCTGCAGCTCCAGAACCTCGCTGACCTTGGGGAGAGGTCAGTGACCTCTCCGTGAGAGACTGGGGCTCCCTGAAGCTCCCGCCATGGCCTCCCTGAGCTGCTGTGTGATCTCAGAGGAGTTTGTTACCCTCTCTGAGCCTTAGTTCAGCCAAATGCAAAATGGGACAAGCCCATACACCTAGTTTCCCCTCCCAGGCCAGGGTAAAGAATGACAGGCCTCTACAGACCGAGAGAATCTGGGGAGGGGAAGCCTAATATATCTCCAAGGCCCTCCCCCACTTCTCCCCTTTCCCAGGCACCCTGACCTTGTGGTGGAAGTGGCCCATCCCAAAATAATCTGCGAAACTGGGGCAGATCTTGCACCATGCCAATCTCCTGGTGAGCCCTGCCCCTTCCGCCTCAGCTCCACCCGCCCCTAAGTAGGATCCACCCATCCCCTGACCTCAGCATCCCCACCTTCACCCTCCGCAGGTGGGGTCCCCCTCAGCCCTGGCTGACCAGGCCACAGAGCAGCAGCTCCTGGAGGCCTCGCACCGCTGGGACCATGCCGTGTTCGTGGCCTGGGGCGGGGGGCCCTCTGGGGCAGTGAGGACATCGCCAGATTGGATGCAGCCGGGGGCCTCCAGGTGAGGGTCTGTTGGGCTCCCCAGGAACCAGAGAAGGCCTGCAGAGACCCCTGGGGTCCCTAACCCTGGCTCCCACTTCCAGAGCATCGGTATCACTATGGCCACACCTCTCAATGGCTTCCGGCTCGAGGGACCCCTGGCTGCAGCGCTGGGCAGCGCGCCCCACACTGTGCTCTATGAAGGCCCTGTCCGTGGGTTCTGCCCCTTAGCCCCCCCCAACTCCAACACCGTGGCAGCCGCTGCCCTGGCTGCCCCCAGTCTGGGATTTGACCGCGTGATCGGGGTGCTTGTGGCTGATCTCAGGTGAGCTAAGCTGAGTGGGGACTGAGGCTGGGGCCAGGGCAGCCGAACTGACCGCTCTGTTTTGCCCCAGCCTCACGGACGGACATGCACGTGGTGGACGTGGAACTGAGCGGACCGCCGGGCCCCACAGGACGAAGCTTCGCTGTGCACACCCACCGAGGGAACCCCGCCGAGCCAGGCGCTGTCACCGGCTCGGCCACTGTCACTGCATTCTGGCGCAGCCTCCTGGGTACGGCCAGGCCCTTCCCCATTGCTAGTGGCCCCGGTCTCCGAGCCATGCGCTCTGTGCTCTACAGAGCTTGGGCCTCAGAGTCTGGTTCTGCAGTTCCGAGTCTGTCTCTGTTGTTTGATCTCTGCGTCTCGATCTTCCACGCCATGCCTTTGAATCTTTTTCTCTCTGTCTCTGTCCACTCCCCAGGTCTCTCTCTGTCCCTCTCTGGGTCGCTGTCCCTCTCTCCAGGTCCCCCTCAACCCCCACCTGGGTCTGTCCCTCCCTCCAGGTGTGTGTCTCTGATCTCTCTGTCGCTGCCTTTCCTTCCCCGTGTCCCTCCCCCCGCCCCCGCAGGCTGCTGCCAGCTCCCCCCGAGGCCGGGGATCCATCTCTGCTGAGAAGCCCTTCACTAGAGCACACCCTCAGCTCATCTGCCGCCACCGCCACCGTCCTGCTGCTGCCCGGGCCTCCGTCCCGTCTCAGTAAAGACTGGGGCTTATTCTCTCTGCACAGCTTGGTGTCGCTACTCCCATGTCACCCTTCTATGACGTCACACCGCGTCCTCACGCGTGACGCACACTTCCCGCCATACTGGGGGGCAGCCACACCCCGCAGGAGCTAAATGCCCGGACGCTCTCGCGAGAGCGCACCCGCCACATTTCCCAGAATCCTCCGAGCAGCAGGGGGCGGGGTGGCGCGTGAAGGGCGGGGCCTCTGTAAGGAATACTTCCGGGGTTCTCCACCCGAGATGACGGAGGTTGCCTTCCCGCGTTCTCACGGCACCAGCGGACTTCCGGATCACGCTGCCCAAACGCTCTGTGCGGAGCAACAGCGCTCGCGGGTGCCGCCGGGAGCTGTAGTCCGTCCCGCCTGCCCAGTCAGCGCTGTGCCCCACACTCGGAGCCCGGAGCCGCCGCCCAAGGGGATGCGGGAGCTCCTGGTTCCGGCGAGCAGAGAGGCAGGAGGGGTGAGGGGCGTTCCTTGGCAACGGGCAAGCGCCGCGGTTGGGGTACGGGTTGGGGAAAGGGCTCTGTTCCATCGTGTGCGGGGAGGGTGCCCTGCTGCCGGGCGACAGGAAGAAAAAAACCCTGTTTTGTAACAAGGGAAGGGAGTCGTCTGTTGCTAGGCGACCAGAAGAGACCCTGTGCCTAGAGACTGGGGAGGAGGATTCCTCTGTTGCTAAGTAACCGGAGGACAGACTTGTTACCTAGTGGGGTGGAGGGTTCGCTGTCGCTACGTAACCAGAGAGGGATCCTGTTACCTGAGGGGGGGGTTTCTGTTGCTAGGTGACCACCATAGTACCTTTTCACTTAGTGATGTGGTGAGGGTGTTCCTCTGTTGCTAAGTGAGCAGGAAAAGGAGCTTTTTCCTTAAGAATGGGGAATGGAGGTCCCCAGTTGCCAGAAGAGCCTCCCGGAGCAAGGTCAGGGCCCCCTTCAGGCCGCCCCGAGCCCCCACCCCAGTGGTGGTGCCCCCAGAGTCTGCTGACAGGGTGGACCTCCAGATCCTGGTCCCTTGAGCCCTTTCTCCGTCGTCTCCCAAGCAGAAGCCAAGGGCGGCATGTCCCAGGGTCCGCCCTCTGTGTACCACGAGCAGCAGCGCCTGGAGCTGTGTGCCGTCCACGCCCTCAACAACGTCCTCCAGCAGCGGCTCTTTAGCCAAGAGGCTGCCGATGAGATCTGCAAGAGGTGACCATCACCCACCCGCACCCTTGGAGAGGCAGGGCTCAAAGAGGCGGGGCACCCACCTGGGTCGCAGAGAGGCAAGGGCGGGGCCTAGGGGCTGTCTGCTACTCCATCATACGCCTGGGCTGCACCCTGGGTCTCAGAGAAGGACATGTTGCCTCCTACATCTGTCCATCCCCAGGGCCTCCAACTCAAACCTCAGCGTCTTATCCAGACCCTGGCCCCCACTTCCCCTCTGACCTCCCAGCTCCTGGTTTTTCCCCCTCCAGTCCACCCTGCACACACCCCAGGGCTACCGCTGCAGCTCCCCAGCACCCCTGGGAGAAGTCCCAAGGCTCACAGCCCGATATCCAAGGCTCTGTGTGCTCTGCTCCCCGCCGACTTCTGCAGCTTCGCATCTCACCGCTCCCCGAGAACCACATTGCCCTCCAGTCCCTAAAGGAGCCCCGCTGAGGTGGCCCTGGGCAGACCATCCTCTGTCGGGCATGGCTTCTCCTCTTGGAAGCCTGGAATGTTCCTCTTCACTGGTCAAGGTTTCAAACATCGCTTCTTTATTATCTCTCTGCCATATTCCCCACCCTCCCTGCAGCCTGGGCCCCAGCTCGGGCCCCATCATCCTCTGGACCTCCAGCCTCCAGGCTCCAGTCCACTCGGGCCTCACGTGTTCCTACACCCATGACCTTGTGTCCCCCTCTCTTGGCCAAAGCCCTCCCGTGGCTCCCCAGCATCCTCAGGCTGAGTCCCAGCCCCTCAGACTGATTATTAGCGAATTGACTCGTCTCTGTCATTCAACAGAGGGAACAGTCGACTCATGCCAGGGCCACGCTGGAGACCCAGAGACGTGTCCAATATGAGCCCTGTCCTGAGGAGGCCAGGGAAACGTGCACAGGAAAAAATACAAACCTCCCTGGCTCCAGCCTCTCCCGCCGCCCTGCCCACCAAGGGCCCAGATAGAGAACAAACGTGCGGGTGTTCTGAGAGGCAGGGCCAGAGAGACAAGTGGTGGCCAGTGGCCCTCCCGGGCTGGGGGACAGCCAGAGGAAAGGCTGGGGGCAGGAGCACGAGAGAGGTGGCTGGGGACAGGTGGCTGGGAAGAAGTGGGGGCTGAGGCTAGGAGGCCAGCTGGGACCTGGCCATGCGGGGCCTGGAAGGCCGGGCTGAGGGGCTGGGACTCTGTCTTGGGGTGACAGGGCACCAGGGAGGACTGGGAGCAGGGGAGGGACAGGGTCAGCACTGAGTGCAGAAAGGGCCCCCTGGGCCCTGTGGGAGAGGGACTGGAAGTGGGGACAGAGCAGAGAGAGTCGGGCAGGAGGAGTGGGGCCGGGGGCTGCTGAGTCGCAGGGGTTGAAGAGAAGGAAGGGTTCAAAGGGTGGGTGACACCCTAGGACTCTCCTGCTTTGTGGGGAGGCTGAGGCCCTCCCAGGGGATCTAACTCAAGCTCTGCCCCCTCTCCCCGCAACCAGGCTGGCCCCAGACTCCCGACTGAACCCTCATCGCAGCCTCCTGGGCACCGGCAACTATGACGTCAACGTGATTATGGCTGCCCTGCAGGGGCTGGGCCTGGCCGCCGTGTGGTGGGACAGGAGGAGGTGCGACCCAGGGCACTGTGTCACGTGCGTGGGGCTGGGCACCGCGTGTGATGGCCGTCAGCGCCGGACGAAGCAGGAGGAGGGGAACGGGCGGATCGGAAGGACAGAGGAAGAGGGAGATGGGCGGCCGGTGGGTGGGGGCTGGGAGGTGGGAGGAGAGGCCCAGACGATCAGTGGAGGAGCCGACAGGTGGATGATGGGTAAATTGCTGATAACTAGGTGACCGACTAGATGCTGAATGGGTGGCTGGAGGTGCTGAGAAGGCGGTGACCGGGTGATGAGGCTGAGTGAAGGGCGGATGATGTTCGGGGTGGACGGTAGTCGGCGGTTGGTGGGGGGAGCGTGTGGCGGATGATGCGCAGATCAGTGGCGGACACGTGACGCGTGGGTGGGAGCTGGGGAGGCGGTGGTGGGAGGCTTGGGTGGGCGGATGGCAGTTGCTCGTGGTTGACTGAGGGCTTCTGATGGCTGAGTGGGTGGGTGACGGGTGGGTGACGGGCGGGTGGAGAGTGAGTCCGCGCTGGGCGGGAGGGCGGACGGGCGAGCTGAAGGAGGCGGGGCGGGCTGGCTGGCAGGCCGGCCGGGCCACACGCGTTCGGCACGTCGGGGGCTGACCACGGGGTCCCCGCCCCGCCCCCACAGGCCCCTGTCTCAGCTGGCCCTGCCGCAGGTGCTGGGGCTGATCCTGAACCTGCCCTCGCCCGTGTCGCTGGGGCTGCTGTCGCTGCCGCTGCGCCGGCGGCACTGGGTGGCCCTGCGCCAGGTGAATGGCATCTACTACAACCTGGACTCCAAGCTGCGGGCGCCCGAGGTCCTGGGGGACGAGGACGGCGTCAGGTGAGGGCAGGCGACCGGGCCCCTCGCCGCGAGCGGCAGGGCCCTGGGCCTCAGCGTCCCTGTTCCCCCGCCTAGGGCCTTCCTGGCGGCCGCGCTGGCTCAGGGACTGTGCGAGGTGCTGCTCGTGGTGACCAAGGAGGTGGAGGAGAAGGGCTGCTGGCTTCGGACGGACTGACCCGTGGACGCGGGAGCGCCCCCTGCCCACCCGCGTGGCCCTACGCGTCCCTGTCTGCCTCCTGCAGCGGGAAGGACCAGGCCTGCACCCCATGGCGCCTGCCGAGGCCCCAGCCCCGCACCCGCACCCCCTACTCCCCAGTACCGCTGCTGCCTCAATAAACACGCAGATTTGCTCCCGGCCTGGCCCTGAGT
This sequence comes from Pteropus alecto, assembly GCF_000325575.1. Lineage (NCBI taxonomy): Eukaryota > Metazoa > Chordata > Mammalia > Chiroptera > Pteropodidae > Pteropus > Pteropus alecto. The sequence continues at coordinate 968,317 of NW_006430464.1, forward strand.
CTGACTAGGCCCGTCCAACAGTCGCTGCTGGGTCCGAGGGCACCGGGCAGGCCCTGCTGGCAGCCCAGACGCTGGCTCCCCGCTGCCCTTGTGACCGCCTGCGAGCCACAGCCCCTCAGCCTCAGCCTCCTTCCTGCCCTCGTGAAGCCCGCATCCCGGTGACCGGGAGAGGCCAGCAGGGGACCAATAGGTGCCACCGAGAGTGTCCGGTGGGATGAGTGCCATGGAGAAAGCAAAGCTTTATCTCCTGACGGTCAGTTCTCGTCCATCGATTGCAGTGATGGCCCCCAAAGATGTCCCTGTCCTAGTCCCCAGATCTGAGGACAGGCCGAGGGGAATGAAGGCGGCGGAGGGAATCAGGGCCGCTGGGCAGCTGACCTTGAGATAGGGAGAGGAGCTAAGGGACAGGCTGAGCCGCAGCAGGGTGGCCTGAAGACAGAACGGCCCCTGACCCAGGCAGGGAGAGCGCCTCTAGGAGCAGACTGTCCCCAGGGCCCTGCCCGCACCTGGACTCTCGCCCAGTGAGACTCATTCTGGACTTTTGGGCACTGCAGGTGTTGAGACAATCAGTGTGTGTTTTATAAGCCATGGACGTCGCTAGAGCAGCCGGTCATTAGGCTGCATTTAGGGCAGCGGCCTCACCTCTTGGAGGGAGGGGGCCAGGAGCGGGTCTACAGGAAAAGCCGGCCAGGCAGAGCAGCCCAGCAAAGGCCCTGGGGCTGGCGTGGGCCCCGAGGGGAGGGAGCCCAGGCAGGAGGGGAAGGTGAAGAGGTGACCAAGGGCCAAGGGCGGCCGGTGGGATCAGACAGGCCCCCATCCAGTGTCTGTCCTTCTCCTCAGGGCCCGCTGGCCCTTCCTGTTCTGTCAGCCTTTCGCCGGCCTCCTGAGCCCCAGCTCTGGGTCTGGCCTGTGTGGCCCCGATCTCCACCCCCCGCACCCCAGCTCTCAGGTGGGGAGGAAAACAAGAAAACAGGAAGACCCCCTGGGGGACTTTAACAGTTCCCGGGGAGGCGGGGGTCCCACAGGAAGGTGAGGGAACCTGGGGGGACTGGCTCCAGAAGGCTGAAGGGGGCTCTCCAGGGGGCCAGTGGGAGGAGAGGAGGTACAGGGAGGGGGGTCTCTCCAGAACAGAGCAACTCCAGATGACACCTGGAATGCGAGGGGCGCCATTAGGCCTGCAGTCACCTGAGGTGATGAGCCAGGCCCCAACCCACTGAGGGGTGGGCAATGCGGTGTGGGGGGGGTGAGCAGCTCATTCCGCGGTGCGGAAGACCCCTTGGGGGCTGTGTGGCGCAGACTGGAGACCCCGAGGCCCGGGAGGAGGCTGGGGGTCCAGATGGGAGAGGGCGGGGCCTGAGCCAGGACCCTGGGGACAGAGAAGAAGCGACAGCAAAGGAGTGGGCCTGGCGGGCTCGGGGGGAGGTAGAGGGGTGGGTTCGGGGGACACGCACTCACTGGGGTGTAAGGGGCGTGACAGGCTGGGTGACGGGAGGAGGACCCAGGTCAGGCACTAGGGAGATGGCTTCAGGGGTCACAGGCCCATCCTAGGTGGCTGGAGTGTGTGTGAGCCCAGGGAGGAAAGCAGGTAGGGGGAACTGGGCAGAAGTGGGGTCCCCTACTAGGTGGCAGGCAGAAATGGGGGGACTAGAGGCACAGGGAGGCCACAGGCGGGAGAGGCAGCAGCCTGGGGCGTGTCTCACCCACTCAGCCCCAGGCCGGGCTTCACCTGAACACAAAATTCATCCAAGGACAACACGCACTAAACTCTGACGCCCCAAAGAAGGCGGGGAGCAGACGCTGGCGGACGCGCTCGTGAAAGCCGGGTCATGTGGGGACCTGGGCTCAGCAGGCTCCGGTCCCCAAGGCTTCTGGAGGTCAAAGGGCAACTTGTAAGGTGAAAAGTCAAACAGCACATGAGGGGAAACCAATCGTCTGGGGTCTCTGGACACCCCACTGCGGGAGTGGTCCCCACAGCCCCCCTGCAGGACCCGGGCTGCCTCCCAGTGCCCTCCTCCCTCTGACTGTCCAGCTGGCTCCGCCCCGGCTGGGACTGTGACGCCCCCCTGTCTCCCTATTGTGTCTCCCTCTCTGGATGTTTCTGCCTCTCTGCGTCTCTCCCTGGGCCCCCTGAGGCCCCCTCCTCCCGATGTCCCTGTCGCCGGTCCCACCTTGTCCCAGACAGCCTGGCGGGCTCCTAAGTGTTTCTATTCTGGGGCCTGAGTGACCTCCCCAGGTGCCTCCACAGCTGTGGCCTAATATGGTCCGAGTGAGGAGGTGGGGGGAGGGGGAGTGGGCCCGGCGGGTCCCAGCCCCTCGCACTACCCCCAGGGCGGGAGGGGGGGCCTGCACACCCACTGGGTGCTCCCTGCTTGCCCCCCCTGGTGACCGGGCACCACCTGCCAGGGCAGGGGCCGCACTCCAGCTGTCTCTCGCCCCAGGGTGCTCAGCCAGGCTGGTCCCAGAGCCTGGGCGGTGGGGGCTCCGGGGGTTCTGCCCAGTGGGGGTGCCCCGCGCAGGCCCACAGTCTTCACTGCCCTGCTCTGGCCGCAAGGGGGGAGGGGAAGGGGGCCGTGGTCTTTCGGCAGGTGCAGGGGGAGTGACAGCTGTCCCGTGCCCCAGGGTGCTGACAGCTGAGGCCCGATTTAGCTCTCGGGAGCCAGGGGTTGGCCTGATAAGGGCTGGGGGGAGCAGTCCCGCCCCCCGGGGCGCCCCTTAAATCACCGGGCCGGGCCGAGGGGCTCGCCGACGCCGATGCCAGGTGAGAGGGCCCGTCCTTCCTCGGCCGCCCCGCGTCTCCCGCGGAGGCCCAGCTGTCTCCGCTCTGTCTCCGTCTCCCCAGGGCTCTCCCTCATCTCCCCATCTTCTCTCTCTGTCTCTTTCCGTCTCTGTCCCCCCTGCTCTCCCTTTCTCACCCCTCCCATTTCTAAATCCGTCTTTCTCGTCCCCCATCATCTCTCTGACCTCGGTCTCTCTACCTCTCTCATCTGCCTTCGTCTTCTCTGTGGCTCTCTCCCTGCCTTTCCATTTCTTTCCTCCCTGACTCTCTGTCTGCATCACCGACTCTTTGTCCCGCCCGCCTCTCCCCCTTCTCCCGTCCGTGTGTCTCTCCGCCCACTTCTCCTTTGGTCTCTCAGTCTCTCCCTGTCTCTGTCCGTCTCTGTCTCTCTGTCTCTGTCTCTCTCTCCATCTCTGTCTCTCCGTCTCTGCCTCTCTCCCGACCCCACCTCTCTCTCCATCTCTCTGTCTCTCTCTCTGTCTCTGTCTCTCTCTGTCTCTATCTCTCTGCCTCTGTCTCTCTCCATCTGTCTCTCTCTGTCTGCCTGCCTGTCTTTCTCTCTGTCTCTATCTCTCTCTCTTTGTCTCTCTCTCCGTCTCTGTCTCTCCATCTCTGTCTCTCTGTCCGTCTCTCTCTCCATCTCTGTCTCTGTCTCTGTCTCTCTCTGTCTGCCTGTCTGTCTTTCTATCTCTCTCTGTCTCTCTGTCTCTGTCTCTCTCCTTTTGGCTCTCTCTCCATCTCTGTCTCTGTCTCTGTCTCTGTCTCTCTCTCCATCTCTGTCTCTGTCTCTGTCGCTCTCTCGTCTCTGCCTCTCTCCCAACCCCACCTCTCTCTCCAGCTCTCACATGGAGGCCTCGCCCCATCCTCCACTGCGGTTTCTGCTGAATAAAGCTGTTTCTGTCCTCACTTCCCTCACTCCTCTGCCTCTGAGCTCAGTGTCCCCACCCTGATCAGGTGTGGGGGATGGGGGATGGGAACCAGGCAGGGGCTGGAGTTGGGGTGGGGATGGTCCTCCCTCCCAGAGACAGCAAGAAACAGGCCGAGAGACCGACAAAGAGATGGGGGAGAGACCCAGAGACTCAGAGGCATAGACCGAGAAGGTCCACAGACAGTAGGACGGCAGGACAAGAGACGCAGAGACGCAGCGAGTGAGATGGGGGATGTAAACTCAGCGGGAGAGACGGAGACAGAGAGTGGGTGGGCCCAGACCCCCCGGCTCCCCCCAACCCCGGCCCCCGACACGGCAGACAAGGGCCAGGCAGCCCCCCTTCCTCCCACCAGGCTGTGCCAGGCCCGGGACAGTGTGCCCTTGTCCTGGTTCCAGTCAGGGCAGCTGGGGGGTGGGCTGGGCCCTGAGGGGAGGGGCCTCCACCCTCAGACGCGCCCCCCCCACCCTGTTCTGGCCTCCCTTCTGGGTCCCCACCTGCTCCGTGTACCTGAAACGCCCCCTTGGCTCTCCTGGCACTCTCTTCTCTCCCAGCCCCTTCCTACGCCCTCTCCTTGTTCTTCCTGCGCTTCTGGCTCCCTTCCTTGGAGGAAATGGGCATTTATTAAGCTCCTAGTGTTTGCCAAGCAATCCTCACACACTGCCTCTG
>NW_006430464.1:972702-974395 GCF_000325575.1 Pteropus alecto
TCTCTCTCCCCTTGCACCCTGATTCCTTTCGCTTCTTCTGGATCTGCCTGGTCTCTCCTGAGAAGGAAATGGGCATTTACTGAGCACCTACTGTGTGCCGGGAAATGGACAGCCCCCTGTCATGACACGCTTTTCTTCCCCAATTCCTTCCTTCCTTCCCTCTCTATTCGTTTCCTCTCCTTTCTGACCTTCGGCACCTTCCCGGGGGAGGGAATGGACACATACGGAGTGCTTACTGTGTGCCCGACGCTTCGTGCACCTCTCCCTCCGCCCCCCACCCCGCCTCTGCCCTCTGTCTCCCTGGCCTCTCTGCTCTCCTCCAAGGCAAAGGACACGCATGTACTGAGCGCCTGTGGTATGCCAGGCGGCCGCCTGTGCCTTCTCCATCTCCTCCTCCCCGTCTCCACTGGCCTGTGCTCTCTGCTCTTTCCACTCTCTGCCGAGGATGGAAATAGGCAATTATCGATCACCTACTGTGTGCAGACCATTTTCTCATACCCCCTCCGCCCCTCGGCTCTCCCTGCTTTTGCATCTCTGAATTCTCTTCCTTCCTGCTGCTCATTCTGCTCTTTCTGGGGGAAGAAAACAAGTAATTCCGGAGCGCCTCCCGTGTGCCCCGCGATTCGCCCGCGCTGCCCGCTCCCCGTGCACCCCACCCCGCCCAGCTGTCCCCGTGGGGACCTCAGCCCTCCGCGCGGCCCTGTCACCTCCTGTGCACGCGGCCGCCTCAGCCGGCCTCCCCGCCCCCTCGCCGCGTCCGCACCTTCCTTTCCCACCTGCTCTCTCGCCTCCGAGGTGCACTTACTGAGCGCCTCCTGTGTACCCACCACCTCGTCCCCCCGCCCCCGCCCGCGCCCCGCTCTCTTCCGACTTTTCTCTCTTCTCCCCGTTTCTTCTCAACTGCAGCTTCTCCCCGTCTCCTCTGCCCTGCCAGCTCTTCCTGGCGGAGGAGACGGGCACGTATGGAGCACCAGCTGTGTGCTGCCGGGGCGGGGAGTGGGCGTCCATTCAGTCCCTACTGTGCGCCCACGGCTCGGATATACCCTCCCCTGACAGTTTCTCCTGCTCATTCTCTCCGCCGGACTGTTCCCCTCCCGCCCTTCTGTCTGCTTTCTCCCGGGAAAAGAACTAACACTTAACTAGCACCTACTGTATGCCTTAGGCTGTCTCTGCTCCTGTGTTTCCTCCGTGCTCACTTATCTCCTCTCCCCCGAAGGAGGGCATGGGCATTGATTGAGCACCTACGGTGTGCCAGGCTCTTCATAAGCACGGCTTCCCCTCCTCAGTCTCCCTCCCCGCCTGCTCTCCGCGCTCTCCACCGGGAATGGGGGGCACTAATTGAGCATCGGCTGTGTGCCGGGTAATTTCCGTGCACTGATGCGGCCCCCTCGACCCTGTCCGTCCCCGCCCCCTCCACTCCCCCGGCTCCCTCTCTCTCTCCTTCCTTCTCGGCGGGGCGGGAGTGGGCGCCCTGACTTTTCCGGACGGGAGGGTTCAGCATCGCCCTCACACGATGAGGACGCAACGGACTGGGCTCCAACTTTATTTCTTCATCGGGAAAATAACGGGGACAATAATCCCAGCGCGTGGGGGAGGAGGGGGACGCAGCGGGACCGCGAGAGCCAGCAACAAAGAAAGCGCTGCAGCGGGACCTGGGGGGCGCGCGTGCCCGCCGCGGGGGCACGGACTCCTC
>NW_006430464.1:974645-976042 GCF_000325575.1 Pteropus alecto
CTGTTTAGGAGAAACCAGGCCCCCATCACCACCAAAAAAAGGCCACAGCCTGGGTAAAGATTTTGCAATGCATACAGTGACCAAAGATTATTTTCAAGAACATATAAAGAACTCTGACAAATCAGTTAGAGAAGGTAAACTACTCATTAGAGAAATAGATGAGACATAAAGAGATGATTGACTCCCCCCACACTCTCTCTCTCTCTCGCTCTCTCTCTCTCTCTCTCTCTCTCTCGGTTTCTGGCTCTCCTTCTGTCTGTCTCTCTGTCTCTCTCTCCCTCTCTCTCCCTGTCTCTCTATCTCTGTTTCTCTCTCGCTCCCTCTCTCTGTCTCCCCCTGTCTCTCTGTCTGTCTCTGTCTCTCCATCTCTCTCCGTCTCTCCATCTCTCTCTGTTTCTCTCTCGCTCCCTCTCTCTGTCTCTCTCTCCCCCGTCTCTCTGTCCCTCCATCTGTCTCTGCTCCGTCTGTCTCTCTGACACACACACCAGTGTCCCTCGCACTTCCTTCCACTGTCCGCGGCTCACGCCTTCGTGACCACGCCTGTCTTTTCTTTTCCTCACGCCGCTGCGCCCCCTCCTTCCTCCACGGTCCGTCCGTCCGTCCGTCCGTCCGTTTTCTTCACCGCTCTCGCCTTTCACGCCGACCCCATTCATCCCTCTTCATCTCACGCAGACTCCTCCCCATTTCTAGTCCTCCGACCAGGTCCTGTCGCGTCTCCCCTTCCTCCACCAACCCCGCCCTCCCTGGGAGCCCCTCCTCTCCTCCCGAGTCCCCGCCCCCTCCCCGTCCCCCTGGGGGGCCTCGAGGAGACCAAGGCGCCAGCGTCCCAGGCTCCACAGAGGACGAGGGCTCCGGGGACGCCCCGGGGCAGGCGGGCGGCCCTCTGCGCCCCCCTCCCTGCGTCTGCCTGTCCCTCCTCCTGTCCCTCACCTCGCTTCCTCTCCCATCTGCTGCTCACGTCGGCCTCCTGGCTCCTGGTTGTGCTCAGAGCACGGCTCTGCCTGCTGCTCGTCATTCCCCTGCCCCTGTCTCTGTCCTTCCGTCTGTCGCCCCCCACTCCTGTCCCTCCCCACCCCCCCGCGGGGGTCTTCTGTTTCCTCCCCTGCCTTCCTCTCTTTTTCCTGTACCTTCTTTTCATTGATGATTCCCACTCCTCACTCCTTCCTCCCTCCAACCCCGACTTCCCCCTCATTGTGCGGGGCCGGCATCGCCCTCCCCGCCACCCGTCCCGCCTCCTCTCCAGGGGCCCCTTCTCCTGCGCAGCTATAAACTCGCCCCCCACGTCCCCCACCCTGGGCTTCCAGCTCCCTGGGCTGCTCCCTCAGTCTCTCTCGTGCCACACAGTCCCCTTCCCTCCCAGCCCCGGGGTCTGCGGCCCCGCCCTCCCCCCACCCCAG
>NW_006430464.1:976995-990921 GCF_000325575.1 Pteropus alecto
TGCAGTTCTCGGGGTGCCCCCCTCCTCCTCTCCCCCTCCTCCTCCCCCTCCCTTCTCCAGTCTCTCTCCTCTCTCCTTTCCCTGGCTCTGACTTCTCTCTCCAGTTTCTCTCCTCCACCTCCCCCTCCCTTTTCTCCTCTGTGAACCGGTCACCCCTTTCCTCCCTCCACACCCCGCCAGGGCTCCCCCGCCGCTGGCCTCCCTCCCGCCCTAGTCCCAGGGCTGCTCTGAGTTTCCAGGTCCCAGCAGGAGGCGGGAGCCCACCCAGGGGTCTTCATGGGCTCTGGGCGGGAGGCGGGACGGCCCCAGGGCTGCCAAGCCAGAGGCCGGGGTGGAAGGGCCTTTGTGACACCGTCCTCTCTCTCTCCCCTGTCTGTCCCGGACTCTGGAACCTGCCTGGAGGAGTCGGGCCGGCCCCAGGCCCCGGGAGGAGGAAGCGAGCCGCTCAGGGACGAGGCAGGTAAGTGGCAGCCAGGACTGGGCCGGCCTCCCTGGGGTCAGCCGGGAGTGGGCTCCTTCTTGATTCCGCGGACCCCTGGACCCGCCTGAGCTCGGCGGGAGGGGGCTGCCGCCTGTCCGCCCCCAACCCCAGCCCTCCACCATCTCCTCCCCCAGGCAGAGCGAGCGCATTCGCATCGAGAACACCTCACCAACTCCCCCTTCGCAGAGGACATAGGCGCCCAGCGCCCCCGAGGCCCAGCACGGGACAGGACAGAGGCTTCCGGGGACCCCGACCTTCCCACAAGGCCCCCTCTCTCCAGGGAGGGGGCCGCGCGGGTCGCAGGCGGCCTGAGTCTCGGACTGCATGGAGGCCTGGCGAGGGGTGGAGCTGCAACCCAGCTGCCCTAGACCCTGGGAATGGTCCTCGCAAAGGACAGTGACCAGAACATGGGACGGGGCGGGGGTGGGGGGCTGGGGGAAGGAGGGGAGCTTTTCAGAAACTCTGTAACAATAAAATTTGCTCCTTGTCGGTCTGTGCACGTCACACTCGGCGAGCTTCCTGTGCGCCAGCGTAAACCCGGGGCTCCGGTCTGGTCCTTCTGTGGGGAGGTTGGCGCCTCTGTCGCCGCGGCAACGCACGTGGCAGCTGGGGTCTGGTCTGCAGTCGGATGGGCAGCCTGCTCTAGGAACTGGGCCAGGCCGAGTCCCCCTCGTAATGAGACCGTTCCGCCCTGCCGAACGGAAGGGGGCGCGCAGGGCTGCGGCTGAGGGCTGTGGACGCCCCAGTTAACCGGCGCCGGATCCTCGGCGCCGGATCCTCGACGGGTGAAAGGGATGAGCCTGCACGACCACTTCCAGAAGCCACATGCTACGGTGCACAATTTGGGGTAGTGTGGGGAGGGGTTTAAATACCAAAACTAGCCTCGTATTTTAAAAGATTGTTGGCCACACACCACGTGCTAGGGACACCTCCATGCTAACCTGAAACCCGTCCCGGGAGCGGGCGACATTTTGTGCGGCGAGGGGGGGCCTCCGAGGGGTGAGGCAGGAAACAGGAGGGGAGCACCGCTGAACGCTCACCTCGCGGAGGCCCTCAGAGGTCAGGAGGCTGGGGAGAAGGCTGGGGTGGGGGTCCAGGAGGGAACATGAGCTCACTGGGGACGGAGAGAAGGGACACGGAAGGACGAGGAGGGGTGGGGCTCCGAGGCTGGGTGAGGACGGAGCCTGTGGGAGGAGGGACGAGGAGAGGTGGGGCTCCGAGGCTGGGTGAGGACGGAGCCTGTGGGATCTGATTGGCTCATGAATGGAGGCTGGGGAAGGGCAAGAGGTAATTAACAAGGAACAGATCAGAAACTAACAGGCCTCAGGGGCCAGGACTCTGTCCTGAAGGCACCGGGGAGCCATGGGAGGGTTGTGAGCAGGGGAGAAGCAGGATCAGCTCGGGTGTCAGAAAAACCCCCATGAGGGGGATGGGCTGGAGGGGGTGCTGGAGGCGAGGAGGCGGCTGGGCCGATTAAAGGCAGGGAGGAACAGCAAGGCGCCCGCCCGCGAGGTGGAGCAGATTTCTACAGAAGCTCCAACTGGGGGCTGGTGGGTGACCCCGACGTCCTCAGTGGTCCCTGAGACACTTCCTGGGGCAGGAACCGTGGGTCTGGAGACCAGAGGGGTCTGAGGGGGAGGTAGTTTGGGAATCATCAGTGCAGTCGCCCTCTGAAACCTCCAGTGTGGATGGGTGGGGGCTGAGACTGTCCCCCCCAAGCTCCCACCTGATGGCGTGGCCTGCAAATACACACATGTGTGTGCAAAATGATGCAGGTGCCTGGTGATTCCCGGAGGAAATGACCCAAAGGTCCACTGACAGAGGACCAAGAAATCGACTCAGAACCAACCATGTCACAAACGAGAGCACGTTTTATATCAGATAAAACGCTCCCGAGCCTATATCAAGTGAAGGGTGAAAAGCGAGAGCCACACACGTTTGCAAAACTAGTGACAGCCACACTGGCTTGTGTGCGTAGAGACCTCCATGGCAACGCGCCTGAGCCTGACCTCAGGTGGCCCCTGGCGAGAGAAAGGGTATCGGGCCGGGCCGAGCAGAAGGCTTTTTGATTTGGACCCCCCAGTACCTTTTGAGGTTCATGCTACACCCCCGGAGACGCTGGCCAACAAAATGAAACCTTGCTGGATGAGCTCTCCAGGCGCAGGTAAGAACTGGGGGAGAAGTTTAATAAGGACAGCGCCCCGGGGAGCCTGGACTAGCTCTGACAACGACTAGAACGTACCACAGAATATCTGTGCCGGCTGGAGCACAAGAGGAAGTCGTAGAAGAAATGAATGTAATTAGATAAATACAAAGCTGCGTGGCGAATGACTGGGGAGAGAAGACACTTGCCAGTGAGACAAAGGAGCAGGAACTCCAGTCAGGAGCACTGTCCAAGACAGCATCACCTCTGCAGTCAGCTAAAGCTGCGGTCCCCAACCTTTGTGACACCAGGGACCAGGATCCTATGAGAATCTAACGCCTGGTGACCTGAGGCGGAGCTGAGGCGGGGACGCTGGCGCTGGGGGGCGGCTGCAGACGCAGATGAAGCTTCACTCGCCCACTCACCGCTCCCCTCCTGTGCGGCCTGGTTCCTAACAGGCCACAGACCAGTAGCGGTCTGCAGCCTGGGGGCTGGGGACCCTGTGTAGAGGGAGTGACACAGGGTGGAAGGCCCCTGGGGGGACTCTGAGCGTCGGAGGGCTCCTTCAGGTCTCGGCAACATCGGCCCACCCAGAGGATTCAGACGCGCGAGTGCCACCGCTGAGCGAAGGCCAAGGACGCCGTCAGAAATCACGCCGGTGTCACCACAAGGCGCAGTGCCGGGGAGACGCCTGTTGGGGGTGCTGTCCCGTGGCCGGGCCACTGGCAGAGGGCGGCTTCCTCTGCCCAGCCACTCCGGTTCCAGTGTCGCCTCCGTCGCCCTCACCTTCGAGGGAATGCCCCTGGCTGCCTGGGCTCCGGTGACCTTCCTGGGGCACACACAGGACCAGGCCACGGGGCACTGAAGACTGTGCAGGAGCCAGGAGCAGCGCCGGACAGTGGGCAGAGCTGGTGCCTCGTGTGTCACAAAGCAACCCAACAGCCACCCCATCTGCACACGCCCCGCATGCATGCGCACACACACGCACACGCACGCACACGAACATGCACACGCACACGCGGGCCACCTCGAGCCAGGCCAACAAGTGCATCTGGCTGCTGGAAGTTGTAACTTTCCAAAACTTTATATATTTCAACATATTCTCCTGTTAGTTTTCTCTTTTAAAATTTACTTTTTTTTTTATTTTTAGGTGAAACAACTCTTGGTTGATCTCACAGATTGCAAGGACTTTGTCAGCTTACAATCCCTTATTTTTCCCACCTACACCACCCGGTCTTCCTAGGTGGTCTCCCATCCAAGTACTAACCAGGCCCAACCCTGCGTAGCTTCTGAGACCAGACGAGATCGGGCACGTTAAGGGTGCGTGGTGGGGAGAAAATAAATGAAAAAGGCCCAGCCGTCCCCACCCACTGCCACGTGCCAAGGAAGACGGTCCAGGCAGGGAAGGGTTTACACTGCCAGGCCCCAAACTCTGCGAAATGTCATTAGTTGTTCTCTTCTGCTTTTAGACATCGTTTCCTCCAGCCCAGGAGCCCACGGAGGGCCTGGCGACTGGGGCAGATGCAGGGCAGGGCAAGGCCCCTGGGCGGGACTGGGGAGGGACGGAGCGAGGCACCCACAGCCAGCCCGGGCCTGCTCTGTGCCCTCGAGGGACTATGTCAGCCATGTTAGAGGCCATCTAGCTGGCGGGGCAGGCGGGGGAGGCGGGGTGAGGACAAAGGCACAGAAGCTGGAGAGAACCGGCCTGTTCCCGGACTACAGGGCTTGGGGGGGCTGGGGTACCAGACAAGGGATCAGGAGGACCCAGGAGCTTGGGCTCCATCCTGTGGGGAAGCCAAGCCTCTGGGGGTACAGTGGGGCCCAGAACTCGGCCTCCCCCTGCCGACAGGAACGCCAGGGCCCAACGGGAAGGCACTCCTGGGGAGGCTGCACTCCCACCCTCCGGGATGGGGGGCCGGTGAATCCTTCTGGGGAAGACCAATGCCACAGGCACGAGCAGGAAGGGAACCCCTGGGTGAGAGGATGGGGTGCTCGCTGGCCCTGGGCCACTCACCGGCCACTGCCCCCTCCGCTACCCCCCCCACCGCCGCCACCACCCTGGCCACCGGCATCTGGCGCTCCCGACATCATGAGGAACAGGACGACCGGAACGATGTACATCCACTGTGAGCCAGCCAGATGGGAGGATGCGGCAACGGACAGACAGACACAGAAACAGAGAGGGCTGAGCGTGAGCAGCGCTCTCCCCAGGGCGAGGAAGGCGGGGGCCGCGTGAGGAGGGGGGCCCAGGTCCCCTACATCACTACGGGGCGGGGAGGGCAGGTGGGGGGCGGGGAGGGCGGAGGCGGGAGGGGGCGCGTCCTCACTCAGGCCTCCTGTGGTGACAGCGCGGGCCCAGGGGCGGCAGGACGCAGGGCGGTAAGCAACACGGCCCCCCCCAGGATGAGGTGCCACTGAGGAGGGAGGGGGCGCAGGTCAGGGCCAGCGGGGAAGGCAGAGCCAGTGCAAGCGAGCCCTCGGCCTCTCGGGGCCTCAGCCTCCCCGCAGCTCAGCTGCCAAGGCCATGCTGAGGCCGGAAGGCCCTGCCCCGGCCCTGCCCACCACCCCAGGCCTGGGCTCAGGTGGGGCAGCCTCCTCCAGCCCCAGCACCCCAGCTCCAGAGCCAGTTCAGGCCCGCCCCCTCCTCAGCTCCAGACCGGCCTGCTGGGTGCCTCCGTCCTGAGCACTGCCACCCCAAACACCCCTCCCAGAGCTGCCCATCTCCGGGGCCTGGCTGGGGGACCCCGCCTGCGCCCTCCGTCCAACCAGCCTGTCCCTCTGAAATCTCGGCCGTCTTTCCTCTAGCCTCACGGCCCTGGCCCAGCCCAGGCCTCATCCTCTCCCCCAGACCCTCGTCCCAGCACCACCCCCGCGAGCTGCCCTGACCTCAGCCATCCTCTCTGCCCTTCCCCCAAACAGGTCTCCACTCGAGACTGGCGCCGGCCGTGCCACGTCTGTCCCACCCCGTGTGCCCCAGCTCCCGCACTACCCGCGCTGGGCCAGCCATTCACCGGGACTGGACGCCCATGACCACCACTGTGGGTGGCCACGGGCAGAAAAGCAGGGCTCCAGCGCTCCCCGCTCCAACCAGGCCTGGGCTTGGCCCGGGGCCCGTGGCGTGCGCGCAGAGGCCCGGAGGACGGGGAGCAGGGCGGGCCCCACTCACGTATTTGGCGAAGAAGGACTTCTGCTCCTGTGGGTTCTTGGCCTTCTGGGCCTGCTCCATCTCCAAGCGCTCGATGAAGGCCGCCGTCTCAGGCCTGCAGCGCAGGAAGGACCCAGGGCGAGGGGATGGTTGGCTGGCGAGGACTCTGGCGAAGGCCGGGAATGGCCTCGCTGGGACCTCTGTGCCACCCCCCACCCTCCTGCCCCGGCTGTACCCGTCGAGCCTCACCCTGGAGCCGTAACCGGCGGCTGCAGCCGCACTGAGGTGTTGAACAGCTCCAGGTCCACGTCCTCCACCTCGTGGCCTCGGCAGCCCCCGGGATGTGTAACCACCGACAGGCCCACCACGTTGCCAGCCACGTCCACGTGCAGGGTCAGCTGGTCTGAGAGGTGCGACTCCACTAGAGAGCACTGGGAGGGGTGGGGTCAGGAGGGGAGGGGACAGGGGCTGTTGCCCAGGCCACGCCCACACTGGGACCCCTGAGCCTCCTGCCCCTCCCACGGCCCCAGAAGCATCTTTCAAAGCCTCCACGGCTGCTTGCCCGCCTCAGGCACAAGCCCATGAGGCCCTGGGCTGCCCTCCTCAGCACCCACCACCCGGTCTGTCGCCCTGCAGCCCGGGAGACTTTTAGGGCAAGGCCAGGTCCCAGTTCTCCCCGCCCGCCGACACTGGAGCATGGACGACTGAAGCTGGCCAAGCCGGCGGGAGGAGCCAGGACAGGCCAGTGCCCATCACTGACTCACCGCGGGGATGAAGGAGGAGACGAAGCTGCCGGCTTCCGAGTCGTCAGGGACCCCAGGCCGCCGCGGGACCCGAACACGGTACAGGCCGTTCAGGGCTGCCACATCCTGCAGGGCAGGCAGAGGGGCGGCGGTGAGGGGGACGGTGCCCGCCACTCGCTGGGCGACACTGCCCTCCCCCAGCCTCACCCCGCCAGTATCCCCAGCTCCCTGGCCGGCCGAGCTGAGCCAGCCCAGGACTTCTCCCACTGGGCTGGCCCTGCTGGTGGGTGAGACCAGGAGCTGCCCCACCAGGGGGAGAAGTGACCACGACGAGAGCAGGGCCCAGCCCAGCATGGAGTGAGTCCCGAAGACACTTTCCCCAGGCCTGGCTCCAGCCGCACCTGCCGCTCGCCCTGCACCTGGACTCCCCAGTTACGTGAGCAGCGAATTCTCTCAGCGGGTGGCCCTGACAGAGAATCGCACGGCCACCACCCAGGAGGGCGGCCGGGGCGAACTTCGCCCCAACACCTCCCATGGGGAGGGCACCCACGGAATAAGCCTGGGCCCCCAGCCTCCCTTGCAGCTACCTCTGGCCAAAAGGACAGAGTGGAAGTGGACCGTGGCAGGTTTTGCCAGATTTCCCTGAAATATGGCTGCTCCCTCAGCCCCTCCTTCTTCATCCTGTTGCCTGAAGCCCCAGCAACTCCCTACGCCACCCTCGGGGAGGCCGAGCAGGCCTGGGCGGAGGAGCCTGGCCCTGGAGGGTGCTGCGAAGCCGGGTGACGGGAAAAGTAACAATGTTTTGTTCAACCGTGGCGATCGTGGGGACATATTTCTCCCGTAAGCAGCCTCATTCTGACCGCGGAAAGCCTTGGCTGAATCTGAAAGGGTGACAGGAGCCGGTCGTGTGAAAACTGTGGGGGAGATGGCGTGCTGGGCGGAGGCCTCAAGGCATGCATGTCACACTCTAGGGCACACGTGTCCCCCCGCCCTGCCTGCTGAGCCCCAGGTCCCCTCTCCTCACCCGGAGTCGGCCCCGCTCCTCCTCACTGAGCTGCCGCTGTGACAAGGATAAGGTGCTGTCCTGCTGGTTCCAGAGCAGCGAGCCCCGTTTCCGGAAGTGGGCGTTGTCATCTGTGGGGAGCCTGAGCGGAGTGAGCACCCCGCCACAGCACCCTTCCTCAACCTGGTCATTCCCCCCCTGCAAACTGGGGAGACCTTACCACATCCTCACAGAGCAGCCTAGGGCAGACACCTGAACCCCACAGCTCCTAAGCCCTGCTGGTGCCTTGCCAGGTGACCCACAGATAGTCACATAACCTCTGAGCCTCAGTTTCCCCACCTGCAAAATATAGGGGAAGCGGAGCTCAGAAGCTCCCAAGAGTGGGGCCGGGACCTGTCACAATCGGTGGGGTTTTCTGGGGTAGATGCCAGGGTCTGACTTAAGGGCGTCTGCAAAGGCTCCTGCATTCGGTGTATATAACAAGTGGCCCTGAGTCTGGGGTCTCAGACTCGATTATTAACCCCAGGGCTGTACTGACGTCTGTGCCCTGGGAATCTGGACACCTGAATCGTGGCCATTGTTTACGCTGGGCTGTGGAGTGGGTCCCAGCTCTGCCATTCACTTACGAAAGGACTTTGCATGGTGCCTCTCTGATCCTAAGTTTCCTCTTCTGGAAAATGAGACTATCACTAACACCTACCACCTTGCAGGACTGTTGTGAGGACGTTTCGAATTCATACATGCAGAGCATCTAATCACTAGTACAGGGCACGGGTGACTAGTGAGAAAAGTCCGCTCTGGAATTATTACTGTTTCACTGACCCTCCTGAAACAAATTTGTGCTACAGCTATGAGACTAGTTAAAGGCAGAGTTTCTATTCTCTCGGGCCCACCCCGCCAGCTCCCCAGTGTGATGCAAACAGCCTCCAAGGAGCAAAGCTTTTAGTAAGTGGATGGCGTGTCTCACATGGCCTGACACCCAGACCTGAGCTCCTGACTTCACGAGGCACCAGGTCAAGTGTGCAGGCGAAGACTGCTGGACTCACCGATCTCAAACGAGTGCTCCAACAACAGCCCCACGGTGCCACAGCCCTCGCTCTCTCGGCCTTCCATCCCAGCCTGCAGGTGGCAGAGAGGGCCCCAAGTGAAGACTAACAGAGCCCTCCGCGGTGCTGGACCCCCAGACGGACCGGCGGGCTGAGAGAGGAGCCTTATTTTCATACATCCAAACACTGATGCTTCCCCATGATTCCACCGGGAACCACCTATTTCATGAAAACGTTAAGTAAGCTCTAGACGGTTCCCAGAAAACCAGAGCCTGCGAACAAGCGTAACCTCGATTCCAAGACAACTATCTCCAGGTCACGTTCACACTTAGTATCATAAATATTCCTGAATTGAAGAGCATCCTGCGCTTCCTTCCCAAGCTAATATTCAAGCGGCCTTGTATTTACCTTCATGGCCCCCCAAATCACGAGGCCGCTCGTATTCCGCCTCTTATCAAACACATACAAGGTTCCACACCGTCTTTCTCTCCAAATCTCCAAATTTCTTCTACCTCCGATTCACCTCCCCGCCCCATCACTCTACCCCCTCGCACCTGCGCGACCTCGTTTCCAGACCTTAATCCTGGAGCTCGAGATCCCGCCCGCCTCATGCATATTCAGGAGGCAGAACTGTCCGCTCTCTCGAGCCGCCCTGACGTCAGATTCGCCAGGATTCCATCCGGGCCACACTTCCTCATGCATATTCACGACTGTGGATCCCCGGAATTAGAACGTGGAGAGGACATTCTGGCCCCAACCTTCTCCTTGGGTACAGCCGCGTCTTCTCCGCACTGAATGCCCAGGTGCCGAGATCTCGCCCGAGCCCCGCCCCCTCATGCATATTTACCACCAGACCCTTCCTCACTATGCCCTCGCTTTATCCCAGTCGTGCGGCCGCTGCCTGCTCAGAAGTGCAACCTTGCTTTCCACGGCTTTCACCTCTTCTTCCCTCTCGGCCCTGCGCAGCCTCGTTCCCACCTCTACCGACTTCAAGGCCCGAGACCCACGATTCCCGTCAGCCCCGCCCTCCCGTGCCCACCAACGAGTGCTCACCCCCCGCACAGCGGGCCCGGACCGGCACCCGCTGCCTCGCGCTCGGCTAGGGGCTGCCGCCGCCATCAGCAAGAGCAGGAGCAGCCGAGTCGTCCCGCCGCCGGCCGCCGCCATCTTGGCCCTTCCCAGCAGCCAGCGCGCGGGAGCGAGCCGGGCGCCTCCCGCCGCGTCTGCGCCTGCGCCTGCGCCTGCGCAGCAACGCCCGCCTGCCTCTGGGGCCCGACGTGCGCCCGGCCACCGCCTTCCCTCTGGGCACCGCCCCTCCGTGACGTCACTATCACGGGCGTCTCCCGGCCCGCCGCGTTGTGGCGTCACACAGACCTCGGCCCCGCCCACCGGTTTCTTCTCCCGGCACCTCCCTCCGCTCCTCCCAAGGGGCGGGGCGTCGCGATGAGGCGGGGGCAGGAGTCTAAGCCGGCCCTCGTTGGAGCAGGTGGGGCGGGACCAGGTGGGATGTCAGGTGAGAAGCGGAACCAGGCCTGGAGGGGTTGGACCAGGTGAGGGACGGGGCCGGAGATGCGGAGACCCATAGCCGGTAAACCCCCACCCTCAGCGTGGGGCTGTCCTGAGCCCTACTGGCGGGCTGGAGGGGGGAATTCCCGGCCCAGCCTCCTGGAATAGACCCCCGAACTTCCGTCCCCTAGAACGCGCCCTGGTTCCAGCCTGTCCCACGGGCCGGCCTGGACGGCTCCAACGCCACCTTCTGAGCGGCGAGTTCGACCAGCTGCGAGACTTCTCCATCTTTGAGAGCAACTTCGTGCAGGTGTGGTGCCCCAGGACACCCTGAGCTGGAGCCCGGGCCTGAGCCCCGACCTCCTGGCTTGGGGAACCCCTGCTCTCTCCACCTCTGATCACTCCCCCATATCGTCCATCTCTAGGATTCCTCACCGATACCTCACCCCCCAAACTCCTGAACTTCCAGACCTTTAGCTTCTCTATGAAACCTGGCCTCTGATTCCCTCGGTTGAGTTTCCCTGACTTACCTGTATGCATCTTGACCTTTGACCCCAGAATCTCAGACCCCTGACTTGGTGTTTAATTCACTTGGGCCTGACCCTTAATCCTACCAAGATTAGTGACTTCTGATCCCTCCCCCATCCTGCCCCCCCACCACCATCTATCCAGCTTCCCTTGACCTTTGACCCCAGGATCTCAGACCCCTGACTTGGTGTTTAACTCACTTGGGCCTGACCCTCAATCCTACCAAGAATTAGTGACTTCTGATCCCTCCCCAATCCTGCCCCCCCCCACCACCATCTATCCAGCTTCTAACCCTTCCCCCCACTCCTGGACCCCAGGTGACCCGGTTAGGAGAAGTCGCCAACAAGGTCACCATGGGAGTGGCAGCCTCCAGTCCGGCCCTGGAACTCCCAGACCTTTTGCTGCTGGCAGGCCCCGCCAAGGAGAATGGACACCTACAGCTCTTTGGGTGACTGCCCCCACCCCAGCCTAGACCTGCTCCTTCTCCCTGGGCATCCTGGGCCCCCTGAAGCGCCGCCTCTCACCCATATGACCACCAGGGCCGGGTGCTTTGGATGGCTACCAGCCCTCTCTGTGCTGCTGGCCACCCGGGAGAATGAGGACAGGGCATTTCACAGAGGCTAGAAATCAGGGGTAAATAGTCATGAGGGGTATAGTCCTCGGCCACATCCTGGCAGGGGTCAAGAGAATGACCTTTTATGCAGAGAGTGCTGCATGCTAGGCGTCCCCCGCATGCACATCATCTCGTCTCTGACATCATACTCTCATATGGTGGGTCCTCTTAGCGCCATCCTCCAAAGAGGTAAACTGAGACCCAGATTGGGGAGCAGCAGCCGCTTGCCCAGGGTCTCACGGTGGGTCAGGCGCGGGCTGGGATCAGAGCCTCAGGCTCCCCTGACAGAGACCTCTCGATTCTCCAGCCCCTGTGCCACACTACACGCTGCCCCTGAGGTCTTCGTGCTTTCGCAGAGAAAGTAATGCAAATCCCACTCCAAGGTACAAAACACACACGGCATAAAATACACTTTTCTCCCGTCCTAGGCTCCTGTCTCCAACTCCAGCTGCAAATGCCAAAATATTTACACGAGTTGAGTATCTTTACAGAGACATTCTGCTGGTGGATTTCACTTTTTTGACTACATCTCACAGTTAATGGGCGGGGAGAAGGAAAAAAGGAAGAAAGGCCAACTCACATTGTCCCCCCCACACACACACACACACACACTCACAGCCACAATCCTTTGCAGTTCTGAGATTCACCAAGATCTTTTTGTAAGTGAAGTGGCAGAATCTGACTCTGATTCTGGGAGCTAACTGAAGGCTACTTACAGCCTTTACTTACCCCCCTCTATAAATTTAAAACATTTCACAGAGCGGCATTTGGACGCCCTGTGCTGCGCTGGACATTTTCCCATCTGCAATGTTCTTTTTCTTTCCAGTGCTAATAGTATCCCACCAGCTGATCTCACAGCTCACTGAGTCACAGCTTGCAGCTGGAAGGACTCAGGATGGTGCTGAGGGGGGCTTTGACCCCCAGTCTCCTTCAGCACCCTCCTCCCCCCGCAAACATGCCATGCAGGTAAAACCATGGAGCTTGCTCTGCAAACTCGGCCTCAAGACTCACCCCGGCCCCTCCCTCCTAACTAGCTCATCTCCGATGGGCAACTGGTGTCTCTTGCCCCTTTAAAAACAGCAGCAGGTACATGCCCTATGCTCCTTTTCCTCCGCTCACTCCCTCAACATGCCGTCAATATTCACTTCATAGCAACGTGAGGACAGCCACCGGGTCCTCTTTTGGACATACACGACTGAACTAGCTCTGTCCCCTGGGACACCAAGCTTGCATCTGCCCTCTTGCTGGTACAGCGCAGTGGGGAACATCCCAGAATGACTGTCTGACGCCAGACGGCCTGGGTTCAAACCCTGGCTTCTCCTCTTCACTGGCTTTGGCCGAGTTCCCTACTGGTCTGTGCCTCAGTTTCCTAATCTGGAACATGGGGAGGAGAGAGAGCACACCTCCGGACTGCAGGCGGGTAAACTGAGAAAATGCGTGTAAAGCGCTTGGAACAGCGCCCGGCACAGAGCTCGTGCTCTGTAAGCGTCAGCTGTTAATGCTTCCGTTTGGGGACCGCAGCAGGTGGAATGCTCCACTGAGGGACGCTGAGGTTGCGTCGGGGGCCTTGGGGTGCAGCGGCCGGGGGCCACCCACGTGCACGAATGTGAGAGTATCTAAGATCGATTCCTAGAGGTAGAATTGCTGGGCGGGAAGAGGGTAGGTGGCACCCCAGCGCTGTGGTTAGGAACACGGACGACTTGGGTTCAAATCCCACTGTGATCTGGGACAGGTTACCCACCCTGTCTGGATGGCTCCCTCCTCTGCCTTGTTGGACCTTGAATCAGGCTGGGGGCCTGAGCAATTTATTTATTCAAATACCCAACAAGCATCTGTTGAGCACCTACTGTGTGTCAGTCTGGATACTGGGGGAGCAACAGTGAACAAAATCGGGCCAAAATCTCTGCCCTCGAGCCCACCTTCTACTGGGAAGGCAGACACAGTAAATGGTCATTTGTCCGATGGGGTAAAAGGTCTATGGAGACATCTGGGGGTCACGGGGAGGTCTGCCAGCGTGGACGAGGTTGCAGATAGGCCAAGGGCGGTAAACAACCCCCCCCACACACACACACACACCCCGGAAGATGCCTCTTGAGAAAGAGAGCGAGAGATGAAGGAGCCGAGCTGTGGCGGCGGATTTCAGGCAGAGGGCACAGCCTGTGCAAAGGTCCTGAAGTAGGACCCGCCCGGCAGGTTTAAAGAGCCGGTGTGGCTGGAGGCCCGGGAGCGGGGGTAGGAAGCGCGCGGCGAGGGCAGAGAAGGAACAAAGCGCTGACCCCGCAGGCTCGGAGGCCCCAAGGCCCAGAGGCCCGGGGAGGTCCTCGCTGTTACTGACCGGCGCCCCCTGGCGCCCGCGTAGGGAACAGACCGGGGCCCCTAAGGGAAACGGGGGTGGCTGGACCCGGGTGGACGGTGCGGGGAGTTAGAAGACGTCGGATTGTGGATACATTTTAACGGCAGAGGCGACGGCCTTTGGTGGCAGGACTGGATGAGGGTGACAGAGGAAGCTCCAAATGGATACTATTAGCACTGGACAGGAGCGGCTGCCTGTCCGAGTCTGGGGGTTAGGAGGAAGGACAAGCGGGGGACACAGTGCGCCCTGTGGATGGCAGTTGGGGGTAGATGGATAAGAGTCCGGAGGCGGCGAAAGTGAGAAAGGACCCCTTCCTGGCAGAGGGGGGCGGCCCGGGAGGGCTGCGGAGCCGGGCGGGGGGAGGG
>NW_006430464.1:991005-996634 GCF_000325575.1 Pteropus alecto
TTGTCCACAACGAAAGCCGCTGGCAGCTCAAGGTCAAGTTCCGCACCGGCCGCGCCTTCTACCTGCAGCTGCGGGCCCCGCCGGAGACCCGTGACCGCGAGTTCGGCCAGTGGGTGCGGCTGCTCTACCGCCTGCGCTTCCACTCGGCCGAGGGAGCCGTGCCCTTCACGCAGGAGTACTCGGCGCTGGAAGACTGGGAGGAGGGCGACGAGGACGAGGACGAGGACGAGGACCCGGCCGAGGGGCGGGAGGTGAGGGGGCCGGAGGGCAGCAAGTCCGGGGTGGGGGCTGGTGCGGCTCCTGGTCTGCGGGAGGAGCAGGGGAGGGGCGCCCTGGACGCCTGGGTCTGAGTGGAGGTGACCGGGGACCCGGGGACCCGGGGACCCGACTCCTGAATTCCCGGGTTATGAAGGCCGTGCGTGGAGGACGGCAGGACCTCGAAACACCGGGTCCGCAGGGCCCTGGTGTGCCAGCTGAGCCCTAGAGTCCCTGACCGGGCCCCCCTCTCCACATGGGGGCTGGAGAGGGCGGGGTCACCCAGGCCTGGGGACAGGCGGGGCACTGGCCCCTGGGGGGGCCTCTTTGTCCCGTCCCAACACCACACCCCCAAACCTCAGCCACACGCGCAGTCCAGTCGAGGCCACTGACGCAAACGCGCTCTCGCACCCAGCTTCAAGCCACGGAAGCCAGACTGGACCCGTTGGCCTCTGAACTCTGGGGACTGTGACTGCCCCAGCACCCTCGAGGTCGCCAGCGCGCCAGAGATCTAAATTCCCTACTTCAGGGCCAGACAGATGGATTATTAAAGTTAATAAAGGTCGGCCGCTAAGAACCCCTTGCCAGGTCCCGAGCGCTGTCCCCACAGCCGCGAACTCAGCCCGGCCGCCTGGCGACACGGTGTGGCCGCCGGAGCGTGCCCTTCGGTGCATGGGGTCCCGCCCCTTGGGGCCACGCGGAGACCCGCGCCCCCCACTCCATCCCGGCCACCGCGGCTGCGGGTCTGCCCCTTCCCCACTCTGGGTAGTGAGTCTGGGGGCGGGACCTCCCCTCCTCTTGGGGTCCCCTCTGCGGCCTATAGTTGCCATGGCAACGCAGCCGCCTCACTAAAGGCGGAGGTCTCAGCGTGCTCTGTGTCCACCAGGAAGCTGCCCGGTGGGGGTTGGTCGCCACAGCAACCTGGCTGTCCCCCTACCCGTCTCTGGGTGACTAACCCCTGTGGCGGAGGAAGGCGGAGCTACAGGTTCAAGGACAGACACAGGACGCAGACAAGACTATCATCTCAGTGATAATTCCGGAAAAAAAAACTGTTCGGGGTTGGGGCGGGACTCAACCCCCGATTCTCTGGGCAGCGGAGAGCGTCTCAGTTCGGCACTGTGGGGGAGATGAGAAAAGGTTGGGTGAGGGGGACCGCGGGCCCGGGCCTTCTCTCCCCCAGTGCCTGTGCCCCGCCAGGCCCCTCCGCCTCGGGCCCCGTCGCCAGCAGGGGGAGCTGTGTCCCCTTTTCCTCCCCGCTCCCCACCCTCGTCTGCGGGGCGGCACCCCAACACCACGCTGCTCCTGAACTCCAGTCTGGGGCGTTCTGATGAGGGACTTCTGAGCAGCTGCTAGCGACAAGCAGTCACCAGAATCCTGAAGTGGGGATATTTCTGAGCTGATTCGACAGTGGACAGAGGACAGGACGTGAGAAATCGGGTTGGCCTGGGAGGATGACGGCCATGAAGGCTTGGAGAGTGAGGGGTCTCCCTGAGCCCCCGGTAAGGGTCTGTCTCGCTGGGCTGTCAGGGACACGGAAGTCACAGTGTGGGACGGATTCTGGAAGCCCCCTCTGAGGGACTTGACTAGTGGCCTCCCCACAGAGCCTTGACTGGCGGATATTTGATGGACAGGAGCCTGAGGTGGGAGAGGCGTGGATGAGTGTTCCAGATGGAACAGCTTGTGCAAAGTCCCAGGGGCAGGAGGACACGTGGCCAGTTTGTCCAACTGCCAAGAGCTCGATGTGGCTGGAACAGTATGGGGGAAAATGAGCATGTGGAGCAGGAGGTGGGTGGGGCTGCCAGCCACAGGACAGTGACCCAGTGACCACGGCTGAGGGGATCCAGGGCTGCTGGGGAGCCTGAGGAGGCCGGGTCCACCCTGGATGGATAGAGCCCCCCCAGGGCCCTGTGTGGGGAGAGAGACAGAGATGGGGAGGGGCCGGGACCATTCAGGAAGAAGAGGTCACATGAGGCTGGGGCTGGGACTGTGGGGCAGAGCGAGGCCTGGCCAGGAGGAACAATGCTCGGGGGCGGGCTGCAGAGGGAGGCGTTTTTCGGGGCCCCCACAGGCAGCCCTGTCCTGCCCCTACCCATGTTCGTTTGGACACCACGTCCACCCGAGGCCCTGGTAACCGTTTGCTAAGCGATCCCCGTTCACTTCTTCGTTGTCCTTCGAATCCTTTGGAAAACCTTGGACAGCCGCCCAGACTGGGGCCGGCACTGCTCCGCCCCACCCCTCCGATGCCCTGTGCCGCCCTCACTCCAGCTGTGCCCGTGCGCCGCTCCTCCGGGGTCTGGCCCCGGTGTCCACCTTCCCCCCACCGAGGGCCTAGGCTGACGGGTGACGGCTGTGCGCTCAGCTCTGCGCAGCATGGTGCCTCTGGTTAGCTTCGTGAAGGGCGTGGGCGCGGCTGGCCAGGCAGAGGGGCCGCCAGCTCACCTCGGACGTCCAGCTTGCACTCGGCCAGTGCCTCACCCAGCTCATTGACGGCCAGGCAGGAGTAGGTCCCCGAGTCAAAGGGCGATGGTCGGCGGATGCTCAGCGTCAGGACCCCCTGGAAGTTGGTCATCAGGAACTTGGGGTCTTCGCGGATCTCCATCTTGTTCTTCATCCAGACCACCTTTGGCTGTGCAGGGGGGCGGGAGAGGAGGCCAGCTTAGGAGCGTCCCCTGGCTCACGTCAAACGGGCCTTGGGAGGAAGATCCGGATTCTATTCTATTGGCCGTGCCACCTCCTAATGCGGCCGGGTGACCTTGGACTGGTTGCTTCTCTGACCCTCGGTCTCTCCTCCCGTAAGAGTGAGAGCTCCCTCCTCGCAGTGACGGGTCCCACTGACCCTCTTCCCGCACCGCCCACCCCCTCTGCCCCACCAGCCGCACCGGCCACCTCACTGTTCTTCACACAAGCCAGACAGGCTCCCGCCTCGGGACTTCGGCACCGTCTGCCCTCCCTCCTCCTGTCCCCTGACCAGCTCCTGCCCGTCTCAGGTCTCAGCTCGCACGTCATTCCCTGGACCGGGTCCCGAAGGCCCGCTTTACACTCGTGACCGCCCGTGCTGCTCTGGCACGCCTGCCGCCCTTTATAACTTTATAGTCATTTGCGTGACTTTGAATGAGTGCCGGTGTCCCCCAGCATCCACGAGCAACTCTCCTCTGACTCATGAGCACATCGAAGCAGGGAAAAAATAAATGAAGCGAATGATGAATGAATGAATGATGTAAACAAGCAAATGCAGCGAATGAATGAACTGAGTAAATGGATGGACTGGGAGGTGAGTGAATGCGTGGAGGAGTCAGTGAATGAAGCAGACAGATGGACGTGGAGGGCGTGAACAGATGAATCAGCTTTGCCTCCAGGGCCTGAGGCCGAAACGTTGCACATTAGGCCAGAAGGCGGCCAAGTTTGTGTGTCAATATGTTCGTCCCCGTGGGCCCTGTGGTCTCTGCAGCCACGGACACTATGCCAGCAAGTGTGCGGGGTCGTGTTCCAATAAAGCTTTATTTAAAGAAACCAGCGGCATGGATTTGGCCCACTGGCTGTGGTTTGCCAGCCCCTGGTCTAGGTGAGGCGCAAGTGTCCATGTTCCCAGATAGCGACTGGAAACTGGGTGGGATGGGGAGACACGGTGGGCCCTGGGGGACTCCATTCTGGGGGTGTGTCAAGTGCGAGGCTCTGGACTGGGGCTCCAGTCGGAGGAGGCGGGGAGACGGGTGAGAAGTGAGCAGACCCCACGGACAGAGGAGAGGGAAGGGCGCCAGGGAGGAGCGGGGGCTCCGTCCGGGCGGGGATCCCCTCCGGGGTCACGCACGCATGCACGCACGTACCTTTGGGTCGCCTCTGACGGCACAGTTGAGGGCGGCATTGTAACCAGCCACCACCACCCGGTCCAGCAGCGGCGTCAGGAACTTGGGGGGTGTCCGGAAGTCGTGCTGCTTGTACTCGAACGGTTTCATGTTGATACCTGGGGGAGGGGAGGCGCGTCTATGAGGCGACCCACCTGGCTCGTCCCCCCCGCACCCCGCCCCACCTCTCCGTCACCAGGAGCCATCGGCTTGGAGTCTGCAGGGGCGTGGGGGGGGGTGTGCAGAGGGGTCACAGTCAGATCAAAGCCTCAGAAGGGGCCCGGCCCCTGCTCAGGAGGGTGGTGGTACCTGACTTGAGGATCCGGGCGGTGGTCTTGGAGACGCCAGGGGACTCGCTGAGCCCACAGACGTTCTCACTGAAAACGCGGAAATAGTACTCGTTGCCCACGATGAGATCGGCCACGGTGCAGTGGGTGTGGCGACTGCGCTCGTAGACGGTGAACCACTCCTAGCGTGGGGACGGGAAGGGCCGGGAGCGTCAGGGGCCAGACGCAAGACCCCAAGGGGGGGAGGAAAGCACGCCCGAGTGTGCGCGGAGCTAAGAAAACCCGCCGTTCCCAGCAGCACTGTCGGCAGAGGCCGGAAGGTGGGACGACCCAAGCGCCCATCGGTGGGTGTAGGGCGCCCCAGAATGTGGGAGGCGCAAGCCATGGAACATTACTCAGCCATGAAAAGGGAGGAGGCACTGACACCTGCTACAATGTAGCGCCCATACCTAGAAAAGGGGAGGCGGAGCGGAAGCCAAGCACAAAGGCTACATGTTGTGTTGTTGTGTCCGCAGGACACGCCCACGACAGGCAAATCCGCAGAGAGAGAGAGCAGGTGGGTGGTTGTTGGGGACCGGGTGGGAGTGGACGGGGGTCACTGCGTAATGGCTACGGTGTTTCTTTGTAGGTGAAGGAAATGTCTTGGGACTAGGTAGAGGGGGGGATGGTTGCGCAATGCAGGAAACATACTAAATGCCACTTTAAAAGGGTTAATGCTTAATGATGTGAATAAGAGAAAGAAAACCCATCACGCCCCAAATATCAGTGGGAAGCCTTCCCTCCCAGCCCCAGCCCGTTCTCCCAGTCCCTCGGTGTCTCGATTTCCCCAGCTGAGACATACGGACAGCAGCGCCTGCCCTGTCGTCAGCCCGCTGCCCCGCACCCCAGCTGATCCCTCGCAGCCCCAGGCCCCTCTGGTCCCTCACCATGGTTTTCTTGTCAGCTTTCTGGATGAGATACCCCGTGACCTCACTGTTGCCGTCATCCTTGGGGGGCTGCCACTCCACCAGCGCATTGGTGCCCCACACCTCCTTCACGGTCACGTTCACCGGTGGCCCTGCCTTTTCTGAAGCGGGGGTGGGCGTTACGCCATTCAGGCTCTTCACTCCCCTCCCCTGCCCCTCAGGGCCCCGTGGCCGCCCCGCCCCGCCGCGCACCCACGACGCAGATGCAGATGGTGGCGGTGTCCTTCATGTTCTCGATCTGCACGCACAGCTCGTACTCGCCCGAGTCGGAGCGGGCCGC
>NW_006430464.1:996856-1000034 GCF_000325575.1 Pteropus alecto
GCGGGGGAGGGGGCCGGGGAGCACAGGTCGGTGGGGTCTGGCTTGCCCGCAGCTGACCCCTGACCCCTGACCCCTGACCCCGGCCCAGCCCGCGCACCTGGAAGGGGATGAGGAGGTTGATCGGCTCCCCCACTTTGCGGACGTAGGTCTGACGCAGATGGCGCGGCAGGCGGATCTTGGGCTGTTCTGGGGACGCAAACGCAGGGCGGGCTGAGCGCTAGGCGGGGGATGGGGGGATTGGGGGGGACGCAGGGACGAGGTCGTCAGGGGAACGGGACCAGGGGCCGGGGTCGCTCACCGACAATCTCCCGGATGGTGACCGGCTGTGCCAGGATGGCAGGCTCACTGCGCCCCGCGATGTTGACCCCCACAACGCGGAACATGAGTCTTGCTCCCGTGGGAAGGTTCTTGACCGTGAAGCCGCAGCGCTCGACGGGCTCTGTGTTGGCTGGGATCCAGTCCTCGGCTGCGAGAGAGAGAGAGGGGCAGTGCTGGGCCCTCCCCTGGCTCCGGCCGGCGGCCCGCAGCCCCTCCGCGCCCGCCGCCCGCGGCCTGCGGTCCCTCCACGCCTTCAGCTGCAGCCCCTCACATTTGCTAAGCGAGGACCGTGACCAGGTTCCCCGGGCGGCACACGTGTTAGCTCATTGTCCCCGCCGCCACCCTGTGCCATCCCCACGTTAGAGCTGAGGATATTGAGGGGAAGAGGGGAAGGAACCGGGAGCCGTGCTTGGAGACAGGCCCTCGGCTTCCATCTTGGGTTCATTGCCGTGGTGGGTGAACCAATGCAGGTCAGACCCGCAAGCCACAGGGTGAAGTCTAACAAGAGTAGGTTCTGAAACACGGGGGTGGCAATGACACAGACCGCGGAGGGGTCCCCAAGGGGAAAGATGGGGTAAAGAACAATGGGAAGAGAAAGAGGAAGACGCCGCCCCGAGTCCCAACATCCGTCAAGGACGTGCATTACCGAACGCGGTCATCGCTGTGCCCTGCCAAGAGCTGGGAGCTGTCCGCCATCTTTAGATGAAGAGACCGAGGCTGAGACTTGCCCAAGGTCACACAGTTAGAAAGTGTAGGGTCAGGATGGGGACCCACATCTGTCTGACTTTAAGGCCTGGGATACGGTGTCAAGATGATCGCGTCTGTCTTCATGGTGGGATGTCCATGCTGGAGATTTCCCCATAGCCGTGGCCTGGGCCTGGCATGGAGTCAGTGCTCAACGCACGTTTGCTCAGTAGGGGACGGGCGTGTGGGAATTCAGATGGGTGGGTGGATGGGTGGATGGATGGATGGTTGATGGATGGATGGGTGGATAGATGGATGGATGGGTGGATGGATGGATGGATGGATCCTAGCCATTGTTTCATTTAATTCTCACAGTCCTATGGGGCAAGGATTGTTGTTCATGTTTCACAGATGTGGAAACAAAAAATAATCCATAGGAGTTAACGTTCATACCCTAGTCCTTCTTATTCCCAAATCCACTTTTGAAGATGTCATGCTTACTCTACTGCCATTCCTCACATACGTCAAGAAACTGAAATAACTAATGGGTGGATGTATGGATGGGTAGATGTGTGGATGGATGGGTGGATGGATGGGTGGATGGATGGATGAATAGATGGGTGAATCGGCAGATGGATGGGTGGATGGACGGATGGACAAGTGGATGGATGGATGGACAGGTGGATGGGTGGATGGGTGGATGGGTGGGAGGACAACAGAAAGATTGTTAGATGGTCATACAGATAAATAAAGTGGTGGACAGAAGGAAGGAGAGAGAGAGAGAAATACAAGGGGAAGAAGAAGGAAAGGAAACAGGAAGGAAAGATGGATGGACAAATGAGTGGATGGATGGACTGACAGACGGACGACGAAGGATGGATGGATAGATGGATAAATGGATCAATGGATAGGAAAGAAGGAAGAAGGAATATAACGAGTAGATAAATACTTGGATGGAAGGCTAGATGAATGGATGAGAAGCTACTGCTGTGTGGAGGACGGGTCTAGGGGAGGGACCCAGGGAGGGAGAAAGGGAAAGCTGGTCACGGGGGGGCCTGGCTTGCCCCGGTCTGTCCCAGAGAGTCACTTTAAGTGCAGACACCACAGGGCAGCTCACGGCACTGGAGCTCAGCCCCTGCCTGGACTGGACACTCACTGGGGTCTGTGTGAGACACCCCCCCGCCACCAGACCTGACGGGGTCACTCACAGTCCTCCAGGCAGTACTCCACCAGGTACCCATCAATGCCGCCTGCCCCGATCCTGTTGGGGGGCCTCCACTTGAGGGTGGTGGTGGTATCTGTCACGTCCTCCACTGTCAAGTGCTGGGGTTCACTCGTGGGTGCTGTGAGGATCCAGGGAAAGGGGAGGTGAGGGTAAATGAGGGGTCAAAGATCAGTAGGGAGGGTCAGGGGTCAGAGTCGAAGTCACCAGTCAGAAAAGGGATCAATATGGTGGGCCAAAGGTCAATGAGCAAGGATGTGTGTCAAGGGTCAGTAAAATAAGGTATCAAGGGATGATGAAGTCTCCGAGGGCGGGGATTGGTATTCGTCTGCTAGGTCAGAGGTCAGTGAGGTATCCAGGCCACAGCACAGCGTCTAGGACCACAGAGGTTGGTGGCTCGTGTACTGGGTCAGGAAGAGGTCAGCAGGGTGAGTGAGGCCGGGGGTTAAGGGTTGGGTTGTTGGACGAGAGGGGACGAGTCAGCAAGTTCTGTAGGGTCGGCGGCCCGGGTGATGGGCAGGGTGTGGGTCAGAGGTGGACAGTAGCTAGCAAGGGTGCAGAAGGGCGTCACCGATAGGCATGAAGGGCTTGGTGTTGACGCTGGGCTGGGACACCCCGATGGCATTGACGGCGAAGACCCGCATCTCGTACAGGACGCCCTCGATCATCTTGGTGCACTCGTAGGTTGTCTCCGGAAAGACCTCGAAGTTCAGCTTCATCCAGCGATGAGAGCCCTTTTTCTTCCGCTCCATGAGGTACCCTGGACACCCCCCAGGCAGAGAGGAGCAGGCGGTCATGGAGAGGGCACGGAGGGGTCACAGGTCAGCTGGGGCAGTGAGGATCACATCAAAAGGTCACATGGCCCAGAGAGGCCTGAAGCCCCGAATCCTGAGTTGATCTCAAGGTCACAGAGCAGTAAGAGGTCATGGGTCAGGGATCAAGCAGGGTCACAGG
>NW_006430464.1:1000779-1002139 GCF_000325575.1 Pteropus alecto
CGGCCGCCCGCTCTGCGCGCTCGATCACAAAGCTGCTACAGTTTGCCCGCTGCTCGATGCGGACCCTGCCCTCGGTCGCCGAGAACACCTGCACATGGCCACCGGGGTGCCTTGCCCAGACCTGCCTCTGCCCCTGCCTGGCTAGAAATTTCCCAATGGCTCCCCATCACCACACCACGCTTAAGGCCACGGACAGCATGAGAGGACCTGCTGGGCCTGCACCAGCCTCCCCACTCCTCCCCACGGCCCTCCTCCCCCTCCAAACGTCGCCCTTAATTAAACACCAGACGGGCTCATCCTCAAGATCTCGTGTGCGGCGCCCTAACCCACTGCTCTATGGGAAGCGCACAGCTTGCTGAGCGGAGGCGTGAATAAAGACCGAGGCTGTAACTTTTACAAAAGATCCAGGGCCCGGGACATACAAGGTGAACATATTTGTCAGATGGATGGATGAATGGATAACTGTGCTGGTCGGTGGATAAATGGACAAATCGATTACTTACTGGCTGAGTGCATGGATAGATGAATTAATTAACTGATGAATGGAATGATGGGTGCATGGACAGATGGATGGATACATGAATGGAACGCCCCCTATGTATTAGGACAATACCACGTGATGGACAAACCTATTCTCCTCCTTCAAAACAATCTTCTGAAGAAGGTAGCACAATCCTCATTTTACAATGACACTTAAGCTCAGAGGGGAGAAACCACCTGCCTAAAAGTCACCCAGCCGAGCTGGGAGGGACGGACAGGACACAGGGGAAGCCCCGCCGCACCTCGTCCCCCTTCAGCCAGGTGGCAACGGGAAGCGGCTCCCCTGTGATGGCCACGTCCAGCCTCAGCTTGTTTCCAGCCACGACCTGAATCGCATTCTCTGAAGTCTTCCCTGAGCAGTCCAGGTGTATCTTTGGCGGCTCTGGTGGCAGAGGAGAGATTCTGGGGACCTGGGAACAGGGTGGCTAGGCCCTCCCGATCTACTATAGAGAGTCCCTGGAGAAGCGGGGTTCCAACAGCCATAGAGACCCAGGGGTCCAGGTCCCTCCCCCCTAGACCTAGGCCTCCAGCCCCTCCTCCCTCAGACCCAGGAATCCAGGCTCCAAGCTCCCCACTCCTCCCTCAGACCCGGGGGTCCAGGCCCTGGTTACCACAGTAGCCCCTGGCCCTTACCTTGCTTGGGGACGTACTCCACCTTGATTTCTGGGGGACACAGAAGACTAAATGGTTAGATATGAATGCAGCGGGCCCCTTCTCCCCTGCTCACAGCCCAGGGGCAGAGGGGAGTGTCCGGCATCACCCTGGGAACTGGGGTGTTGGGGTGCTGGGGCAGGTTCAGGGCCGGGACCGCCTCTCCTCC
>NW_006430464.1:1004297-1008742 GCF_000325575.1 Pteropus alecto
TCCTTCCTTCCTTCCTTCCTTTGTCTCTCCTCTGCTTCCCCCTCACACAAACAGTAGTACATTTGCTTTTCCACCTAACAATACACCGCAGGTCCTTGAATAACATCTCTTTCGATGTCGTTTTGTTAAAACATCGACCGGATGCCGCAGAAACGGAATCCTCGTTGAGATCACTTCGCCTCCGGTAAAACCGGCTTTGTCGTACGTCATTTGGCCGCAGTTTTAAGAACGTATGGGTGATGTTAAGTGAGGACTTACTGTATCCTGGAAATCCCTCCATGTTGGTAAACTAAAAAACTGTCCTTTTTTTATGGCTACCTATGGATATACCATACTTTATTTGGCCTATAAATGACTTGGATTTTTTATTTTTTATTTTTTTTACTTTTTATATTTAAAGAATTACAGACTCACAGGGGTTTACAAAAATAAGTGCCTAGAGAAGCGCGTGCCACGCGGGCCCCGCCCTACCCACAGGCCCCGCCCCGTACCTTCCACGATGAGGTCGGCTTCGGACTGGCCGCCGTTGGTCATGACCTGGTAGCGGCCGCTGTCCTCCAGGGTCACTTCCGAGAAGATGAGAAGGTGTCGCTTTCCGTCCTTCTTGAAGCGGTACCGCGCCTTGTAGGAATCCTCCCTCGTCATCTCCACGCCATCTTTCAACCTGGGCAGAGGGGACGTGAAGCGGGAAGTGAGGGGCCGGCACAGCCCCGGCATGGATGTCAGGGGGTGAGCGGGAGCCAGGGAGACAGTCCCGAGCAGGGGTCAGGAGTCCAGAGGGGGCGTCACGGAAGCAGAGAGAGATCGAGGTTGGCAGAGGCATCTTGAATGGATGGGTCGCAGGTGGGGGTCGAGAGGAAAAAAAGAGGAGGAGGTCACAGGCCACAGGGAAATGCCGCAAGGTCCTGGTTGGAGGTCACGGGCAGAGGTCAGAGCATAGAGGAAGTTCCTGGGGTCACGGAGAGATGTCAAATATCGTGGCCTCTGTAGACGGAGCTTCTTCCCCTTCCACGGACTCTTCCTCTTCCCACTTCCCTTCCACCTCCTCATCGTTCAAGTCTCAGCTCAACTGTCACCTCCGTCAGGAAGCCCTCCCCGACCTCCCGAGTCCCTTCTTTTTATGAAAAAGCGATTACGGCATCACTTACCGCTCCTCTGAAACACTAGTCAAAATGGAACTTTCATACGTGTCCACGTGATGACCTGACGAATCCCTGTCTCTGCCCCTCACACACATGCACCCCCACAGTTTACCGGATCATAAACTCCACGAGGGCATCTGCCGTGTGGATGTACTTGCTCTCCATTATGTCCCCAGCGTGTAGGAGAGTGACACCACACAACAGGTGCTCGACAAATACTTGATGGATGGGTGAATAGGTGTGCCGGGGTGGATGAAGGATGGGCAGATGGATAAGTGAGTGGACGGGTGGATGGATGGATGGATGGATGGATGGATGGATAGATGGAGGAGTGGGCAGACCACTGAATGGATGATTGCTTGAATGAATGAATAAATGATTTAATGAATCCAAAATAGCAGGAATCAGGAAAAGGACCCCAAAGAGGGTAGAGTGGGTAGAAGCCAGTTCTTCTAGAATTTCTAGAGGTCATAGGTAAAGGTGAGGATTTACAGAGAACGGCTGAAGTCTCCTGGTAACTACTGGGTAAAGGTTCAAAGTCTCCAAGAGAGGCTATAAAGATGGCGGCGGATGCAAAGAAGCCATGGGCACAGGTGTGGAGATCAGGGGTCGGGTCACTCACCACATGACCTGAGCACCGTCCTCCGACACCTCCACTACCATTTCTACCCGGTCGCCCACAAACACCTGCTGGTCCTCAAGAGGTGTCACAATCAGGACTGGAGGTTCTGCAGGACACAGTGGAGAGAGGAGGCCAGGACTTTCAGGACCCCCCTGCACAACCCCAATCCCCAGGCTCAGGCAAAAATTCCAGCCTCACCTTTGACAAAGAGCTCGGTGAAACACTTCTCGTTGGCCACGGCGACTTCATAAGCAGCGTCATCCGCCATCGTGCACTTGTTGATGGTGAGGATTCGCTTCTTACCGACATTCTCAAACACGTACCTGAGGCGAAAACCTCACCTCAACCCAGGGCACGGGAGAACTACATTTCCCAGCCTCCTTTGCAGCTGGGATGGCTGCGCCTCTGAGCGTGAGCCAATAGCATGTGAGTGGATGTGACTAGGTCATGTCTAACTCTGAACTGCTTGCTCTGGACGTCTCTCCTTCCTCCTGCCTGTCCACCAGACACAGGTGTGCCCCTGACCCAGCTTCGATCACGCAGACGACAACACTTCACTCAATGGTACGGCCAAAAATATGGAAACTGGGTCCCCAAAATGTCTCTTAAGAGGAGAGCTGGCCCAACCTGCCTCGGTCAGCTAGAAATACAGCTTCTCAGTAACTTAATGCATGCTAGGGACTCTGTTTCAGCAACTTGACCTGTACTTTAACTAACAGAACTTTTTACCTCATCCAATATGCTCATGATGGCAAACTCAGAAAGCACAGCCAAGGACAACATAATTTAAAAAGAACCCATCTGTATAACTGTGCCAACAAGAGGTGACCTCTGCGAACATTTTGGTCTGCGTCTTTCCAACCTTTTCCTCTATACGTAGGTAGATAACATTTTGTGAAGCAGGAACGGGATCTATACTTCACAAAATCATCTCGAACGACTCCCCGAGTGGTTCTATATATTTTACGATGCCTTCTCTAGCGACCGCACAGAACCTGAGCACGGAAAGGTACGTTTCGGTTGTTCCTCACGTTTTGCTAAGTAGCAACAACTTTGGTGAACATCCTCGCAGCTCAATATGCATAACCGTGATGATTCCTCTCGATAAATACCACCCAGAATCGCACCATCTAAAGGCTTTTCTAGATGCTGCCCTTCTGGAGAGTTAGCGATGGCAGCATCGATGGACCGTTTCCTCATGTCTTCTCCAGCACCGGGTTTATCATTTTGCAAATCCTTGGCCCACGTGGAGAGCAGAAAGACCATCGTCCTGACTTGCCTTTTGATTATTGCTGTCTGCAAGGCCGAATGTGTGCTCACGGCATATTGGCCATTGGGGTTTCTTTCTCGACTGAGTAGCTGGTCTCTCTTGCCTTTGTCTCTCTCTCTGCTGAGGCG
Source organism: Pteropus alecto (assembly GCF_000325575.1). NCBI lineage: Eukaryota > Metazoa > Chordata > Mammalia > Chiroptera > Pteropodidae > Pteropus > Pteropus alecto. The sequence goes on from NW_006430464.1 coordinate 1,007,460, forward strand.
TTCACGCTTTTCCGAGTGGGTAAGGGGCTGACTTTCCTGGGTTACATGTTACGACCGGCATTTCTGGGCGCTCTCTCTGGGCCCCAGATCCTCCCCACTCGGAGACGACCCCACATACGTACTTGCTACTGGGCTTGATCTCCTGTCCATTCTTGAACCACTTGAGGGGCAGGTCTGGGTCACTGATCTCCACCGTCAGCTTGATCTTATTGCCCTTGTCCACCTGGTAGGCTGGATCCAGCTTCTTCGTGAAGGCTGGAGACGGAGAAATAGAGGGGTGATGGAGCTCGGAGGTTCTCACCGCCCTGGTCATCCCAAGAGCTGGCAAGTTTCCCTCCCTAGACCATGAGCTTTCCAAGGTCAAGGTCAAGAAGCCTCCTATGAACCTGGAGGGCCTGTAGAACATGACTCTGTTACTCTTCAAATTGGGACCTCCGAAAGATAGGTCCAGGGTCCAAACAGCGGATACCCATGATGCCGGGGCTCCTACAGACCGGCACTGACCTTCACTCTTCTTGACCTCGACCTTGGCCTTCTTGAGGCGCTTCAGCATGCCCCGGAGGTCGGTGATGCCGTACTGGAAGGCGATCCTCTCATACTCGCTCTTCTTCGCGCCTTTCAGGAGCTCCCAGATCTCAGGGGGGATGCCTAGGTCGTCATCATCCTTCTTCTTTTTCTTCTCCTGCTCGACCACCTCCCTGAGAGTGCGGGGGGCAGGCTGGGCCACCACGGGGCCTCCCTCTGCCACGTCCGCCCACTTGCTATGTGACCCGCCTGAGTCACTGGCTCTCTGGGCCTGTCATCCTTTATTATCTCCCTCCTGAACCATCGCCCCAGCTCCTCCCTGGCCTCCTGGCTCCGTCCAGTCTCGCCCCTCCAGGCTACTCCCCACATGGCCCTGCAGGGGTACTTCTGACCCCCGCATCGGATGCCATCCCTTCCTCGTTCAGAACTGGGTGGCTGCGTGCAATGGCAGGTGGGTAACGGACAGGTGGCAAGGTGCTGGAGAGGTGGATGGATTTGTGGGTAGACAGATGGATTAGTCGATAACTAAAGAGGTAGCTGGCTGGCTGGATGCATGAGGCCGGTGCGTGGGTGGCCGGGTGGGCGGATGGGTGGACGCATGGATGGATGGATGTTTGGTTGGGTGAACAAGTGAATGAGAGGGTGAGCTGGAGCCTGAGTGGACGGGAAAGAGGACGAAGGGTTAGAGGCGGGCGGACGGCTGTGTGGGTGTGGGCGGATGGGCGGGGCCGGCGGTGGGGTGGGCGGGGAGTGGGTAG
>NW_006430464.1:1008892-1012569 GCF_000325575.1 Pteropus alecto
CTTCGCCCCCTCGGGCCGGTCCTCCCCTGTCCTCGCCAGGCGCGGCGGGCTCACCTCTTCTTCAATAGGCTGCTGAAATCCAGCTCGCCCGCATCTTCCGACTTCCCTTCGCCCCTGCGGCCATTGAGACGGGGCGTGAACTCCACCGAGGTCCTCTCACCCCAGACTCACCCCGAATCCCCAACTTCTCGCCTCGCCTGATCCCCCGGCCCGTCGCCCAGGGCCCAGGGGCACTTACGATCGCCTGAAGCTTTCTAGACTCTGCGCGGAGGTGTCCTGACTGGGCGCTGGGGAGAGGCAAGCGGGGAAGGGAAGCTGGGCTGGAGGCGGGGCCCGATCTAAGACCAGGAGCATCCCCCAGACCCATGCCACCTCCCCCTGGCCTTTCCTTTCACCTCCTGGACCAGCACACCCCCTCACGTAGGCCCAGACGCCCTCTGCTTTCACTCCTCTCCCTGGCCGCCAGGCACCCCCTTCCCTCGGCGGCCTAGCCTCTCACACACGGCCCACACTCCTCCCCGCCCGGGCCTGGGCGTCCTCGTTCCCTGTGCCCTCCAAAGATAAGCCCTCGCATCCTGGGCTGCAGACCCCCGGAGCCCCTACACCCTCAGGGCTCCACGCATATGCCCCCAGATCTGCGTGACCTCCCGTTAGTCCTGGACACCCTCACCCTAAAGCCACAAACCCTTATTCTCTAAACCTGGCCCGGCCCAGGTTTAGACGCCAGAATCTACACCTGGCATCTGTGGATGGTCTCCCCAGTTCCGAATGCCCCGGCCCCTAAATCTGGACTCCCTCGTCCACAACCCTGCCTCACCTCCACATCTACCCGCACCCCAAACCCACCACCTCGGCCGCACGCCCGCCAGCGTACCTTCCACATCGATGTTGAAGCTGCAGCTGTCACACACGTCCTTGGCCTTGACCTCGAGGCGGTAGTCACCACGGTCCCCCAGCATCACCTTCTTGATGTGCAGCTCCACGTTGTACACCTGGGGGCCGGGGCCAGAGGCGTGGGTGCCACCCCCACCCACAACTCTCCCTCCAAGACTCACCCCTGCCCTGTGGGAGGGGCCGGCTGTCTCTTCCCACGCCTAGACAATCTCAACCTTGAGACCCATGTGCCTGCCCCCCTGAGGCTTTTCTGCGAATGCACAAGTCCAGGCTCCACCTGACCAAACCCAAAAGCTCTCCCCTCCTGTCCAGCACAGCCTCTACCAAGTGGCCCCAACCTCCCTCCGTCCCCCGTCTGTGGGGCTCCGGCCCACGACTACGCCGCACGCGCTCACGGGCCTCCCTAGAAGCGGGGCCCGCCTGCACGACGTCCAGCCCTGGCCTCCACACCCCCGGCATCCCGCAGGGGCCTCACACTGCTGGCGGGGTCGTGGGTCTCCTTGAAAGAGAACCGAGCCCCACTCTTGATGCCCAGCTCCAGCCACTTCCCCTTGAACCACGTGATGGTCGGCTTGCCAGGGAGCTGCTTCCCGTTCACCTGGGCCCTGACTGCTACATCATTTCCTGGGGGACGAGGGGGGGACACGGGGATGCTATAGAGAAGACTGCGAAGCTGAGAGCCCCCCGCCCCTCCTCCCTCAGACCCAGGGCTCCAGGCCCCCGGCCCCTGCTCCCCAGGTCCCCTCACCATTCTCCACCGACACAGATTCTGGCCTCTTCAGGAAAACGCCGGTGGGCTCCTCGGCGGTGGGGGTCTGCTCCTCAGGCGGGGTTTCTTCTGGGGGACAGGGTTAGGGGCTCTGAGGCAGGCTGGGAGGGGGCAACAGGCCACTTTGGGGATGAGGCCTAGGGCCACGGAGGTGCCCTTTGTTCAGAAGCCAAAGGCCACAGGCAGCGTGGCTTTTCCTGACCTGGGAAAGACCAGTGTGTCCCCCAGGGGGCTGTGTGACCTTGGCCAGGCTCCCCCACCCCTTGCGTTCTGAGCTGCAGGGCTCAGTGAAGAATCGGGTCACTGGCTGGGGCAGGGGATTGACGGCTAGGCTAGGGGCCCCCCGGCTCTATCCTGGGCTGTGAGTGGGGGAGGGGCAGGTCAATTCCGGGGCTGCAGGGAGGACAAGGAGGGTACAGTGGGGTGAGGTGAGCCTGGAGAGGGGGTGAGGTCCAGGTTCTGCCAAGCCCACCGTCTCACCTTTGGGGGGCTCTGCAGGAGCCTCCTGCGGGGGCTCTTCCTTGGGAGCTGGTTTGTCAGCATCCTTGTTTTGGGGGGCCTTTTTGGCCGCTGTGACATGGGTTTCCGATTGAGCACAAGCTCAGCAGCCTCTCCTTCCAGAACTCAGGAGTCTGGGCCACCAGCCCCCTCCTCCCTCAGGCCCAGGAGGCCAGCCCTCCAGATAAATTAAATTTATGTCCGGTCCCCAGAGTCCATGTGATCCGGTTTCTCCGTGCCCCGCCCACTCCGGCCACCACTCCCTGACCTTTTGGGTCTTGCGGGTAAAATTAGCTCTTCCTCTGGGTTGGAAACTGGACACCTTGTGCTGACCACAGCACCTCCGCCCTGCCCTGCGTGCTGTGCTGTCTCCTGGCCCACCCAGGTCCCAGCCGCGGTGAGGGGCTGGACCCCCACTTCATAGGCTGGTTGGCATGGTGCCCCATGTCCTGGGTACCCCAGGAGGGGGGCCTTCTCCAGGGGATTGTCTCTTCTGTTCGTTTCCCCATAGAGAAGAAGCCCCATCCCCATATAAAGAAATGCCCCCTAAGCCCATTCAAAGGACCCCAATCTGCACATAAAGAAAGGTTCTCAACCCCTATACGGAGAAGGTTCCCTATTCCTACATGAGGGAAGCCCCAACTCCCATAGAAAGGAGGTCCCCTCATCTTCATACGGAGCTCTCTTCACCATGCAGACGGGAACCCCTAATCTCTACACGCAAGACAGCCTCACTTCCCTACAGAGAAAGGCCCCAATCTTCACACAGAGAAGGGGCCGCTCCCCACCCAGGGGACCCCAATCACTACACTAAGACTCCCCAATCTACGCACACCGGACTCCCATCCCCGCCCAGGAAAAAGGGCTCAAATTCACGGAGATTCTCCATCTGCATCCAGAGATGGGCCCCCAACGCCCTACAGAGGGATCCCCACCCAACACATATATGCCGCCCAACAGTGGGAACCCCTCCCTACACAGAAGAGGCGCCCATTCTCCCAACCCTATAAAGGCAGGAGCCCCTAGTCCCTATTCAAAAGGGACGACCCATCTCCACACAGGTCCTAAGGAGGCCTGAAAACCACCTGGTTTTGGCTCAGGCATGTCGCGGACCTCCTCCCGCTCCTCCGACCGCAGCTGTGTCCCGCTGGGCCCTAGGGAGGACAGGTGGGCCCCCAGAGAGAGCCCTTTAAGGCGTGCGGTGACTCCCAGGAGGCTTCGGGAGGATCCGGCGGGCCTCCCCACCCGCCCCTGCCGCCACACAGTCCCACCTCTCGTTCTACAGGACGAGAAACAACAGCGGGACAAGGAGAGATGGCGGGCGCAATGCCAGGTCCCAAGGGAGGAGGGGGCTGGGTTGGGACACCTGTGTCTGAGGAAGGAGGCTGCTGGGTGCCTGGACTCCTGGGTCTGAGGGCAGAAGGGACCTGGGGTCTGGGAGAAAAGGACAAGGATGAGGGCCCGGGCTCCTGGGTTCTCGTAGGAGAGGAAGGGGCTGGGGTCTAAAGGGGCGCAT
>NW_006430464.1:1012907-1021704 GCF_000325575.1 Pteropus alecto
GGGCACCGGAGGTGTCCTCGCCGGGGGCGGGCGCGGAGGCCGGGAAGGCCCTGGAGGGCTGCCCGGACGTTGGCGCCCTTCCCGGCAGGGGGACCTGTGGCTTTCTGAACGGGAGTGATGGTGGCTGGACCTGGGTCGGGGGGGAGCTTGGGAGAGGAGAGGGTCTTGGGGACCCCAGGTATTATAGGAGGAAAGCGAAGAGGTGGGCGTGAGAAGGAAGGGAAAGGTGTGGGGGGCTCGGGGTGCGGGACCCGGTGTGAAGGAAGGCAAGTCCTCTGGGTTTTCTTTCTGACCACCTCCCCCTCCCCCTTTTCCAAAACCCCCTATGAGCCGGAAACTTCCCCGCCTCCAGGAAACGCCAAGCCAACCCGGCGGCAGCCTCCGTATGACGTCACGGGTTGCCAGGCAGACTGCCACGCCGCTCCCGCGTCAGCGGCACCGCGCCAGGCCCCGCCAGCCAGAGGGCTGTATCCAGAGAGAGGAGCTGGGAGATTCAGAGAGGGAGGACAGAAATCTGGAAAAGGGGGACAGAGACCCAGAGGGGTAGACACAGAGATGAGTGTGAAACAGAGACCCAGAGAGAGAAGGAAGCGGGGAGAGAGCCGAGAACTCTAGTCATCAAGCGACAAAAACTGAAGCGAACCGGTGCCTGTAGCTCAAGCCTTCCAGCTCAGCCTGGTCTGGCTCTAACTGCCGCATCCATCACCTCTCTCTTCTCCCCCCGCACTGTCCCAGTGTCCCCGAGGGCCGACAGGCCCCAGTAGACCGGCAGCATTGCAGTCCCTGACACAGGGTCCTAGGAGGTCAGTCTACCTTGATTTGCTTTATTTTATTTTATTCCATACTCAGGGCAATGATGATAGTTTTTGCAAAAAGGACCTCATTTGCAAAAGGAGGCCTTGGGGAGGACATTTTGTCCCCCACAAGCCCCACCCGCCTGGGCCCCCTCCCCGAGGCGGGGGTGGAGGCGTCCTTCTCTTGAGGGCAGGTCCCAGTCTGGGCTCTGCTCCCAGACATTGTGCTCCCCTGGAAGGCTCTTCCCTCCCTGTGTCCGTGAGTCCGTGATGTTTCTTGCTTGTCCTCCTGGCGGTCAGTGCGGGGGGGAGGAGGAATTTCTGGAGACGGATCAAAAGCCTGTCCACAGGGCCGCAAGGGACCTTCTCCATCTTCCTCCTCTCCCTTTTCATAGAAAGGACACCTGGGGCCCAGCAGCAGCAAGTCTTTGACCCTCGATCCGTCAGCCGCCCGGGCTCAAGGGCCTGGGACTCAGGCCTCAGCTGCGGCCTCTCATACCCTGGGGGATCCAACCAGAGCACTCACAGTTCATTCAGCCTTCACCTCTGGCTGGGTCACACCAGGGCTCGAAATGTGAGGTTGGGGGCCCAGGGAACTGAGAGAAGCCACCGGAATATGACAGCCAGGGGCGGTGGGGTCCGAGAGGGATTGGAGCACAGAGGCCCCATTGGGAGGGTCTAAGAAGCCTGCCCGCTGTGACTGCATCGTGTCAAGTTTTAAGTAAAGGATTTTGTAAAATCTCCTTCTATTGAAATGTCAGCTAATTTGGATCCCCCCTTCAAAACAAACAAACAAACAAACAAAACAGCAGTGAACCCGCGGAAACCCACTGGAGGCACCTGATCTACCCCACAAAGGGTGGCAGGTCACCAGATGGAGATTTCTAGTTAGTAATGACATGGGAAGAGGGGCCAGCAAGATCACCCACAAATCTTCCGAGTGGCCAGGATGATCCCCAGCGTGGCCCTGTGGAGGGCACCCCGAAATGGAGAAAGTCCCATGACACCTCAGGGCTGATGCTGCGGTACCCAAAGGCACCCATCAGGTGGAAATTCTGGGCTGGCCAACATGCGATTGGAGGATCCCAGACAGACAAGGGGACCCCAGAGGCGGCCCAGAGCTGACAAGGTTCACTGAGGTCCCCCCAGATCTGACAAGAGTGTCTTCAGACATGACCAAAGGATCCCAGAGCTGTCTTAGCTGTGATTGGAGAAGTCCAGACACAAAAAAAGTGATGGCAAGGTAGCTCCAGAGCACCAGGGGATCTCGAAGGTGATCAAGAGATTTGGGGGGACAGATAGGACAAGAGTCGCAGCTGGGCACAGAGCTCTGAGACATGATAAAGGGGACCCAGAGGCCCCAGATATAACTAGAAGATTTCAGAGCTGACAGGAGGAACCCAGAGATAAGCAGGGATCCCAGAGAGACCCTGGACAGGGCTTAGGGGTGCTGGCAGCACCCCCCTCCTTGTGTGAGACCTGTGGGCTCACCCTCCCCCGGGGGAGATTGGGGGATCATACACACAAGAGGTCTCAGAGAGGTCCCCGGCCTGGATGGGAGACCTCAGACATCACAAGGGGACCCCAGAGAAGCTCTTGGGGTTCTGGAAGCACTGACCCACCCCCTCCAGAGACAGACACACGGTACAGTCGTCTATGGGTCCTGTGACCCAGGCCACGCAGATCCTGGGGATCCCGGACATGACAAGGGAATCCCAGAGGGGCCCTGGGCAGGGCTTAGGGATTATGGCATTCCCCCCGGCCCCCCAGTGTGGGGAGTCCACTGGTCCTATGACCTAGGGTGTGGGGACGCCAATGTGACACCGGCGTGGAGACCCCGTTGGGCTCAGGCCCGGCGGGCGGCGGGCAGCAGCGCACTGTCAAACTGGTAGGTGAGCTTGCGCTTGACCTTGCGGATCTCGCCGGTCTTGGCGTAGTTGCGCAGGGCGCGCGCCAGCTTCTGGTAGGTCATGCGCTTGCGGTTGCCCTTCTGCTGGCCCCAGCGGCGCGCCAGGAGCTCCTTGTGCTTGGAGGAGAACTGGAAGACCCCGGCGCCTGGCTCCACCCACCACACGCACTCACGCATGTCGCCGCGAGTCAGCAGCCCCAGCAAGAACTGGTACAGGCGCAGCTTCTTGCGGGCCCCTGTGGCGGGTGGGAGGCGTCAGGGGAGGAGTCCTGCCGGGCGCCGCCCCCCACGCCCATCCCGCGGCAGCCCGCCCCGCCCCCGCCGAGCCTCGGTCTCCCCATCGAGCGAACTGGGGTGAAGGAGGTGGCCGTTACATGCACCTGCCTGGTTCTGTCTGTGCCCCGCCCCCATCCGAGGCAAGGCCCTCCCCCTCCCTGAAGCTGTCTTCCCAGGACCCCCTGGCCGACCCCTCCTTCCTTTCTCACGATTTGCATCTATCCTGTGCTCTGCTTGGCAGGGGACCACATACCAGACAAAACCCCACCTCTGCCATTTCCAGCTTAGAAACGTGACCTTGGGGTGGCAACTGAACCCCTCTGCGCTGGGCTACGAATGAGGCTAATGTGTGTGTGTGTGTGTGTGTTACTTTTACGAACTTCGTGCCGGGCGCGTTATGATGATGAGCTCATTTCGTCTTCATCATAACCCCACGAGCTGGGGGTGATGGTGATGACGTCCGTTTTACAGGTGGGAAACTGAGGCCGGAAGAGAGGAAGCTGCCAATGGCCCCAGCCTCTCAGGGGCTGTGCCTAACGGACGCTGGGCACAGAGGCTGGGAAGCAAGGGTTGACTATGTGGGAGCTCACGCCTTAATTGTATCTGTTGCTACCGTATCGGGAAGGACGGCGGAGATGCGCTGATTGTCATGTGGCTCTCGCTACCCGCCTTCTCCCGCTTGATCCTCCCAGCCACCAGAATCAGACACTTCCTGTCATCCCCGCTGTGCGCATGGGAAACCAAGGCACAGACAGGCAGGCGGAGGCCTGAGCCCACGGTCCCACAGCCAGCAGGGACCGTGGCCGAAGTGCCCTCGGCGCTGGAGCGCACTGCAGGTGCTTGAGAAACCGTGGTCCTTCCGCCCCCCTCCCATCTCCAGTTGGAGACCCCGTCCCGCCTCCGGCCCCGCCCCACTCGCTCCCACGTACCTGCCTCGGATCCCCTCCCCTCGGGGCTGGCCACTAGGGCCTCATCTGACTCGCTGTCCGAGACCTCCAGGGCGGGGCTGTCCAGCAGCAGGTCCCCCTCTTCAGACAGCATGGGGCTGGGGTACGGGGCGCAGGCCGAGGGGCCCAGGGTCTGCGGGAGGTCAGGGTCACCTGCAGTCTCGGGGTCCCCTTTTCTCCCTCCCTCTGCCCTTGGCCCTTGGCTTCCACATCCTGGCCCCGAGTGGCCCTCCGGGCTTGGTTTACGGCCTGCACCCTGGCCTCAGTTCTGATCTCCATGGTGTGGCTGGGGCAAACCCGGCCGCCCGCATGAGAGCCCACCCCATGCAGATGACCTGGGCCGCCCCCAGCTCCGTACGTGCAGCCCCCCGCTCAGCCGTGCCTCTGTCGGCCGGTCAATGCCATGGGGCAGTAATGGTACCCAACCTCGGAGGTTTGCCAGAGCGACGAAGGGGCTAACGCACACACAGGTTCTAAAGCAGTGCCTGACACCAGCACACCTCGATCAAATGATGAAGATTTTGATGGTCTCTCTGCCCCTCACCTGGCCAGTGAAGTCCTCCGTGGGGTACGCCGGGAAGCCAGGCCCTGGGGCCTCTAGGCTGGGGGTGGGGTCGAGGCTCCCCGCAGAGCTGTAGGTTGAGGGTCCATAACAGAGCTGGACACCCTGGGGGTGGCCAAAGGTGGCCACGGCTGGATCGAAGGCTTCGTAGGAGGTGGCAGGGACCAATGGGGCCTCGGTCCAGCCCCACAGGGAGTCTGGGGAAAGGGCACTGAGTCAGAAGCCAGGAGGTCTGGCCACGCCTCCCCCCCCCCGCACTGGGAGCCCCCCGGCACAGTGGGGCCATTGTGGGCCGTGCAAATCTCTGACCCCAGGATTTGCATGGGTGGGAGAGGAAAAGGAGGAGGCTGGAGGCCTGGGCTAATCTCGTCCTGCTGTGTGAGGGGACAGTGTCCCCTGGGCCTCAGCTCCCCTTCCTGTGAAAGGGTCCAAGGAGCAGGTGGGGAGGGGGCTGGGCCAGGGTCACTCACCTGGAGCCCCCTCTGAGTCAGGGTAGCTGGGGTGCTTGCAGCTGTCCAGATCGTAAAAAATTCCATCTGGGTACTGATGGGGGGCAGAAAGAGGGGTCATCGAGGCTGCAGAGAGCCCCCCACCCAGAATAGTAGGGAGACTCCACAATGGATGGGGGGTGGGTGGCAAGAGGCTGGGAGAGGAAGAGAGAGACACAGGATCTCGAGGAGAAACACAGACAGGGCGAGGGGGCAGAGACAGAGAGCAGGCACTAGAGACAGCGGCGGAGAGGTACAGAGAGAGGACACAGACACACACGAAGGCCCAGAGGGCGACCCCGGCGGGAGACACAGAAGCCAGTTCCCTCCAAGACTGTGGGCTCCCGGGACCCCCAGCATGCCCCTGCCCCTGTGCACAGTCGCGCCTGGGGGGTGCAGAAGAATTTCCCTGGTCCACCCGAGGGCAGGAGGCGGAGGACGAGAGGATGGACATACTCTCCCAGAGGCAAAGTCTCAACGTTTCCTTTATCCAGCCCTGTTCGGCTTCGTGTCTCACCAGCAAAGTCTCGCAAAGACGAAAGCTGGGTATGTACCATCCCGCTGGCCCGACAGAACCGAACACGTCGGTCCACAGAAAGCCTCTTCGAGAATAATCGGAGCCGCTTTACAAATATCCCCAAAGGGGGAGCGGCCCCCGTGCCCGTGGACGGGAGAATGGACACAGTGCGGTGAGGTCCCGCGGTAGAGTATTATGCAGCAAGGACAAAGAACCGGCACCTGACACCTGGTGTTCGCGAAGGAAGCCGGACCCAAGGGGGGACACCTTGTGTGATTCGCTTAATGGAAAGTTCGAAACTGGGCCAAACTAACGCACGGTGGGAAATGTCAGAGCGGGTGTCGCCGGGGAGGCGCACGGAGGGCGGGGGGGCGCTATTCCAGAGCGACAGGATGTCCTCGGCCTTTGTCTCATTAACGGCCACACAGGTGTGTGCATGATTGATAAGACCCTCGTTCAGCCGCACGCGGATGCGTGTCACTTTACCCACCCGTGAGTGACACCTCGATTTTTTAGGAAAAGCAAAACTCGTCCCGTTGGAGGAGGGCGGGGATGAGCTGAGGGAGGGGTGGCCGAAGCGAGTGCTCTTCGAGGCCATGAGTGAGGTGTCGTTCCTGACTGCGCCGTGGGTGTCCGGTGTAGTGTGCCGTGCGTCTGCTGTATTACAGGTTAAAAACTTGAACATGGGAAAAAAGGCAGAGAGAAGGAAAAGGCGTGAAGAGATTTGCGGAGACAAGAAAAAGCGACAGGAAGTCGAGGGCACGAAGGCCTCCCCGCTCCGGGAAAGCGGGGCCCAGAGCCTGGGCCTGCGGGAGCTGGTGGCGGACACTGGGCTGGAGGTGGGGAGGTCCCAGTAGGCCACGCGGGCGCTCCCACCCCTGTCTGGTGCCCGGGGCCCCCACTCACCAGGCAGCTGAAGTGCGGCCCCTCGAGCCTGGAGGGAGAGAGACGCAGGGGCATGTCAGGCCGCCGCGAGCCGGCGGGGGGAAGGGGGCCGCAGCTGTGACCACCGCAGCCCATCTGCTGCGTGTTCGTGTGTGAGACCAGCCCCGCCACACGCGCCCCCACTCCCCCATGGGACAGGAAGTGGGAGGCGGGGGCCAGGCAAATGTTCCCCCTCCCCTGGGATTTGCATAGTCAGAGGCTTGGGGGGGTGGGCAGGGAAAGTGAGGGAGAGAAAGTCCCCAGAGAGATGTGGGAGCCAGCGGGCCAGTGGGGGCAGGGAGGGGGCCTCCGTTAGCCGGCGGGGTCCAATGGGTCCACCTTGGACCAATGGAGAGAGAGGGACAGACTCAGCAAGGGGGGGCGAAGAGAGCAGGAAAGGGAAAAAGGTTGGGGAGACTCTCACGCACGGATGCGGGAAGCGTTACCGAGCCCCAGAGGCAGAGATGGGGGACAGGAGAGGTGACAGGTGGAGGGAGAACTGGAAAGAGGCTGAGACAGACACAGAGACAGGAGCAAGACACAAGGCAGAAAGACCCAGAAACAGAGACGATGAGGCAGGAAGTGGAGAGCAGCAGTGAGCGGGACCGAGGGGAGCCAGGGAGCGACACCCATGGAAGTCCCCACCGCCCAGAGACTTCAGCAGGGCCGGAGGCCAGTGTCCCACAAAAAGGCTTCTGGGGTCAGGGGGTGATAGGGAGGGGATGGAGGAAAGAACCGAAGGTGGGAAGGGAAGAGAGGGAGACTCAGAAATGGCAGGAGCCAGCACAGACCCCCGCGGAGCCGAGCCCCCCAGCCCCCCAGAGGGGTGCACAGCCGGCCCGGGGCGCAGGTTTAGGGGCCTCACTCACTGTGTGGCCTCCAAGGCGAGCATGGTGCTGTTGGCTGGGTTCACTGCTGCAGGCTGCAGCCGCCACCCTTAGCCACCCCTATTTATACCTTGGCCCAGCCCCCTGGGGGGCAGGGGTGCCAGCAGCTCGGCCCTCCTCGAAATTCCCCTCAGGGAGGGGGTCATGGGAGGGGGCTGGATTGCACAACCTCTTGGTCACATGGTGGAGAGGGCGGGTCCAGGAGCTGTCTGGATTTGGGGATCCCCATGGTTGGGAGTGGGGGGTGACCCTGAGGGGTGGAGATGGCATAGATTTGGCGGGGCCCACGGTTCGTGGGTCAGTGAAGTGGGGGTCGTAAACTCGAGGGTCCCTGAGGAAAACCCAGGCCCAAAGCAGATGGAGACCCCACAGCGGAAACATCGTGGGTGTGTGATGAGGGCGGGGTGTCCCCTGGTGGTGCCGGGACCGCGAGGCTCTGTGTGGGGGCTGCCCCCGGCCTGGAGGGAATAGGCCGGCACCTGGCGAGCCAGCTGGCCCTCGGGGCGGGTGGGCTGGGCAGAGCTGTGCCCACATCCACTCAGGGCCCCGGGGGACACTGAGGCAGGCCTGGCGGCGTACGCTGGTAGCAGAGGCAGGAGCCCAGGTATCTGTGTGGCGGGCAGGGGGTCCGGCGGGGGCCTCTTGGGGGTCAAGGGGTCCCAGTGGAGAAAACCTGCCCTGGCCAGCACCTGACAGTGGACCTTGTCTCCCCAAAACCACAAAGCACCAGGTAACAAAAAGAGAGATCTTTATTCATTCTCTGCTGGTCCCATCCGTCAAAGCCCTCCCCTGGGAAGCCCGCGAGGTCAGAGGTCACCAGGCCTCGGGGCCAGGGGGCCCGAAGCGTCTCAGCAGCTGCTCCTGGTCCTGCAGGTCCTTGCGTACCTTCTTGCGCATGTAGAAGATGGGGCAGTCCCGGCTGCGGGCGGGGTCAGGGTCAGGGCTGGCTGCCCGGGCTGCACCTGAGGCCCGCGCCCAGAACTTTGACCCTGGCCGGCTGCCCGGCCCCCCTCCCGGGGCGGCTGTTTGCTCAGCGGGCATGGGGGGAGCCGATAACAGTGGGTGCCCGCTGAAGCCCGGGGCCACCGGCCGTAGATCACCTGTCACCTGGCTCACCTGGCGTGGGAATCCAGCCCGCCCACCTGTTCCCTGGGGAAAGCCCAGCCCCACCCTGCGGGAGGGGGTCAGGGCTGGGGGGCCATTCCCCAGGCAGGCACTGGGCACCCCGCCCTGTTCCACTCAGCAGCCCCGGGTCCTGACCCCCGGGGGGGCTGGGGTGTGCCTGGGCCCGTTCACAGGCCACAGCGGGGGCCGGTGAGACCCCAGGGCCAGATAAGGGGGGTGTGGGGGGCAGGGCGCGGCCTGAGACCTGGTGCAGATGACGTCCTCGTGCAGGCTGCCCTGGCAGCGCTGGCACTGTGTCCACAGGCGTGAGAAGCGCTCCTCCAGGGCACTCAGGTGGGACACCTGGGGACGGCGGGGTCAGCGGAGGT
>NW_006430464.1:1021895-1037820 GCF_000325575.1 Pteropus alecto
AGTCCCCGGAGGAGAGAACAAGGGAGCGAGTGTGTGGGGAAAACTCCCTGGGGAACTCCTGGGGCGGGGGTCCAGGACCCCCGTGGGGAGGGACTGCAGAGAGGCGCCGCCCACCCCGGGGGCCGGGGCCTATCCGGGCAGCAGGGCCGGTCTGTGGGGTGGACGCCAGGAACCCCGGGTGACGGCGGAGGTGGGCGGAGAGTCGGGGGCCAGGCCTTGGGACCCCACTCACCCTGGTGACTGAGAACCGTGCGGCAACCAATACAACAGCTGTGGCGCTTGGCGAAGGCCAGGAGGCCGCCGACCTTGCCCGTGAGCACCGTCTTGCATCGCGTGTGGTCGCCGCCTGCAGCGGGAGGGCGAGGGTGGGTGTGGGCCAGCGCCCCCCGCTGCCCCCACCCCCAGGCCCGGGCCCCCTGCCCGCCCTGGGCGCCCCGTACGCAGCAGCACGGCCTCGGCTCGGCCCTCGCCCAGGATGGGCTCGAAGATGCGCAGCAGCGGCTTGGCGAGCTGCTGCTCCAGGTAGTACTGCGTGTCGACGGGCAGGCTGTGCTCCAGCACGAACAGGGGGTCCTGTGGGCACAGCGGCCTGCGGGGTCACACTCGGGGTCCGGGGTGACGGGGACCAGGAGCCACTGGCTGCGGCGCCCTCCGGTCATGAACGGGGACCGGGGTACAGCAGCCGCAGGACACGGATGGGGGAGGGTGCGGATCTGAGGGAGCGAGAGACGGGAGAACAAGGACCGGGAGATGGGCAGAGGCTCCGGTGCACGGCGAGGCCGCGCCCCCGGGGCGTGAGGGAGGGGTCGGATGGACAGGGGGAGGCGGGGTACCCTCCACAGCATGCCGGCCGGCCTGGGAGCAGAGTGCCACGGAGCCGACTCCTGGGTGCACCGGGGGCAGCTGCCGGGGCCTCTCGGGGTGAAGAGGGAAACACCCTCCCCCTGGGCTCGGAAAGCAGAAGTGAGAGCGGGCGGCCGGGGCGGCCAGGTGGGCCTGACCTCAGACTTCATGTAGGCGGCCACGCCCTTGGCGGCTCCGATGATCACGTACGGGACCCGGTCGCCCAGGCTGGGCGCGCTCCCGGGGTCCCGCTTCCTCATCCTGCGGGGAGATTGGGGACAGTGAGCAGTTGAACCAGCGGGCCCGCCGGGGGCCCAGGAAGTGGCAGGCTCAGCTGCAGGAGGGGCACCCTCGGGCTGGGCCGGCCCTGCACCAGGCGAACCTCTCAGCCAGCTCCACGTGGGCCTGTTTGCCGGCGTAGTCGGCGGCTGCACGGGTCAGCTCCTTGGTGATGACCAGCTGGGAGATGTCGATGCGGTTACACAGCAGGTCCGAAATGACGTCCTGCACATGGGCCACCGCGCCCTTGGGATCTCTGTGAACCGGATGTGGGGGCATCACCACTGGCTGCTGGGGGCTGGGCTGGTACCTCCATTGCCCCACGGCTGGGGGACCAGGATCAGCTTGGGGGCTGAGACCCGAGGTGGGGAGGGAAGGGGAGGGGCAGCTACCGGCTGCAGGATGGCAAAGGCTGGCCTCAGCCCACAGCTGTCTAACTCCACACTTTCCACCACTCCCCACTGAGGGCGAGCTGCCTTGACACCTGTGTCCCCACGGGAGGAGGCCGGGGCTTCTGGGTCTGAAGGAGGGGGCCGGAGCTTCAGGGCTTGAGGGAGGGGCCCGGCCTGGCCTTCTGGTCTGGACAGAGCGCCCCACATACCTATCGATGAGCAGGCGGCGCAGAGAGGCGGTGACAAGGTTGGCCACCAGGGGGCAGTTGTCCCTGCGCACGGCCTCCAGGCCTTTGCAGTCCATGCGGTCGTGGGCGTCCGGCCGTGAGGAGAAGAGCAGCCCCGCATAGCGCTTCTTACTGATCAGCAGGTACGGGAAGTAGACCTGGGGTGGGGGCCGGCGCTGAGACCCCAAGAACTGGACGGCCCGGCCCCCAGTCCCGAGACGAGCCCCCAGAAACGGGACGGACACGGTCTCCGTGATGTGGGGCTGGGACACCTGGGGGGACGGACCCTGAGACCCCGGGGTCTGAGCCCGGGAAAATCCTCTGCATTCCAGGGATCCCCCATATCAGGGCCCCCAAATCTGAAACAGAGACTGGGGCACACCTAGAGACAGGTCTGGAGATCCAGATACTGGGGTGAAGCCTGGAGAGCCCCGTGTCTGGGCCTGGAGCACAGCTGAGGCAGACAGGGGATTCGAGGGGCACCCCCAAAGAGAAGACTAAGGCTCAGGGCCAGGGGGAGTAGGGCCCCTCCAAACTGGGAGGCCGTGAATCGAGCAGGGGCGCCCCGCAGGTTGGCCGCGATTCGCATCCTGGGGACGGAGTCTGCTGTGGGCGTTGCCGAGCCGGCCTGCTGCACACCGAAGACAGGGGGCACTGGACAACGGTGCCCCAGGCCAGGACTCGCCTGCTGGGGTCCTCGCTGCCCAAGGCGGCCCCCACACCCGACAGGGACCGGGAACCCCCAAACCAGCGACGCTCCAAGACCATCGGGGCTGTCGAAACACGGTCCCCGCGCTGTGTACAAAGGCCCAGCTGCGGAGGTTTCGCAAACAAGGCCCCAGACTCAGGAGAATCCAGAAACCGGGGCTAACGACCCCAATGATTGGGACGCCCAGAGGACCCTTCTCAGGGCACCCCAAAATAGAGACCCCATGCGAATGCATTCGTCAGCTTTGCAGGCACCTTGGGAACGAGGGGCCCCCTGAAACTGGCAAGACACACACCTGCCCATGCTGAGCCCCGGTGGGCACTCACCTTCTCAAACTCGAGCCGGATGGGTGAGGGGAAGTGGCCGGACACCCAGTCCGCAGCCTCGCGCCCTAGAGCCATCGCCTCAGCCACAGAGGAGACACCAAACCGGCACATGACAGAGTCGGTGTCGCCGTACACCACCTGGGGTGGGGGGTGGGGGAGTGAGACCAGGAGGTCCCCATACCCGCCCGCCAGGCGCGGCTCCAGGCCCGTCCTGGGCGGTGGGCAGGGCGGCCCCTGACCTTGGCGTTGGCGCTGTAGCCGCTCTCGATCGTGTACTTGGACTCCACCAGCTGCTTCGTTTTCTCGATCATCTGGCGCCCGAAGCCAGTGACGCTCTGTGAGGGGAACCAAGCGGGTAGGGCCCAGGGGCGGTGTGCCACGCACGCAGGCTCGCGGTCCCACCTCGACCCTTCCCGAAGGTGTGGGCTGCGTTGAGCCACTCTGTCCCTTTGGGCCTCCGGTTCCAAGTCTGCAAATCGGGCTATTAAGCTGCTCCTTCACGATGCAAAGAAGGGGCCCCTGACCCAGAGCTCTGGGCACAGGACGACCTGACCACATCAAATGAGAGTTGCAAAGGCCAGAGCCAGGAGAGGCCATGGGCCGTTTCTCTCCACCAAGCTGCCGTGACATCTGGGGACATCCGAGCAGCTCTGTGATGCAAGACCACAGACATTCACGGCCCCTCCCTGAAAGCCTGCAGTACCACTTCCTAACCCTACACCTCCAAATGCCCCTGGGATGGGGGCTGCCCCCCGCAATCAGTCCTTTCCAAGTGTCACTTGACAAATAAGAGTGAGGTTGGCCTGAGGGGCACAGCCAGGGGGAGATGGGTGTCGCTCCTCGGCTGTGGTTTGAATGCAGTCAGAAGACTTGTCTTTTAACCGGAGTCTTTAGACTACTTACAGTTAGTGTAACTGCTGCTTAGAGCTGGGCCACACCCCCCACTACCTGCCTCCGCTGCGGTCCGCCCGCTCTGTGCTGCATTTTATTTTTCTAGAATAACTCAGCATTTTAAAATTATTCCATGCCCCTGCCTCCCTGAGCTTGAGACAGAAATGACAAGCGAAGACACAGACACCACAGGGACACAGGGAAGAGGCCCAGAGGGGACGGGGCCAGAGGCGGCAGCCCCACGAGGGAGGCCCCCAGGGAGCAAAGCCACAGCTTCCACCTGGCCTTGCTCAGGAGCTGGGGCCTGATGGCCAAACGTCAACTTCTTTCCCTTGAAGAGGCCAGGGGAGGCCCCCAGGGACTATGAAAGGCCAGTGAGTACGGGCATCCAGCAAGGGGTTCACTTTGCCCAAAGGGAGGCTTGGCTCCTGGCTGGCCCTGGGAGGGGACCGCTAAGCTCTGGGGACGTCCTGCCCGACAAGTATGTTTGTCACCTGGCGCCTGGGGCCACACGGTGTCAGCCTGACCTCTACCAGGGCTGGAGGCCAAGGTCAGCCACACGGTGGTGGTCGTGGTCGGCCAGGCCTATGTGACTGATCTCCAAAAAACCCTGGACACAGAGGCTCGGTGAGCTTCCCTGGTGTGTGCTGTCCTGTGCCGGGAGGAACAGGCACGGGACGCACAGGTCCACGAGGACAGGCGACAGAAGCCGGTGTCGGTCTCTCCTGGACTGGGGCTCCCGCCTCTTCCCCTGGCTGATTTAATCTCTTCCCTTTCACCGTATTAAATCATAACCATGAGTACAATGGCTTTTCTGAGTTCTGAGTCCTTCTAACAAATTGCTGGGTCTGAAGATGGTCTAGATCAGCGGTCCCCAACCTTTTCGGCACCAGGGACCTATGCTCCTACGAGACTCTAAGGCCTGAGGATCTGAGGCGGAGCTGAGGCGGTGACACTGGCGCTGGGGAGCGGCTGCAAACGCAGATGAAGCTTCGCTCGCTCACCCGCCGCTCACCTCCTGCCATGCGGCCTGGTTCCTGACAGGCCACGGACCAGTACCGGTTGCGGCCCGGGGGTTGGGGACCCCTGGACTAAGGGGCCCCCTTGAACTGCAGGGGGTGTGTGTGTACACAAGGCCCTCTCGCTGGCAGGTCTTCCAAGCCTTTCGCCAAGGGGCACATGACGACTGGCACGGTGCCCAAGGGGAGGGAACCACGTCTGGGGCGTGCCGGGACTGACGCACAGGGAGACCAGACGGGAACAGCTTTCTGAGGCTCTGCTGGGCCGTGAGCCGGGGTGCCGCTCGCAGCGGGCAAGACCGCAGCCCCTCGCGGTCTCACTGTGGGTCCGCTGGACAGGCCGAGGACACCGCTGCGGGGGGAGGCAGCGGGGCGCAGGCCGTGCGTACTGACCGGGGCCCTCACACTTGCTCCGATGGGGACCGAGGACACACAGCAACTCAAGTGCCAGAGCCTGACTGTGCCGCTGGGAGACGCCAGGCCCCGTCCAGCCCCGAGCAGACTGGCCCTGTCCTCCCATCAAGAGGAGGGAGGGACTCGCCCTCCGCTCCCGCCCTCACAGGGACCAGGCTGGGCACCAGGCTAGGCGCAGGGCTGTCAGGGTGGCTGTGGTACAGGGAAGCGTGAGGAACCACGGCTCCTCTCCAACTCGTCTGCCTATGACTGCTGCCACCGTCAGAGCCCGCACGAAGGGGGGACTCTCGGCCACTTTGTCACCTGCTGGACCCACAGGGAATAAGGCCGACCCACGGATGCTCAGTGACGGTGTACTGACAGTTGAACGAATCTGTCACCCCAGTGTCCCCACTCTGAGGGGCAACCTGGGCCCTGATGGCCGCTGTGGCCCTGGCTCTCCCAGAGTGGGTGTGCAGTGGGGACGGAGCACTCACCTGCGAGATCTCCAGGCACGGCAGCTTGCCCACCTGGGCGCCGGTGAAGCCGTACACGGAGTTGGCGCTGACTTTCAGCGCCAGCTGCCGCCCGTCCAGGACCTGCCTCCGCAGGGGGTCTGTCTCCCTGGCCAGCTCGGCCTTGGCCCTGGAGGAAGGGGGCACAAACCATGCAGGTGGCGTCACAGGTCCCGGGGAGACAGGCCTGGGCACCGGTCGGGGCTGCGTGCCTCGGCGTCGCCCAGGGGCGGCTGGCCCGTGGCGGGGCGGGGGTCTCGCTCTCATTCACACCCGGTTGCAGGGAAGCGTGGCTGTGGGGTGACCTGCAGGATAGGTTGTGGGGGGCCTATGCTGGGTGGCAGGGCGGGCCCGGCACTGGGGTGACCCGCAGAACAGGGGCTGCGGGGAGCGTCTGCTGGGTGGCAGGGCGGGCCCGGCACCCACCTCTTGCGGGCGCTGAGCAGGTTCTCCAGGATCT
Organism: Pteropus alecto; assembly: GCF_000325575.1. NCBI lineage: Eukaryota > Metazoa > Chordata > Mammalia > Chiroptera > Pteropodidae > Pteropus > Pteropus alecto. Next base: position 1,027,950 of record NW_006430464.1, read on the forward strand.
GGGGCAGCAGCCCCTTCCGCACCGACGTCTTCACGAACTCGTCCCCGGTGGGCGTCCTGATGAACTGGTCCTCCGTCAGGCTGCGTCAGAGGACGGCGGGGGTGACGGCCGGCCTCCCCACTTACCCCTGCGTCTCGCGTCTCCCCTTCCCCGCTATGTCCAGGTCCCCAGCCCCACCGGGAGGAAGAAGGGCCGTACCCCAGTTTCTGGGCGGTCCCGGGCCGCAGGAGCGTGGTGTAGCACAGGTTGTGGGCCATCATGATGGACGGGTACAGCGAGGAAAAGTCCAGGGTGGCGATGGGGACGTCGTAGTACCTGGGGGGGCCCAAGGAGTCAGGGCCCGAGCCCCCGTGCCGCCCCGCCAGGCCGCCCGGCCGGGGGCCTCACCCTTTGAGCGGCTCGATGACCGTGGCTCCCGTGTAGTCCTCACCACCCTCCGTCTTCACCACGGGCATGAGCAGCCCCTCGCGCATGGCCTGGGGGAGGTGGGGAGCAGAGGGTGGGCACGGTCAGGGCTGCCCCACGCTGGGAAGGGCGGGGAGGAGAGGGGGCCACCCTGCGCTCTGCCCGCTGACCTGCCGCAGCAGCTGGGACACGACCTTGACCTGCTGGCCGCGGGCGAGCAGGTAGCTGAGGGGCACGCCCGTGACACGCGCCATCTCCATGGCGTTCACCAGCACCATGAGCCGCTCCAGCAGCCGCAGCGGCAGGTAAGCGTCCTTGAGGCAGTACACGGCCAGGCGGCGGCGCGTCTGGTCATTGCCGTTCTGGGGACCGGGCACACCGTGGTGTCAGGAGGGCAGGGGCAGCGCCGGGCCCGGGTGGGCGGGCCCGAGTGGCGGGGGCAGGGAGCAGTGTGAGGGCTGGTGCGGATGAGATGGGGCAGGTGAACAGAACCAAGGTCATGGTGCCGGAGGCCACCTGCGCAGGCAGGAACAGGAGCCATGCCTGCAGGCCGAGGTCGGAGGTCGGAGGGCGGGGGCGGGGTTTAAGGCGAAGGACAGGAGCACAGGCGGAGGTGGAGCCTCAGGTGAGGAGGGCAGGGAGGTGGCGTCACAGGTGGCGGGCGGGGGCACCTGCAGGTCCGTGATGATGCTGTGCTGCACGTCCTCCTTCTGCTCGCCCAGGAAGTGGAAGCTCACGGCGTTGAGCGTGTAGGAGCGGAGCTTATGCTCCCGCAGCAGCACCTGGGGCGGGTAAGTGTGGGGTAGGTGGGCCTCGGGCAACCGGGCGGCGGCCCCAGAGGACAGCGCCCCCCCACACCTCACCCATAGTACCTGCAGCATGTCCATCTGCACCCGGCCCACCATGCTGACCACCTTGGTGTCCCGCCGGCCGGTCTGCTTCGATTGGAAGGACGAGTCTCGGATGGTGGAACGGAGGCCAGCCACGCGGCCCAGGAAGGGGAAACCCTGCACCTGGGGACACAGCACACGGCAGCTGCTGGGAGGGACGGGCGGCCCCGGCCTGCAGCCCAGGCCTGTACCAGAGGAACGGAGGCCAGACCACCCACGACTGCCCCTCCGACGAGGCACTGCTGCCGGGCGCGGGGCCGGGGCTGGGCGGCTCCGGTGCAAAGGCCCTCTGGGGCTGGGTGGCCGTGGACTGCAGGGGAGGGACAGGAGGCTGGGCCGGCAGTCAGGGGTCGGACCACTACGGGGAAGGGACAAGGATGGCACCCAGTAGCTGTAAGGCTGCTCCCAAACAGGACGCTGCTGAACTCGGGGAGCTGGTGGGTGCACGGTGGGGTGGCAGTGCAGAGGGCTGCATCTGGGCTCAGGAGAGGGGTCTGTGTTGGAAAGGTGATGTGGGAGGATCCAGCAGCCAGAGTGTGAATGGCTGGCTGAGGGTGACTCGCCCTGCTGCTGCTGGGGACCGAAGCATGGCTTTCTTTTCTCATTACGAAATTACCCAAACATACAGAAAAGGAGAAAATAATACAACATATCCCCTGTTATGAGTTGAATCGTGTCCCCCCCAAGAGATGCTGAAAGCCTAACCCACCTCCAAACCTTAGAATGCGGTTCTCGGGGTTTTTGCAGGTGACAGAGGCCACAGGGTGGGCCTTACCCACTGTTGCTGTGTCCTTAGAACAAGGGGACACTGAGCAGAGGCAGGCCCAGAGGAGGACGCGGCAGGGACAAGGACCAGGGACATCCGAGGCCACCAGAAGCTAGGAGAGGCCTCAGAAGGAGCTGACCATGGGTGACCTTGATCTCAGGCTGAGACAGGGCATGGGGGGCACGTCGTCATGCCAGCCCCAGGGAGCAGCCACCGCGTACACCCTGTACACCCAGGTTCAACAAGCACCGAGGTTTTGACACCTACTTCAAAGAATCCCCTTTCCCTATTTTTTTTCCCCGCCCCCTATAGCACCCGGTCTTCCCAGGTGGTCTCCCATCCAAGTACTAAGCAGGCCCGACTCTGCTTAGCTTCCGAGACCAGACGGGATCAGGTGTGTTCCGGGCCGCGTGGCCGTAGCGCTTTCCCTAATTTTTGCTGACGTGTTTTAAAGCCCATGACCCCAGGCCCTGCACGCGTCACTCTGCACCTCCCGGCGCACGAGCCTCTTCACCACGATGCCCTCGCCTCTGCAAATGCCACGTTTGCTTTTTGGACTCTGAGCAGGATGGGATGGGGTAAAGCGGGGTTCTGGGGATACCTCTTGGGCCGCAGGCTACAGGCACACAGAGCCAGGCGGACCACTGAGCGGACAGAGCCCCTGGGGAGCGGGTGGGGGAGGTGGGGGTGGCGTGATGCCCTGCCCGCAGCCTGCCCTACCTTGAGGATCTGGGCCCGGGAGAGGAGGTACGGGAGGTCGAAGTTCTGGATGTTGTAGCCGGTGATGATGTCGGGGTCCATGGTGCGGATGAAGGTTGACCAGGCCTAGAGTGGGGAGTACAGAGGGTCACTCTGCCTATCGTCCTGGTCGCCCCTGCCTGGAATGCTCCAGAAGTCCCCCAGAGCAGCCTCAGAGCCCTCCCGCCCGCGGGAGAATGATCAGGCAGATGCTTCTGGAAATGACACAGAGCCCGGAGGGGAAGCGCTAAGCCCTCGACGCGGAGGGACCTGACTGAGCCCAGGGACACGGGTCTCAGGATCCGGGGACCATGCTGGGGAGAGCCTGGAAATGGGTCCTGCACCGGGGGTGTGCAGACTGGGGCGGGGTGCTGTGGAACGCGGGGACCACGGAACGACAGCCACCTGCAGCAGCTCCTCCTCCCGCTCGTAGCTCTGCACCTGGGCGCCCAGGATGGGGGCGCAGGACCGCAGGGTGAGGGCCAGGCGCAGGAAGGGCTCCTGCTCACCCCAGCGCAGCCCCAGGGAGCAGATCTGGATCACAGGGTCCTGCTCCGGCTCGGGGAAGATGCCTGCCGGGGGTGGGCACACAGGGCATCCGGTGAGGCGCCGGCCCCTGTTCCCCCAGCCTGTCCACTGCCGCAGACCCTGTCACGCTGTCCCCTCGCCCAGGCGTCCCTGCCCCCGTCTGGAGCTGCTTGTCACTCCACCGCCGCCGCGTCCTACAGTGACCCGCCCACTCGCGTGTTCACTCCCTCCCCCCGAGTGAGCCCAGGACACACAGGGGTCAGGGGCCGCAGGGCCAGACACGCCTGTTCCCGACGTGGGAAGGGGGAAGGGGGCAGCCCAGGCCGGGGACGGACCCTTGCGGCCGGCGCACTCGATGTCAAAGCTGAGCACGCGCAGAGGCGCGATTCGCTGCCACTGCCCTTCTGGCGGGTGACTGACCACGTCTGACCACAGCACGTCCACCTCCAGCTGACACAGCGTGGTCTATGGGGAAGACAGGGTCAGCGGCTGCAGGGTCCCAGCCCCCTGCCCTGCACCCCTGGGGGCCGCGCACCTTCCCCTCTGGCCTCAGCACGTATTTCCCAGCTGGGAGTTCCAGCCAGTTGCAGCCCACGATGTCCGCGTCCACCATGAACCTGGAGGGGGATGGTCAGTGGGCGGAGGCCGGAGGGGGCCAGGGGTTAGGGGTGGGGGGCAGAGACGTCAGACGGGGCCGTACCGGATCTCGAAGTCCACGTTGGCCTCGTAGGGTGCGAAGCTGGGAGTGCCCAGGCCCACCACGCGGACGCCCTGCTCCAGGAGGCGGCGGGCGGGGGCCACGAGGCGGGGCAGAGCCAGGGTGATGCGCAGGAACGGGGAGGGGCCGTGCCCGTGGTACCCGAACATGCCTGTGGCAGAGGAGGCTGGTGCCGGCCCACAGGTACCCCACCCCTCGGTCCCAGGTTCAGAGACCCCCACTCGCTCGGTCCCGGGGACAGGGACCGCCTCCCGCTCGGTCTGGGGGGCAGGGACCCCCACCCCTTGGTCCCAGGGGCACTCACTCTCCCGGGAGCACAGCTCCACGGCCAGCACGGCCGGCCCCGTGAGCTCCTTCCCCCCGCGATGGTCCCGGCTGATGGCCGTGTTTAGCTCCTGCTGCAGGCCACTCAGGTGCTCAGGCCCAAAACCTGAGGTTGGGGGAGCTGGTCAGAAGTGCAGGGACCACAGGTGGCCGGGGAGAGGGTTCTTCTGGGTCTGGGCCACTCACCAGGGGGCGCCGGGGTGTAGAAATAGGGTGCAAAGCCATGGATGTGGCAGCAGACAGAGACGCCCTCGTCGGTGACCCCGAAGGCACGAAGCACGGGCACGGAGTGGTTGGATGGCGGGGGTGCCCCGGCGAGGGGCCGCGCTAGGCCTGGGCGTCACAGGGTGAGGCGGGCGTTGCCCACGAGTCCGCGAACGCTGCCCGCCCAGCCCTTCCCGGCCCAGAACACAGTCCCCCGTTCCTGTCGCGTGGGGGGCTTCCACCCGCACGGCCTTCTGCCTTGTTCACTCCGCCTCATCTCCACTCCTCTGTCCCCACCCCACAGCTAGAGAGTCCCTACTCGTTTTTGCAGGAAAAAAAAAAAAAAGAAAGAAAAAAATCTCTTCTCTTAAGAAGTAAAATTGACTCGGAGCGTAGAGTGCCACGAGCTTCGATGCACCGAGAGCTTCACGTAACCACCACTAAAATCCGGACACGAGACTGTGCTGTCACTCTAAACCGCTCCTTCAGCTGCCTCTTTGCAATCACACGCCCTGCCACCCCAGGCCCTGGCACCTGCACCCTGACCCGCTCGCCAGATTCTGCAATGCCCATCTGGGCATTCCAACCCTGGCCCTCCGCTCTCACGGCCTGGGCACCTGGGCGGAGGCTGCCTGTGACAATCCCCTCCCCAGAGCCAGAGGGGCTGACCTGGCCGGGCCTCCACCCTGAGAGCCCGGGTCCCTCCTGCCACCCACCGGGCCTGTCCCCCAAACTCACCCACATAGTGGTCGATCTCCAGCTGCTGGAAGATGAGAGGCTCTGTCTGGGGGTCCAGGGGGGGCGGAGCAGGCCGAAGCCAGCGGGCATCTATGGCTGTCGGGGAGAACTGCCCTGGGCGGGGGAGGGAAGTGGGGCCACGTGGACTCGTGGTCCTCCCGCGGATGTAAGTTAACCGCCCTCCCGGCCGAGCCCACAGCCCCTCAGGTGGCATCTGACAGGTGGGGGTGGTGGTCTGGATGAGGCTGAAAACTCTGGAGAGTGCAGGGTCAGAGGTCAAAGTCAGCAGAGAAGGTAAGCCACAAAGGTGACATGCTGGCATGGAGTCAAAGGTTACAAGGCAGCTCTGTGGCCCTGGGCTCAGAGGCATGATGGGTGGGAGCACGCGGTCCCTGCTTTAGGCCTTACCGTCCGCAGCCCCCTCCAGGCCCGGCTGCAGCCCCTCCTCCTCCCGCTCCTGCAGCCTGTGCTCCGCCTCCATCTCCTCCATCAGCGCCAGCTCCTCCTCAAACTGGGATGGCCGGAGTACGTCATCCTCGTCCCAGAGGCCCCCGCGGGCCCGCTTCGGGGGCACCCCGGGCCCAGGGCCCGCCCGCCGCTTGCCGTCCATCCTGCCGCATAAGTCAGGGCCAGGTGAGGGTTCCTGTCTCCTCCGCGGCCTCCCGTGCACCCACCGTGACCATGAGCCTTTTAATGCTCCCGAGTGCCTGGGAAGGCAGCCCGCCCACAGGTGTGGGGTGCCGGCACATCCCAGACCCCCGACGACCAGCAACTAATACAATTCCATCCCGCTCCCCGCCTCAGCCCAGCCCTTCCCACGCAGCGCTCAGGCCCCCCAGAGCCTTCGCCCCGTTTATGCGCCCCTTGTCACCTGCCCCGCCCTCTGTCCCCCCGTCAGAGACCCGGTCCTTCTCACCTCGCTTCTTCCCCAGAAACCTCTGTCCTCGGTGCCCTGTCTACCTGTCCGTCACCCCATCACCCCAGGCCTTCATTCGAAAAGCAGCTGGGAATCGCCTCCATCAGGCCAGTCACTGTGCCACAACGCAAATCTGACCCGGTCCCTCCCCAGCTCAAAACACTCCAGAGGCTTCCCATCGCACTTGAAAATGAAGTACGGGCAAAAGCCCTTTTTCTTTGGAATGTGCGCCCTTCACCCAGATTCCCCGGCGACAAGGCAGCGCCGCCTCTGCTGTCGCTGCCGCCACCCACGTGTGACGCGCAGACACCGCATTACGTATCTTCCTGCACCGTTTGGGCGTTAACTGCAGAGACTCTGAAGAACAAGGACACGCTCTTAAATAAGCACGGTCGCCGCTCAGAACGCTTAATACCGACTCGCTAGTAACACGAAGAATCCAGTTTCCGATTTCTCCAATTGTCCCCAAAACGCCCTTTATGGTAACCCCCTCCCAATCCAGGATTCAATGTGGCAAACAAAACAAAAACTAAACGGAGACCGTCCTTTATACGTGGGTACGCGTTTTCTTAATTGGCGCCTGTAAAGAGTTACTGGGGGGGTGCGTTTCCACAGTGATGGAGAGGCACGCGGCCTCTGGCAGATGAGACAAGGGACCGTGGCCGGTCAAGCCTGTGTGAGTCGGTGGCCTCGGTGAGGTTGGGTATGAGAATGTCCTGAAGAAGCGCACTCAGGTGCTCGGGGTCGAGAGACAGGCACGGCGCATGCAGGCCATTCTGAAAATAAGTTGGAACGTGCACATGCGACCCACAAACACGGGATAAAATATGAAAACGGGGGGATCCCGGTGAAGGGTACACAGCTGCTTTGTTCTGCTCTTATTCTTTCAATCTTCCGGTAACTTTGAAATGATTAAAAAAGGAAAAGGAATTTTAAAATGGCACGGGTCTCCCAGCATCGGGCTGGGACAGGGGGTTGTGGGGACCTGGAACAGACCCCAGACCCAGCCGGGAGGGAGGATGCAGAGGGGACAGGTCGGCTGTCCCCGGTCCAGGGGGACACCTCTGTACCCCGTAACTATCGCCCCACATCTGGTCTCTCCTTTGCCCTTTCTTGCGACAGACCCCTGCTGGGGCTTGGAGCCGCCCCAGGCAGCCCAGCTCCGGACCACAATTCCCAGAGTACACCGCTGGAGGTGGTCAGAGCACTGGGATCCCGCACGGAACCGGGGTGACCGTACGGTGTGCGACTTCCAGGACGGCCTCAAAAGGAAGCGGGGCCTCCAGCCCCTTCCCCTCCCCCCTCCCGAGTGCACGCACCCCAAACGTGGGTGAGAGGTCGGAGTCCACACTGGGGGAGGGGTGGGAACGGCTAAGCGACGGGTGCGGGGGAAGCTTCTGGGCGGACGGAAACGTGCTGTGCACCCGGGGCTGTGCGCTTCACTCCACACGAACTCGACGTCAGTTAAGACACAGAAGCGGGGAGGCTGCGGTCCCGCATCCAGGGGTTCCCGCCTCAGACGTGCCGCACGCGATGAAAAGCCGCCCTCGCAAGGTGGTTTCCGGCGGCGTTGTCTGCGATCGCAAAAGGCTGGAAACCTCCTCGATGCCCTCCCATGGGGACTGTTTAAATAAATCGCACTGATTCCGCTCATGGCATGAAGGAACGAGGAAGGGCCCTACGTACTGATACGAATGGCTCTGAGGTGCAGAACGCTGTGCTTCGTGTTATCGTTTGCATGAAAAAAAAAAAATGTATCTAACAACGTGGGGCCTAAGAAGCTGAGGGGCTCACAGGAGCCCAGAGGTGAAGTCAGACCGGCCCCAGCAGAGGGAGGCCCGGTGGGGCCAACGGGCTGTGGCCAGCGGGGAGAGGCGGGAGGGAAGGTGTCACCGGGAGCGAAATCTAGGTTCCTTCGCTAGGTGCCCACCCCGGGCACCGTCCTCAATGCAGGCGGCCGAGGCAGCATCAGAAGGAAGGAGGCCCCCGTGGGTCCCCCCTCAGCGGTCCTGGCACACGTGGTGCCCTCTCCCCGTCTCCACCCTTCATGGCAGACACCGGCCAGCACCTGCGGCAGTCACGTGACGGTGAGTGCCCGCTCTGGGCCAGGCACAGGCTGCTCTGTGACCTTCACTCCCTCGGCCAGTCTCGCGGCTCCGAACGCCATCTCTATGCTGATCGTGCCTGCCTCTGCGTCTCTGGCCCAGACCTCTCTCTGGGCTGTGGGTTGCCGGCTCCGGCTGCCCCTGTGTGAGGATGCCTCTTGAGGCACCTCAAATGCCAAAGCCGGGCTCCTGATCTCCCCCCAAACCTGCTCCTGCACCCCCATGGCCTCCCCCAAATCAGTAAACGGTGGAGTCACTGCAACTTCTGTCTCCGACTCAGACCTCAGGCTCGCTGCACCTGCACATCCCGCCTGCCTTCCAACAGACCCGAGTCCCACGGCTGCTCAGCCCCCACCCGGCTCCCGGCCCGGTCCCTCTTCTGCTTGGTGTTTTCCTGGGTCCTGTCTCATGCTGAGATAAAGCTAAGTCTCTGTCGTGGCCCACAAGACCTCTGGATGTCGCCTCCCACCCTCTCCCCGCTGCTCACTACTTGGCTCCAGCCACTTGCCTGCCCGCTGTTGCCTAAACACACGCAGCCCAGTCCTGCCTCAGGACCTTTGCACAGGCCGTTCCCTCTGTCCTGCAAAACGCCCTTCCCCAGATGCCTCTACAGCTTCCTCTCTCCCCTCCGTCAGATCGTTCAGCAAATGTCACCTGCTGGGTGAGGCCTGTCAAAGCCGGGGATCATCGGTGCCTGTGTCTGACTCTCAGCAGATGGGGACTCCTCGAAGGCAGGGTCTGACACCTCTCGGCATCACCGGCAGGGCCCAGCAAGGGACCCGGCCTTGGGAGGTGTGTGGTGGATGAAGCCTCCTTTTCCTCGGCCACCTAACTCCTCTGCAGCCTCGGACACTCAGCTCTGGCTCGACGCCTGTGGGCCGACCCGCCACCCCGGGCTCCCACAGTGCCACGCGCTACTCCCCTTGCTGCACATGTGCGCCCCGAGCCAGGGCGGCTTCAAGCTGTGAGCGCCTCGAAAACAGGGTCAGGGCCTCGTTCCGGTCAGAACCCCCAGCATGGCGCCTAGAACACCGGTTACTTCAAGTCATATCAGTTTAGATTCTCCTTGTCACCAACACTGTGAGTCTCCCCTGAGCCCCCAGCTTCCTCTCTCGGGGCCCGAAGACAAATGTTGCCTCTGCATAGCTCAGAGCACTGTGGACTGAGACTTCCTGCCGTTCCCCAAGCAAACCGAAATACCGCTGGACCCCACTGCCCAGCAAAGGGCCTGCCACAGAGCAGCTGATGGTAGGACTGAACAGAGCAAAGAGCCTCACGGGAGGAGAGAGGGAGTGGCAAAGGGCCCGAGTGGGGAAGGGACCATTCTAAGGGACAGGAGAGAACGCGGGAAGGAGGAGAGACGAGGCAACAACAGGTTCCAGGAGCGGGTGGGGCTACAAAGCTGGGACGTTGCCATCAGCTGCCCGCTCACTCCATCTAAGCTCGGCCCTCAGAGTGGCGCCCCTAAACCCGTTCTCCCTCAGCCCTCTCCACCCCGCCTGTCGTTCACACCTCAAACCCCAGTCATCCCGGGCTCCT
>NW_006430464.1:1037832-1038603 GCF_000325575.1 Pteropus alecto
TGGCTCAAACCCCGAAGACGACCTGCGCCTGATGGATTCTCTCCACCAGCGCCGCAGGCTGAGCCTCTTAACAGGTGTTCCCCCTTCCACTCTAGTGCCTGTTAAAATCCTGCCTTCACTCAGCAGGTGAGTTTCTCAAAACTCAGGGGGGTCATGTTGCTCTAATGCTCGAAACGACGCTTGGCTCTGTATCCAGACTAAGAGCCAAACCCCACACTAAGGCTCACGAAGCCCGACGGGATCTGGTTGCTCGCTACTGTCTTCCCCCAACCTGTTCCCTCTGCTCCAGCTACAGACACGCCGAGCTCCTTCCTACCCCAGGGCCTTTGCACTTGACGGTCCCCCTGCCCAGATTTTTCTTTACATGGTTGACTTCTCTCTCAAATGTCACTTCCCCAGAGAGGCGATCCTGATCATCCCAGCCAAAGCAGCAGGCTACCCCGTTGGCCTTCACTTGGGAAAATGTTATCACAGCCTAAAAACACTGCTGTATGGTTATTACTTGTTTCTTGTCCACTAGCTGTCTTCTCCTGAGGCAGGGGCCTTCTCTGTCTCATTCGGGCTGTAGTCCCTGCTTCTAGTACAGTGCCAGGAACAGCATTTAGTGAATAAGGGATGACACCACGCCCCACGTGCCCCATTCAGTTCCTCAATGCCTCTGGGATCTGGTGGCCCCGAAGACCCTCCGGGGTGCGTCCCCGATCCCGCCTCGGTACCGGTCCCCCAGCGCCTGCGTCCCCTGCATGCCAAAGGACCCCCCCCAGCACCACC
>NW_006430464.1:1038700-1047595 GCF_000325575.1 Pteropus alecto
CGGGCGTCCCACGACACCCCTCTCGTGCCTGGCTCCTCCGAGCCAAGTCCCGCCAGGCCAAGTCCCCCGCAATTCCCTTTACTCACCCGCTTCAAACAGCGTTTCCCGCCACAGCCTACGCCGCCGTGACCCCTGACTCCGGCGCGCGCAGGTCCAGAGCCGCTGCGCGCCGGGCCGGGCCACGCCCCCCGCCCGTCAGGGGGCCACGCCCCCCGCAGCTTGGGCCACGCCCCGCAGCCTGGGCCACGCCCCCTCTTTCCAACCAGGGGGCGGTGCGGCCTCGACCCCCAGCGGACAATTTCCCGACAAACCCCGCCCCCTACTGACGCAAGCGACTCAAAGCCACGCCCTCTCCTGCGGCCTCCGCGCGGCCTCCTGGGAGCTGCGCGCGCAGCAGTCCTGAGCCACGCCGCGCCCCCGTCCTCCCGGGTGCGAGCATCCCCAGCTTCCCTGCCCGCCTCCCGCCGCAGGCCACTCGGAGACCAGCTGAGCACCGACACCCTTCCTCCGGCGGTCTGATGACTGCCCTCTCTGCTGAGGCTGGGCGATCCGCGCTCAAGTCCCAGGCTCACGGCCTGTCTCCCCATCTGTCAGCTAGACTCAGCATGGGGCGGGGGCACGCCTGTGGGGCACGCCTGTGGGGCGCGAGCACACTGCTTGGAATGGAGCTATCGCTTTTGACCACTCTTTCTGCCGTCCCCTCTCCCACCCTAAAAAAATAAACTTCAGTACCCAGCCCATCGCTCCCAGCAACGTCCCATTGTTCACCCTGGACCACAAGTGTCCATCTGGCTCACCTCAGTGTCCCCTAAGGGCCTGACAAAGGGGAAGGAGGGATTACGAGAACTCCAGGACCTTTCACCTTCCAGACCCAGCACGTGCCCTTCCTAAACTTGGGGGCCAGGACCCTGATTCTCATGGTTTAGGACATAACTCCTGTTAAAGTCCCTATTCCCTGACATTCTAGCTGTCCCCATCCAACCCCCACTGCTAGCCCTAATTGGTAGCCACCTCTCAGGAGAGTCTTTTGCTGCTTCCAGTGCTTAAAACTATGTTTGGCACGTAGAAAGTGCTCCAGACATACTTGTGAGATGCCCGACATCTGTGTCCCCAGGATGGCCACAGTGCCCAGCCCACAAGCGGCTTTGGCCAAGTATTTGTTGACTGAGCAAAACCCCAGTCCCCTCGTCCACTTAAACTCTCCTTGCCTTTCATGCGCAGGCTCCAACTCGCCTCGTACAGGGAGGTGACCTGAGGCCATCAGGGGCGTCTCTCGGACCCTCACAGCACCTGGCCACACCACCCTGGGCACCCCCCCCACCGCCAGCCAGTGACAAGGACCCTGGCAGCCCGTCCCCTGTCCATCTCAGACTCACTCTGGCTCAGAGCAGATTTCTATTCATATTTTATTTTCCTATTTTTGTCCGTTTTTTTTTTTTAGATTTTATTAAATAAAAGGAGCAGAGGGAGGGGGGAGCCTGTGGTCTCTCAGGCTGGGGGGAGAGCCATGGGCCGTCCCCTCCCCCTGTGCAAGGTGCACTGCGCAGTGGGCTTCAGTGTAAGCTGGCTGGGGAGGGCAGCTGAGAGTGCTCAGGGAGGTCAGAGGTTGGGACCTATGACCCACCCACACCTCCCAGGAAGACTTGGTGGGCAGGAAGGAAGCCTCCTGGACCCCAACAGGGGCTTATCCTGAGGGCTGAGGGCTGGCAGGGCCAGGGCCTGTGCTCCAAGCCACAGGGTGGGACCCCAGGCCCAGCCCCTTCCCGCCCCAGGAGGAAGAAGGAGTGTCAGTGTCCGTTTGTCGGAGGGTGGGGCCCCTCACTCATGGACATCCCAGATCTCAGACAGCAGAGGCGGCAGCTTCTTGTCCTGGAGCCGCAGGGCGAAGACCTGCTCCGAGTGTACCGAGCTCAGCGTGCGCAGGCTCACCAGCTTCATCAGCATTCGAGGGAAGCGTAGCCGGTCCTGCGGGCACAGGAAGCAGGTGGGCGCTAGCCAGGCCGGGCCCGTGAGGCGCTGAGCAGCCGACCTGGACCACAGGGGCGCCTCCGTCCCCGGGCCGAACCAGGAGAGCCAGCATAGGGAGCAGGTGGCCAGAGCATGGGGACCCCCTCCACCCATGCCTGGGCCAGGGGCCTGAAGACAGGGTGTGCTGGGAGGACGTGGGCCAGAGCTCAGAGGGGTATCGGGGGTGGGGGGGCTGGGACGAGAGGGTCAGACACATCCAGATTCAGATGAGGAAGAAGGACCCATCTGCATGTGGGTCCGCAAGGCTGCTCCCCCCGCCCCAGGATGGCACCTGCTCGGCCTAGGGCCGGGCTCCGCTACCTGGGGCCTCTTGATGCGCGTGTAGGACAGCAGCGCCTCCACGTAGGGCTGCTGCAGCGCCTCCACGCGACTGGGCTCCTGCACGTTGGGCCGGTCGGCCGAGAAGATGTTGATGGCGATGAGGAGGGCGTACTCGGCGTCGTCCAGGCCCAGCCGCCGCATGGCCCGCGAGAACTCGAAGATGGGGTTGATGAACTCCACCTGCAAGCCTGCAGTGGGGGGGAGGCTGTGTGACGCGCTCGCCCACCTGAGCCAGACCCAGGCCCTGACGCTGCTTGCTGTCAGTAAGGTGAGAGCAGCAGCTGTCACAGTGCTCGTCACTTCTGTTCGCCTGTTCCCGCTGCCTGTGAGAGTGGGTGGCACGGGATGTGCCGTAAACCTTGCCCACGCGGGCACTTATTTATTTTCTAGTATCCCCATCCCCAGCGTCACCTCCTCCTGGCTTCCTGGTACCTCGCCCCAGGAGAAGGAAAGACTGTTAAGCACAGGTCATATGGTGTCACCCCCTGTGGGGGCTTCTACTGCTCTAGGGTAAAGCCCAAATTCATTCCTAAGTGTGACTCAGTCATTCATTCATTCATTCATCAAACTTTCACTGGGAAAAAACAAGAAACAAAAAAAAAAGAAAAAAAACTTAATTGGGCACCTACTATGTGCCAGGCCCATGATAGGGCTGTTTACAAAATCCACACTCTGTGACACTTACATTGAGGAGTGGAGGGAACAGGTAAGAGGCAACGCTGTAAGTAACCTATCCAGCCTCTGAAACAATGGGGAGTTCTGTAGATCAAGGTAACGCACAGAAGGATAACGGGGACCACTGAGAATCACGTCAGCATCTTACACAAGGTGGTCACAGGAGGGTGACACGGGAGGAAGGCCTCACTGTAGGGTGCTCTTTGAGCAGGGGCCCGAAGAAGGGGAGGGAGCGAGTTATGAGGACGTGAGTGTTCCGGGTAGGGTGCCACCATCTGTTCTGCCCAGGCCTCAGTGGCTTTCTGAGCCACGAGACAATCAGTGTTAAAACTGGAAAAGAACTGGCCAAGACAGGGTGAGCCGGTCGCTCTAGTTGTGGGCAGAGGGCCCAGCAAACACAGAGGCTCTGAAGGGGGAGCACATTCCCTGGCTTCAAGTGAGAGGGGGGAGGCCAGCGTGGCTGGAGAGGGGTGATGGAGGGGCAAGGGCAGGAGACGGGGCAGAGAGGGAAGGGCCGGAGCCAGCCCCCGCAGGGCCCGTGGTACGCCTCCTTCCCAGGGGGACGGGCACCATGGGGCGTTCTGAGCAGAGGAGGGCTGTGAGCTGGCCTGGGGGTTCACAGGACCCTTCTGACTGCTGTGCGAACAGACTTTGGGGCAGGAGTGGAGGTGGGAGCCCAGCGAGGAAACCCTGCAATATCCTAGGGAAACAACTGAGGCCTACGCTGTGCCGGGGGCAGAGGATGCAGGGAAGTAGTGAGACCCCGACCTTTTCTCCAGCCTTACTCTGTGCTCCAGCTGCTGTGTAATTCCCTAAAATCGTCTAGCTCTCTCCACCTCAGGGCCTTTGCACAGGCAGTTCCCTGGTGGGCAATGCTATTCCCATCTCCCTTTTCCTAGGTGAAGCCCTAGGCCCAGAAAGCCACTGAGGCTCGTCTGCACTACCTCCAGAAGGCTAGGTCACAGCCCAGCTGAGAGATTCTTGGACAGCAGAGATTAAGGACGGCCTATACGGTTGGGTAGGTTGTACACTTCCCAGCAGACTAATGAGACCCAGCCTCCCTTGGGTGCACTCAGGGTGTGGGAGGAGAGTGTGTCTTAATTCCCACCAGGACGCCCGACGGACGAGCAGGGACGCCACCCCCGCCCCATCCTGCACTGCCCCCACTGCGCTCAGAAACGCGCTCGTAACTCGCTGTGAGGCTGACTCAACTCTCGCCCTTCTCTGGAGGTGAAGAAACAGAGGCCCAGACAGGGCTGAGGCGGCCGCAGTGGCCAGGGTCTCCCAGGCGGCAGCCCCCCGCCCGCCCCGCCTGCGTGGCTGTACCTGCACGGTGGAAGTCGTCCTTGCTGTAGGTGAAGTCCTTCAGGAAAGTGATGCACTCCGTCTCGTGGTTGTAGCGTCTGGCCGTCTCCAGCAGCATGATCTAACGGCAGCAGAGAGGGGAATGAACGGGGAGAAGGGCTTGAGGAATCCAGGACCCTTTAGCCATACGTCCCCCCTCTCCTGGCCTGAATGGGGGGCCTGATCGTGCCGGGATTTTCCGTCACCCCTCTGTCCCCCGTTCGCAGCCACACCAGCCTGCAGTCAGCACAGTGGACATGCCAAGTTCTCTCACTCCTCGCGGCTCAGCAAGCCCAGCACCCTCCACTCAGGACAGCCTCCCCAGTTGGTCACACGGTCCAGGAGCGGGGCTTTCTGTCTGTTCTGTTCACTGCCATGTGCCCAGCACTTGGAGTAGAACCTGGCACACACTAGGCACTCAATCTTGATTTGTCACCATTGTTTCGGTTCAAATGCCAACTTCTCTGAATAACCTTTTGGGAAAATTCTCTAAAGTGTGTTCCTCCAGCCCAATCCTCAATTATTCTCAGCCTCAGCCCATTTCCTTTCTCTCCTTGGCCGGTGGGAGGCTCTATTCTGTTTAGTATCCCGACACGCCCCTGCAGAACATCATGCCCACGAGGGCAAGGACTGGAGGAGTCTTGCTCGTCCCAACGCTCCCAGCATCCATCCTGGGGCTCACGTCTGGGGTTCCTCGCAGGCGGGAGGGAAGGGCCTAGCGGAGGCTGGGCGGCTGGCCATTACCTCGATGGTGGAGGCCTTCAGGAGTGCGATCTGGTCCTCGCGGCCCAGCTGCAGGAAGCCAGGCACTTGCTTGGCGAAGTCCACAATCTCCTGGACCGAGATGATGGCCAGCTCCGTGAAGTGGGCGAAACGCTGCTGGCGGGCATCCCGGGACTGGGGGTCTGCGCCCAGGGGCCAAGGCTAGGACAGGCGTGGGGGCGGGGTTAGTCAGGACTCCTCTAATAAGCCCAGGTAAGCCCAAGGCACGGGGGCACCGAGGCAAAGCCTGGAAGACCGACCTCTCCACCACCCTGCTCTCTGTGCGCCCTCCGTGCCCCCTCCGTCCCCACGCCAGGCCCGTCATGGCTCCAGGTCGCAGGAGGGGCAGTACCGTGACTTTGGGCTGGTCAGAGAAGGAGCGTTTGTTGCACTGTAACTGAGCCGCCACCAACTGCTGGATCATCAGTTCCTGCGCGGCTGTTAGCTGGACACCCTCGCCGTCCCCGGAGCCCTGGCCACCCCCGTCGGACCCTCCGGGGGAGGCCCCGGGCCCAGAGGCCGAGCTGCTGCCCACCACCGGCCCTACGGGTGGCGACTGCTGCTGCTGCTGCTGCTGTTGCTGCTGCTGCTGCAGCTGTGCCATCCGCTGCAGCTGTTGTTGCTGCTGTATCTAGGGGCAGAACAAACAGCACTCAGTCATCCCATTGGCCTCTGGGCCCTGGGCCAGCCTTGCCCCTAGGAAGCCTGCTTGGGCTGTTCTCACACGGGGAAGAGGGAGCACTTCCAACAGAAGGAACGCTCACACTTCCCTCATCCCGGCCTCCTTGCACTTGCGCAGCCGGCACTGCTGGCACTTGCGCCGCATGAAGGCGTCCATCTGGCATGTCCCTCCGCCCCGGCAGGCGTAGCGCCCGGCCCCGCCGCGGACCACGCTGCGCCGGAAGAAGCCCTTGCAGCCTTCACAGCTGAGTACGTTGTAGTGGAAGCCGGAGGCCTTGTCCCCGCACACGCGGCACAGCTCGTGGCCCAGCATCTTGGGTGCCGGGCCCTTCTTTCGCTTGCGCTCTGGCTCCTCCGCTGGGTCTGGGGTGACTGGGGTGGGTGGACAGAAGCCATGAGAGACAGAGCCACAGAGAGAAACGGAAGCCAGAGAGACAGGCCCGTGACAGCGAAGGCAAAGGGCCAGCGTACTGAAGGTGACCCAGGAAGATGACGATTCACAGGAAAAGATGTGTGATGTCAGTGAACCCCAAAGAGGAACGGAAGAAAAAAATCAACAAGAAACCGAAGCTTCCTATCGCCATTTCTGATCTCTGTCCCCTCCTGGGTCCCACCCCCAAGCCCTATACCAGCTCCCAGGCCCTGTCTCTGGGCCCCAGCTCACCCACGCTGCATGCTGAGCCAGCCCCATCGGCACCTGGGACATCAGGGTCCGGACCCCCAGGCCACGGCTCAGGACGCTCCTCCTTTACCACGGGTTTAGAAGAGGGGGCGCTGGGCTGAGGGGGTACATTTCCTGGGAGAGGGAGGCACAGTGAGTTTCTCCTGACAACTGTGTGATGGGGCAGTGAGCTGAGGAGGGGTACACTGCTCACCGGGCAAGGGGGTGTCCTGGGAACTCGTGGTGGGGGTGGACATGGTGGGGTCACGGAGCAGTCTGCAAAATACAGGGGTGACTGAGCCTTGTGAGGCCAGGCAGGTTCCAGTTAGCTCAGCCATAGGTCTTGAGGGGAGCACTTCTCCATCTCTCCCAGACTCCAACTGTCCCAGAACGTGGCCAGTCCCAAACCTTCCTCACTGCACACAGACCCCCAGCCCCCGCCAGTCTACAAAGCCCCCCTCCAATTCTTTTAAAACTTTTTTCCCCGCCTCCAATTCTAACAGGACCCGCCCCCTTCTGCTCCAGGACGGGCCTCAAGCCCCACCCTCCGCCAGGCCCCGCCCCTACTTAAGGCTCTGCCTGCTCCAGGTCCCGCCCACCTGCTCTCTCCAGGTACTGCTTCTTCAGCTTCAATCCCGCTCCGCCCTCACTCCCTTTCCCACTTTCACCCCACCTACTCTTACTCCGTCCCACTCTGCCAAAGCAGCAAACCCGCCTCTCGTCGTGACCCCGCCTCCTCCTGTTATGCTCCGCCCCCAACTTTTCCACCGATCCCTTCCAGGTTCCACTGTCACTCCCCCCCACCCCCATGCTGCGCCTCCCCAGCTCTTTGCCCGGCTCCCTCCGTACCACCCCCCGCAGATCCCGCCCCATCTCCTCCCATTAAGCCCCGCCTCCGCACCCTCCCATCAGGCTCCGCCCCCGCACCTCACTCCAAGTCCCGCCCCGCTCCGAACACCAGTGGGGGGCGGGGCTCATGGCTGCGCGCGAGGGTCTCGTGGGCGGTCTCTCGCGGGGTCTCCCACTCCCGTTGCCCTGGAAACAACCGGGGGCGACGCGAGCTATGGAGGGGAGGGAGAGGGAGGAGAGACGAGGCTGAGCGGAGCAGCGCAGGGAACTCCGGGAAGCCCCGGCCCGGGCCTTCGCCCGCGTCTCCCCACACTCGGGTGCACCTGCCTCCGTCCCTTTGCTCCGCTCCTCGTCTTCCTCCTCTGTATCCCCTGGCACGGCGCCGCCTCTCGGGTCCCCTCAAAAGTAACTTCGCCACTTCTTCCGGCAACCCCGCTGTGCGTCACTTCCGGAAAGAGGCGGGGAGCCGGCGGTGACGGACTTCCGGTCCTCCTAGGACTAACCAAATCGGCTGCCCCGCACGGAAGTCCTGTACTCGCCGGAAGTTTCCTCTCCCGGGTCGCTCCGCTGGGGGCCGGCGGAAGAGTTCCGCCCTCCTTCGGTCGGATGTGGGCAGTCCCGCGCCGTCTTCACCCGCTCCCTGCGCTCCTCTGGGCTCCCGGCAGAAAGTTTACTTGACATAAATTTCCCCAGCTATAGTTTCTTTTCGCACAGGGCCGATTTAAATCACGTTTGTCGTTTTCGAGTTGTCATAAATTTTCTGACTTTGGAGGTGCGCTGCTTGTTAGTTTAAATCAAGCCGAATTACAAACCTAGACCCAGAACAAAAATATCTTTTAAATAACTTGATGATTTTTTTTTAAAAGCGCATCCTCCTACTGAAAAGACACAACTAATACCATTTAAAGAAAACTCAATACTTAAACAGGTAGAAGACAGAAATTGTTCCAATGTCTTCCCCTCACATGATAATCAGATTTATGTTGAGTATGTTGAGTATATGTTCATTTTTTTTAAAAATGGAAATATACGATTCCTGCTTTTTGTAGCTTGTTTTGTACATTCTGCCATGGCCTTGAAGCTGTGGACATTTCCATCTGAGGATTTTATGGATAAAGCAAGTGGGTATCGTGGGCATTGGGGGATGGCTGAACAGGTCTCTGCTACTTTTTGGCTGTGTAATGTCCAGCCACGCCATTTACTCTCCCCGTGCCTCAGTTTCTTCAACCGTAAATTGAGAACAACAGTTCACTGGCTAAAATAAGGAGACCAGTGTGTGTGAGCTTTGTATATTCCTGCAGATGTTAAAGTTGTTTTTAACTTTTCACTATTAGGACAGTGCAAAAGGCTGAAGTAGACTAAAGATGAATTGCAACAGTTTGGGGGCAATTCGCATCGCTCTCAATCTCAGTCAATCTACCCAGAAAATGGGGAAAATTATTCGTATTTCTTTTGAAGCGTGTGAGGAGTCAGGAAGGGGGGTGCCCGGCATATCTAAGCATCCAGCCAGTGGCTGTTTTGTTATCCAAACCTAATTGCAGCCCAACCGATCCAAAATATCCTGGTGTTTTTTT
>NW_006430464.1:1048542-1064239 GCF_000325575.1 Pteropus alecto
TAAATGTGAGTAGAGTTGTCAGAAGTGTTTCAGATTTCAAGTGCCTCTCATGACATGACATCTTACCTTGTTAAATGTGATTCCAGTATAGCATGTTGTGTGTGTGTGTGTGTGTGTGTGTGTGTGTGTGTACAACATAAGATTATAGCGGGAGGTCAGTCCGATCATTAGGCCTTGTGGGTCAGACCCGTCCAACACTGGCTGAGCATTCACAAAAATATCCCTCCACCTGGGTGACACAAGTGGACTACATTTCCCAGCCTCCCTTGAAGCTAGGTGCGCCCACGTGACTGGATTCTGGCCAATAGAACGTGGGCAAAAAGAATAGGCCCCTGAGAGGGAAAGTAAGGGCCTCTCTTATGAGGCTGCTGGGCGATTAAATAAAAGCGTAGATTGAGAGATCCAGTAATCCTTTATCCAGTCGTGAGATTGTGCTGAGTGAGTCTGGAGACCCAGAAAGCAGTGAGGCCTGAGCCTTATCTCCCGGGGCCTCCCGAGCTGGTGCTGGATGTCAACTTGGTCATGCACAACTATGGGACAAAAAAGGGATGATCCAGGTCCTATTTGCTGAGTGTATTCAGGAGACATTCCCCCACCTTGCTTGGGCAGGGGACAGTCAGGAAAGAAGCATTTCTCTGGCTTCTCTTCTCCCGGAGGGGCATTCCAGGCAGTGGAGACTGAGGGGGCAAAAGCAGGGAGGTTTGAAAAAGCCTGAGATGTCCCAGGACCTCAGCTCAAGAAACTGGGGTGGTAAAGTTTAAAAATTAAATATTAACAGAAAAAAATTTCTACCTTGGGGAATGGCAGGAAATTAAGTTGAATTAAGAGACTAACTCTTCATCATTATGAGAAGCTCATCAAATATGATTGGCAATGTAAAACCGTTGTTGTAGAATCAACCATTTTTATAGAGTGTATACTAATTTTTTAGGACTTTTGGAAAATTTACGTTGAGATTTATGTGGAAAAAGAAATGTAACTATATTATCAAAATTCATGTAAAATGGGCCGATTGGAAAATATTGTCCCTGTACTGAGTTGGGAATAAAATAATCAGACATCTTTACATTTCTAGCTGTTAGGAATATGGTTCATAAAGCTTGAATAAGTCATAAACCAGGACTCTTAAAAGAAAAAAAAAAAAAAGCCGAGTTTGGCTTGGCTGGGAAACTAGGCCCGCAGCACCACCGTGTGGCCATTTAGGAATTTGCGGGCTGGGACTGTTTGACGCGGAATCCGAGGCGGGCAGATCATGAGGGGTCGAAGACTGAGTATTCCAACAGTTGAGACAGAGGAGGGGGAGTTGTGGCGAGAGTTCCCGTAGAGAAACGGACCCTCCGTCTGCTTTGTCAGGGAGGGCCCCCCGAGCGACGGGTGCTCAGGCTGGGTTGTTAACAGTATTTATCGAGCATGTGCTACATACCAGGCGCTCTCCTGGGTGCTGGAGACACGGTGGCAGATGAAACAGACCAAGATCCCTGCCCTGGAGGAGATGGCACAGACAGAACAGCAAAGGCCCCGAGGCGGGGGTATGTCTGGGGTGTTTGGGGAACGGCAAGAAGGGCAATGGGCCCGTCGGGAGCGCTCACGGGGGAGGGGGAAGAGATGGTGTCAGAGAGGGAACGGGACCGAATCGCATGGGGCTTTTCGATTCTGTGATGCCATCAGCACCTCTCATCCCTTGGGCCTATCCTGCATCTCCTCCCGGGTCGTCCCTTCTTTAGGAGCATAGACTCTACCTCCGACCACCGTCCGTCATCATCGCGTCCTTGAGCACGAAACGTCCTTGGTCTTTCTCCCGCGATAGTACCCGCCTGGCGACCCCCCACCCTGGTTAAAACGCCGCCCTCTGCCTCCCCTGGGCCAGCTGCGCTCGCGAGTGCGCACGCGTGTGTCCGCCGTGTGACCGCACGCCTTGAGTGCGCCCTCAGAACCGATGCGCACTTTTCTCCTCCGGTCTCTAAGAAATCATTTCCTCAGTTTCTCCCTCAATCTGCGGCACCCCTCCCACTCTTCGTTCTCACTTCTTTTGCTAAAAAAAAAAAAAAAAAAAAAAACAGAAGCAATGAGAAGGAAACTGCCCTATGCTGATCCCGGGGACACTTCCCGCCCACCCGCAGAGGGGCGCACGCGCCCCGCTGCCCTTCCCACGGCCATGCCTGGACCATCTGGAATAGGAACCGACTCCCTTCTCGTCTCCCTACTCGAAACTTTCCCTCTCGCGATACTTCCGCCTCCCTCCTGCCTCCTTATTTGCACGAGGCTCGAACCTTTGTGTTTTTCAGGATTTCACTTCACTGAATGCCCACACTTCCTCCTGGTGCTGCTTCCTGGAACTTGGGGGTCCACCTGAAGGACCTTCCTGCTACAGCATCCCCAAAGCAACCAACACTCAAGAGCTGGGGCTCCCACCCTAAAAAGCAGATCCTCCCGCCTTAGCGAAGCCTTCGGACGATGGCGATCTCCACTGGCACCCGTCTGCAACCCCATAGGCCACAAGCTCATGGCCAAGCTGCTTTCTATACCCAGAGAGATCGCAAAAGACAACAAGTGATTATTTCTGTCCTCAGCCGCTCAGTTTGGGGGATCATTTGTTACACAGCATTAGCTGACTAATACACCCGCCCGAGTCTGCTTTCCTCCAGGTCTTTCCAATCCTTGTGAATGGGAATAGCATTTATATAGTTGTAATAATGTAAACACTGACCTGTTTTTCTGGCAACCATCCTTATATTTAAAAAAAAAAAATTTTTTTTGGTAGTAAAACTTATGCAAAGTAAAAAGTAAAACCTTAAATCTGCAGCTTGATGGATTTTTTTTGCCGATGTACACACCCAGGTAACCAACCCCTCAGACTGAGGTAGAGAACCTCTCCAACACCCCTGATGCTCCCTCATGCCCCCTCCTTGTCAACGCCCCTCCCGAGGACCGCCGCCGTTCCGACTTCTCCAACCAGAGACTCGTTTTGCTTGTTCTTGGATTTGATAAAAATGGGACCATAGGGCATTTTAGTCCGTCTGGGCCGCTATTCCAAAATATCATAGGTTGGGCGGCTTGTAAAAAAATCACGGTTCTAGAAGCTGAAAAGTCCAAGCTCAAGGCACTGACTGGTTGGGTGTCCAGCGAAAGCCCGCTTCTTGGTTAATAGCCGGGCGCCTTCACACTGCGCCCCCACACGGAAGAAGGGATGAAGGAGCTCCCATCCTGGGATGGCAGACAGCTCCCAAGGGCCCAGCTCCAGCTGCCGTCACCCTGGGGACTGGGCTTCAGCATGTGGACTCGGAGGAGGACACTGCGTTCAGTCCACAGCGAGCAGTGTGGGCTCTTTCGAGTCCCTGTTCTTTACCCATCGTTATGTCTGTGCGAGTCACCCAGGTCGTGTGAATGATCCATTCATTTCTCCTTATTCTTGGTCAGGAACCCATTGAACGACGACGCACCACACTGTGTCTACTCTCACCCTGCCAGACACACAGGTCGTTCCCAGTTTGGAGTTGTCACGGATAATGCTGCTAGAAATGCCTTCCGATTATCTTTTGGTGACAGGAGTACTCATTTCTCTTGAGTGTACCCATGAGCAAAAACGCTAGGTCACAGGGTATGCTATGTTCAGCTTCAGCGCATATTGCTAGCCATTTTCCCAAAACGATTATGCTATTTTATAGTCTCACCTGCAATGTATCAGAGTTCCAGGTGCTCCACATTCTCACCAACGCTTGTCACTGTTAGTTTTTTTTCCTTTTTTTTTTTTTCACTGTTAGCCAGTCTGGTGAGAGCGTAGTGGTATTGCACTGGGATTTTAATATGCATTTCCCTGATGAAAAGTGATGATAAATGCTGAGCAGTGATCTAACTAAAATTATTACATAACTATACTAAAAAGGAAAGGGGAAGAGTGTGTGTAAGAAGTGTGGGCAGAGGCGGGAAAGAGAGTTAAATCCTTATTTTCCACAGTGGGAGAGCAGAAGACAATGTCTAAAACTGATAAATCAAGAAGTAGCAATACGAATGTTTTCCTCAGAGACTCAGAGTTAATGCTGAAATTATCAGCTGTAAGAAACGAAAGTGGTCGCCTCTTGGGAGGGGAAAAATGGGAAGAGGGGTGTCGTAGGACTTCTTTTAAACAAGTCTTGTAGTACTATCTGAGTTTTAAAAGAGTCTCGAAGTGTGTTCGTCTGTGTGTGTGGTTACGTGTGTTTGTATGTGTGCATGCAAAAGATAAAAGAAATTCCTGAAGGAAGAAATAAAAATGACCAAAAAAGAGAGAGAGAGAAAGAAAGAAAAATGTTCAATGGTATTAATCATCAGGGAAACGAATATTTCAACAACGACGAAAAAGCATTTTTCTCTTTTACCCATCAGATGACATGGAGCATTGGTGAGGCTGTGGGACATCGGGGCTTCGACGGCCCTACCGTTGGAAGAGGACATCACTTAGTTCCTCTCTGGGGAGGAACTAAGTAACGTGTGTCAAGATCCATGACTTATATTCGGTCATTTCTGGAGCCATTTTAGTTCTAGACATTGACATGGAGATATTATGGAGCAAAGACACAGAAAAATACATGTCCAGACGTTACCTCAACATTGTTTATAATATTGAAAAGAGGGAACAACTCACATAGGGCATAAGATACACAGTGTTACATTTATACTCTGGATACTATGTAGCTGTTTAAAGAGTAAGGTGTATTGAAGTGTAAGGGATGAAGGATGCTGAGGTCTGCAATTTAATCGGAAATCAAGAAAATGAGATGCATGGAGGAATGGACAGAGAAGGATTCAAGCTTGGCACTACTGACATTTGGGGTTGGGTAATTCTATGTTGTGGGCGGCTGTCTACGCATTGTAGAATGTTTAACAACTTCCTTAGCCACTGTCCACCAGATGCCAGTAGCACTCAGCCCAGTTGCGACAGACAAAAGTGTCTCCAGACAATGCTAAGTGTCCCCTGGAAAGAAAAGAGCTCCCCAGTTTGTGAACCACTGGGATAAAGAGATGGAGAGATGGGTGGAAATGTGATGATGCAGATACAGCGAAATGTTCATGAGAAAATTTGGGTTGTGGGCATGAGTGTTCGTGGTAAAATTCTTTCAATATTGCAGTGTGTTTGAAATTTTTCATGACTAGATGTTTAAGAAAAAAAGGAATTAGGTAAATCCGTGTGCTCTGATTTTTTAAAGACAGACAAAAACCTAATATGGAGTGATAACCATTGGACACCAAAAGGGAATTCACGTGATCCATTTTAGGTGACATTCAAGAACAGCAAAACTAATGTGTGGTCATAGAAATCAGGGTGTTCGTTACCTGTGGGGAACATTGACAGTAGCAGAGAGCCCTATGGGGAGCTGGATATTCTCTCTCACGTGTGTAAAAATCCATCAAGCGATGACGTAAGTGCTCGCGGGTTAGGAGGTGACAAATATGATGTCTGCAACTTATCCGAAATACAGACAGTAAAAGCAGATGGGTTGCTGGATGGACAGAGAGACAGACAGAGGGATGGCTGTGTAACGGGAAAACCCAGAAAAATGTGTTAATTGCAGAACCTAGGTGGTGGGTCATCAGGTTCACTACCTAATTCTTTCAACTTTGCTATATGCTTGAAAAATCTTCATCATAATATGTCAGGGAAAATAAATAAATCCACAGTACCGTGCACTTGATGTGTGCATTTGACTATATGGAAGTCACATCTAATTTTTTTTTTTTTTGTAAGTCCAAAGTATATGGTTAAGTGAAGGGAAAAAAAAGTTGCTGATCAATGAGTAAAGTCAGTTTTTATTTACTTAAAAAATGTGTCTGCTGATGTTGATATGTAAATCCAAGCTGGAAAATCAAAAAGACTGAATAGAGTTTCTCAGAAACGCTTGTTGCCCCATAATCAGCGAGTCTGTTGAGAAATGAAAAATGTGGTTTCTCGGCCTCTCCCCCAGGCCTTCGAAATCAAAGTCTCTGAGGGTGGTGCCGAAAAGCTACCCTATAACTAGGTTTTCTGATGCTCGTTAATATTTGAGAAGCTTCACCCAGGAAGAGGGCGGGCAGGTCCAGAGACAGACACTGCCAATTCTTTTTGTGCTTTTCCAGTGGTGGTGGGACTGTGGGCTTCTTTTTATTTGTGTTTGAGTATCTTCCAAACAAAACAATAGGAGTCAGGGGGTCCTGACACTTTCAAAGTCCCACTTACCATGGGACAGAGGGCGTTTGTCCGACCCTCTCTCCCTCCCCTCAGCCCGCCCCTCCCTTCTCTTGCCCAAGAAAACCCTTGTGGTTAATGAGTCTCAAAAAAGTGAAGTGAAAGTCCTAAGTAAAAGCGGTAGTAGTTAAAGGATGCGGGCAGGGGGCACAGGAGACCCCACCGCCACCACCACCACCGAAGTTGGGAGTGAGATGTGACAGTGAGTGACCCTTTGCAACCCTCTAAAAACACTCCACGCAACTCTCCAAAAACACCACCCACTTTCGCCGGTGTCGCCCACCGAGAGACTTCAGGTCCCGGGTCATCTCCAAACCCGGAGGTGGGCGGTGAACAGGGGCGGAGTCTCAAGAGGAAGAAAACTGAGCTTCTGGACACCTGGGTCCACAGCCGGGTCCCCAGAGATGTTTCTGCCACCGCTGCTGCTGCTGCTGCTGCTGTTGCTGACCGTGGAGCCCGGTGGGACCACGTTGATACGGTACTGGGGACCCCCCACCACCTCCAAACCTGGGACGGACTCTCTCCTTCTTTGGGTGACTCCCAAACTTCGTGCCCCAGAGCCCATGACTGCTATCTCTTGGGTCCGGGATCACCAAACTGGCTTCTCACCCCTCCAGGATCCACCCTGACATCTCCTAAGACCACCGCCCTTGTAGTCCAAGATCCTCCAGCCCCAAGACCCTTGACCGGGACCCCTCTCCGTTCTCTGGGTCCATGTCTTTGGGAGGACTCTGCAGATCTCTCCTTGATCTCTGATGAGCTAGTACTGGGGTCTCTAGCCATGTGACCTCCCCCCTCCCCACACACACCAGATAATGGAGACACAGGTCTGTGACATTTAAACCGAGAATCCCCTAGAGTCACGACTTCCAAACTGTTTGGGTCTCAAGAAGTCCAGTTTTGGGGACCTCCCCCGACCTGGCCTGCATCTCCCCCCAATCTCTCCCTCCCTCTCCTCTCCACACCCCCTGAAACTCCGATCGGGAAAAGCGACACTCTTCCAGAAACCCTTTTCCCCACTTCGCATTCCGGAGGCTCTCAAAGACCAGGTCGTGGGGAGGGGCCGGGGACATGAGCAGGGAGCAGGGCTCCAAGGAGCGGCGACAGGCAGGGACAGGCTGCACGTGACGTTTGCTAGCCGGCTTTTTTCTTTTTCTTTCTGTTATTTATTTATTTATTTATTTTATTTTTTTTTATGGCGATAACCTACTTTTGAACCTAATAGGTCATGGCCAAGTCGATACAAAAAGGGACTCTCCGAGGACTTTCAACATCCCAGTGACTTGGGGAACTGGTTAGAAATGCAAATTATCAGAATCTCTCACAGATCTACTCCATCAGAAACGAAGCGTTATGAATTTTAACTAGCTCTCTAGGTCGGGGGTTGGCAAACGCTCCGCTCAAGGGCCGAATCCAGCCTGCCACCTGTTTTTGCGAATACGGTTGAATGAAACGCAGCCATGTTTATTCACTAACATGTGGCCTATGGCTGCTTCCGCTCTTCGCCAGAATTGAGTGGCAACAGAGACGGACAGCCTGAAAAGCCATTTTAAAAAAGTCTATCATCGCCCCTCCTCTAGGTGATTCTGTCCCAAGCCATAAGTTTGAGAACTACTCACATAAAGAGTTCCTTTCTCCCTTTCGGTGGCCAAATGGATGCCATTTTATACGTATTCTGCAGCAGAGTAGGGAGCCGTACCCCATGCTGGATGGGGCGTGGCCTTCAGTTTTCAAAATTAGACACATTCTCATAAATACACCTTTGCATACTTGTGCCATGATCTCCTATCGCCGAAACTCTGAGAACTGAAACTGTGTACAATTTTAAGGCCCGTGGTACATATCGCCAAACCATCTTCTGGCAAGTTTGTATCAATCTACTCCCCCTAGCCAACGATCAGTATCCATAGTTCTTTGCCAATCTGCAGGGCGAAAAGGGGTTTCTCACTCCTGTCATTTTATTTTGTGGATGACTTCTGGGGTGATGATCTATCCATGTGTTTTGAAGCTGTTTATACCTCTTTTGCAAATTACCTGCTTATGTCCTTTGCCCATTTTCCTACTGAATGTCAAGAACTGTGAAGTTAGCTTGCCACAATTTCATGGCTATTAGAAGACCCGAGAGGCCTAGGTCAGAGACGAAAGACAGTTCGTTACTCCCAGCAATAGAAGTAGCCAGAAAATCAGCATTTGTGACAGTTTTCTGAGCCCCAGTTTCTACAGGATGAAATGAGGAGGGCCAGGTGATAGCTACACATGCAGTGAGGTGCATTACAGGAGAGAAACCCTGAGCTTAAGGAACTTGAATCTTTTATAATGGATCATAAACCCATCTACCCTTTGGCCCCGGGGTTGGGGGGCAGTATCTCTCTTTCATTAAACAAAACCCTTGACAAGACAGTCTGGACAAAGGCAGTCAGTGCCTCTGCAGAACTGCAAGAGACCGGTGGGGAACTGTCTCCCAGTGCTGGATTTGTCTTATTCTTATTTATTTGTAGAAGCTCTTTGCATATTAGTAACTCTTTGAGATACAACTTGTAATTATTTCCCCCAGGTTTTCGTTTTGTCTTTTAACTTTATTTACCGTGTTCTGTACTGGGGGCGGGGAGTTCGGAAGTTTAAAATTTTAGAGTCACACTCATGCCGCCCCCCACCCCCCACAATGATTTCTGATCTTGGTGTCATGCTTTGAAAAGGCTGCCTCTTTCGAGAGTTAGTTAAATATTTTACTTCCTTCCAGGGCTCTTATAATTTCACATGTCACATTGTCATTCATATATCTGGAATGTATTTTAGTGTAGAGTGAAATGCAGGTATGGCACTTATACTTTTTTCCCCCAAGGTGGGGGAAATAGTCTCCAATATCATGAATTGAAGTTTTTGCAAAGGCCAGTTTTATGTCAGGGCCTTTGGAAAACTCTGCACGTGTGTTATTCGGAATGTGTTTTATCGAAAGGTTTGGGGGCGGGTCTGTTTGGGATGGTTTGCTCTCGCGGAGGTTTTAGGGGAAATGTGTCATCATGGTTTGGTAGGTGTTTTGCAGGGTTTCTGGTAATGACTTTTGTAGGGCCGCGGAGGTGTCTGCTTTGTCATTACATTCCATTTGGTGAAGTCTGTGATGGAGGGTCCCCGGGAAGGGCGACCTAGCTGTCGGTGTCCTCCTCCCCACAGGATTCCTCTCCGCCGGGTCTACACGGGACGCAGGACGCTGAACCCGCTAAGGAGATGGGGGAACCCGGAAGAGCCCCTCAGGATGGGGGACCCAAAGTTCATCTCTGTGCCTCTCTCCAACTTCATGAATGTGAGTCATGGCCCCCCTCCCCACACACGCAGCCCCCACGGTCCCGCCCTCAAGCTGAGTCCTTCATTTTCTCTCTCCTATTTTATTGCCATCAGGCCCAGTATTATGGGGAAATCGGGCTGGGAACGCCCCCCCAAAACTTTTCTGTCGTCTTTGACACTGGCTCCTCCAACCTCTGGGTCCCGTCCAAGAGATGCTACTTCTTCAGCCTGCCCTGCTGTGAGCGCTCATGGGGAGACGGAGCTGAGCCGGGGATGGAGGGAGGCTGGGTCTTGGCTTGCCCAGGGATGCTGAGGCGCCCTTCGCTCTGACGCGGCCTCGCGGGGGGAGGCTCCGCACCCCCGGTAACCGCCCCCTGACCTTCCAACCTAGGGTTCCACCACCGCTTCGACTCCAAAGCCTCTAGTTCCTTCAAGCCCAATGGGACCAAGTTCGCCATTCAGTACGGAACCGGGCGGCTAAGCGGCGTCCTGAGCGAGGACAAGCTGACTGTGTGTGACCTTTGACCCTGGGGGGGGGCCGGAGGGGCGGGGCCTCCAGGGCAACGAAATGGGGCTTAAGTGGGGAGGCGGGGCTTCCCAGGTAGGTGGAGCTGGTTCCAGATGTCGTGGCCCGGGTCTGACGCCTTGGCTGGGGAGCTCTCAGGGAACACGTAGGGACTGTCCTCCCAGAAGTAATTTGCCCCGTTTGAATCTTTCTCCAGATTGGGGGAATCACGGGTGCATCGGTGACTTTCGGGGAGGCTCTGTGGGAACCCAGCCTGACCTTCATTTTCGCTCGCTTCGATGGGATACTGGGCCTTGGTTTTCCCGCTCTGGCCGTGGAAGGAGTTCGGCCCCCACTGGATATGCTGGTGGCTCAGGGTCTCCTGGATAAGCCTGTCTTCTCCTTCTACCTCACCAGGTAATGCGGGAGGGCCTACCTTCCTGCGTCACTGAGCTACTGTCCAGTTAGGAAGTCACCCACCCAACACAGGAGGTTCACCTACCCAACACGACAAAACACCTAAACCCCATTCCGAAGTCCCGCTCGCTAAGCAACACCTCGAGAATACGCCAAAGAAACTCATCGTTAGTTAAAATGCTCTATGTTTCCAACCCAAGCAGGAAATTCCGTGCCCTAGCCAATGAAACACTCAATTAAAAAACCCCTCTTTACCATAAAAAAAGCCCGAATTCCATTTTAGAATGTACAGCAGAAGTCAGGAGTTACCCATATTTTCATCCACGCAGTCACTCTTACTTTTTAGAAAGGGCGGCCTAATCCTGGGAAAGTCTCACCCGGTTGCAGGAAGCGCCCACCTTCCCTCCCAGAGGCCCATCCCCCACCCCTCCGCCCCGCCCCAGGCAGAAATTCCTATGCCCAGTTATTCTGATGTCCAACCTGCTCAGGAAGTCCCGCCCGCCTCGTGGTGGATCCTGGGCTCCCCCCACCCCCCAGAAGTCCTGCACCCTCTTCCAATCACTCTCACCCAACTCAGGATATCTGTCACCTCTGGATTTCGAGACATGTAATTAGAAGTCTCCCCATCCACCCATCAGGAAGCCCCCCCCCCACTTCTACATGATCACACTTTCCAGAGTCAATTCAGAAACCCCAATGCTCTACTTCAGTCTCCCCCCAAAAGTTCTCCTTTCCACAGCCAAATCAGGAAGTCTCACCCCCCCACCCCAAAGCCCTAAAATCCTAACTGCCACCAAGAAAAGCCCATTTCTCTTCGCTTCTTGCCTCGCTTCCAGTCCCAACACCCAGGCCCTGCCTACATCTCGGTACCCCATTTAGAACCTGGAAACCACCCCACCAGCATAAGTCCCATACTGGGCCACTCCTGGGGCTGGCAGGGGAAACTCCGGCGACAGATGGCGCTGTCTCTGCAGGGACCCTGAAGAGGCTGATGGAGGAGAGCTGGTTCTTGGTGGCTCGGACCCAACACACTACATCCCACCACTCACCTACGTGCCGGTCACGGTCCCCGCCTATTGGCAGATCCACATGGAGCGGTGAGGGGCCGGGTCCCCTAGGCCTGGGGGGCATGGGCTGAGACCGAGCTCCGTCGTATTTTGGGGAAGGGAACCGGGGACCTGGACTCTTGGCTCTGATGACTGCCCCCTTCTGCCGCACAGTGTACAGGTGGGCACAGGGCTGACTCTTTGTGCCCACGGCTGTGCTGCCATTCTGGACACAGGCACCTCTCTCATCACGGGACCCTCCGAGGAGATCCGGGCCCTGCATAGAGCCATTGGGGGCATCTCCCTGCTGGTGGGAGAGGTGAGGACCCGGTGTCTGGTGGGGCTCATATTGTACTGTTAGGTACTCGGGAGTGGGGCATTGGGGCGAACTGGAGAGCACGAGCCCCTTTGATCTGAAAAAGGCAGCTCCCGGCTGCTTGGCTCCAGCCAGGTACTGGCCTGTGGGGAAAGCCAGGTTTTCTGGTTTGTTGGAGAAACGTGAACACGTTATTTCAAAGCTCTTGGTTTGTAAATACTAATAGTACTTACTACGCGTCAGGCATTCCTCCAAGGTAGCTCCCACACATCCCTACCAGGTAAGCATTATCATCACCTACATTTTCAGCTTGGAAAATGAGGCACAGGGAGGTCAAGCAACTTTATAAGGTTGCACAGCAGCGGACTCCACCGGATGCCTGTACCACCGTGGTGTACAGTTGGTACTGATTTTTAAAACATTTCAGACACGGCGTAAGACAAATGAAAATACACCTGTGGGTCCCAAAGCGGGGACGCCAGTTTTTGATGTACAATTAGATAGAAAAAGACGGTTTGATCCAACGGGGATCCAGGGTACGTAGCGACAGTTATATAAGGTGAAAGTAGGGAAGGGAAAGCTAGAGAAAGCGGCGGGGGCCTGACCACACGAGGCTCTGACCACCCAGCTGCCCCGGGTGGCGGGGAACGCGGGCCCCCGCGGGCAGGTGGCGCAGAGCACCGGCGCCTCCACCTGGTCCTCTTCGCCCTCAGTACCTGATCCAGTGCTCGCTAATCACGGAGCTGCCCCCCGTCTCCTTCAACCTCGGTGGAGTCTGGTTTAACCTCACGGCCCAAGACTACGTCATCCAGGTAGGCAGACGCGGCAATGACGTCAGAGTGACGCGGCCGGTTGGGTTGGAGAGGGTGGGGCCGGGGGTGAGACCTCCCAAGGACGGAGAAGGGGCCGCAGAAACATCCCTTGTGCCCCGAGATAGTGGGCGGGCTCGGCGGGCGTCACAGCCAGTGGCCCGTTTTGTCGCCTTGCAGATTGCTCGGGGTGGTGTCCGCGTCTGTTTGTCCGGCTTCCGGTCCTTGGACATGCCTCCGTCCTTAGGGCCCCTCTGGATCCTCGGCGACGTCTTCTTGCGCAGCTACGTGCCCGTCTTCGACCGCGGGAACATGACAGGAGGCGCCCGCGTGGGGCTGGCGCGCGCTCGCTCTCGGGGAGCCAGGCGCTGACGGGGGTGGCCCACGCAGGCGCATGCGCGCCGGTCGGCGGCCAGACCCGCCGCTTAGGGAAAATTCGCTGTTTCCATTAAAACTACCTTGGCCGCTTCTTCTTTTTTTTTTTTTTTTTAATTTAAGCGCCTAATTTGTGCAGAGAAAAACTAGCATCCGGCTCTCTGGACTTGAAGAAAGGAATGGGGAAGGCATCGCTCCTTTTCTCCAGGGCTCACGCTGGGCGAGGGGTCTCGTACTACGAATCCCATGAAGCCCCTCGCCTACTCTGCCTCTCCTGGGAGGCGCGCGACACCGCGGAGCATCACGGGCGTTGTGGTTCAGGCGATGTTTTCTGGTCGCCGGGGGCGGGCGCAGCCACAACATGCGTGGGAGGCGACAGGTCGCGACGGCAGCGACAGGTGGCAGTGTGTGTGTGTATGGGGGGGTGGCTGAAATCGTAAAGGATTTTCCATCCCTTGTTCTAAGGAGAGGGGGTGTCGTTCCCGCAGACTTCATCTCCTGTCCCTCTCGTGTCTTGAAATTCCGGGACCCCTGGGTCCGCCATGAAGGCGGGGCCTGAAGCCCCCGGTTTGGGGGGAGCTGTGCTGCCCCTCCTCCGCTGATGATGTCACTCCCCCCTCCGCAGCCTTTTGCTGTCCAGAGCTGCCGGGGCCGGGTCACCCCTCCCCCCATCGCCAGCCCCGGAGTCCCCCATCCCCGCCCCGCCTCGACTTGGGGTGAGTACAGGGGAGGGGGAGAAAGCTCAGGGTCCGGGGGCGGTAAGACAGCCCAAATCTCAGTTTTGGAGGCGGGGGACTCGGCAGACAGGGACTCAAAGATTCCAGCGGAGAGATTCCCCCTCAATAACGATCTTTGGGAGCCAAGGTATTTGGAGGGTATCGGGGAGGGCCAAAGATCGTAGGCAGAGTTCCCACATTTTCAGCGTTAGTGTCCGGGAGACCCTCTTTCCTGGATTTGGAACTGACAGGAATGGAGCAGAGGAACGAGATCTTAGAAGGGAAGGGGAAGACCCCGATCCCAGGGCCTTGGGGAATGGGGGAGGGAGAGTTAGGAGGGGGAGCCGAGGATGACAGAGGTGGGAGTTTGGAGCTTTCAAGAATTTAGGAAGGAGGAAGGGTGTGGGAAGGATCTGAAGACGCAGACAGACATTGGCCTCTCTCGTCCTGGTGTCCGTCGCCAAAATCGAGTCTACTTCCCCTGGGCTGTTTGCAGGGTTGGGTGTTCCGTAACCCCAGCCCCCATTACGCCTCCAGAAGCATCGCCCACTCTCAGCTCTGCATGGGTGGAGAATCCAGGCTAACAAATCCGCCACATACCCTGGGAAGGCCAGGGCAGAGCCGTGAGGGAGTGACGGCATCCAATTTCCTAGCGCCTGATGGAGTCTGGACTATCATCCTGTTACTCCTTGCCGGACGCCTCCTCCCGCCGCCCACGGTCTCTAATCTCGTATCTCATCCCTTATTCTCCCCTATCCAACCCCCCTCCCCTAGCCCGCACCTTCTCCCACACCTTCTGACCTCTGCGAAAATGCTGATTTTGTAACCTGATCCCGTGCTTGGCTGCTGCCAAAAGCAGAAAAGAAAGGGGGTGGGTGCGTAAGAGAGGATGGCTGACTTCGATCCTCACCCTAACCTCCTCCCTGCCCCTAGTCCTACCTAACTCCTGCTCCAGCCTCTACCCGGACTTGCCCAGAAGCCTCCCTCAACCCAAGCCCAGTCCCTCACCTCAGGATTCACTGCTTCTGCCCGAGGATACACCAGAATTCCGGGCAGAGAAGAGTAGGAAGCCCGAATGTCTTTTCTCTGCCCTCCTTGGTCCCATCCGGGGCTTGAAGGCTGCCTGAGAGTACTGGATCAGAGGCAGTGGGAAGTCCAGGGTCTGGGGGGTGAGGGAAAACGACCTCCTTGGTCCGCAGGACAGGCCCTACTTCTGCAACTCTGCAGTGACGCAGCCTGGAGTCCTGGCCAGGATAGGGGATTCGAGGGGGTGACGGGAGGGGGAGCCTGAAAGGGACAGCGATCCAGAGACAGGGACAGACTGAAGGACAGCGGGACAGTGAGTGTCCCAAAGAAGTGCGACAGAGACCCAGAAAGAGGGGGACAGAGACTCAGAAGGAGGTGAAAGAGACAGGGGAGGAATAGAGACCCGTAGAGGGGACAGAAAGAGACAAGGCAGTGAGGGCGGGAGAGATGGGGGGGAAAGAGACAGAGAGCGAAGACGTCAGAGAACAAATGTGAGGGGGCAGAGACCCAGAGAGAGAGCGAACAAGGACTGGGGGGGGCACTGTAGGACAGAGACACAGACGAGGATCAGAGATCTGGAGGGCACAGAGACCCACACCCAGGGAGAGGGGGACAGGCCCAGAGAGGCAAATCAAAAAGGTACAGAGCCCAAGAGAAAGACACTGGGGTGGGGCACTGAGACATGGTCGGGGGAAATGATACTGAGGCTTAGAAGAGGGGCAAAGACTCAGAAAGAGGGAGACAGATTCAGAGAATAACAGCACAGCGACCCAGAGGGAGGGCGGAGACTTAAAAAACGGGGCCAGCCAGAGTCTCAGAGGGGTGAGGGTCGAGCTGGGAGGACAAATACTCAGAGAAAAAGGGAGGGGAAAAAAAAGACACCAAGAGACACAGAAACGGGAACGGGGGCGGGTGGGGAGGCGATACGAACCAGCCGCCGCACCTGCAGAGGGAGGCGGCGGGCCAGGGACGGAGCCGCGCGACGAAGCCCGCAGCCCCTGACCCG
>NW_006430464.1:1064352-1065807 GCF_000325575.1 Pteropus alecto
CCAGCCTAGGGGGCGGGGCGGGCCCGCTCCGGGGCGGTCCTCCTCGGCCTGGCCCCGCCCAATTCTTCAGCACCCGGCTCCTGCCAGGACTCTGCCATCTAAACCCGCCCTGTTTCCCATTGACTCCACTTATTGCCTCAGCTTAGACAGCGTTTCCCGGCGCTCCGGTTTACCCCCTCTGGGCTCCCTCTTCAGTCCTCACCCGTTCTTTTGTTCTCCTGTCTGCAGTCCGCCGTTATCTAGACCTCGTCCCTTTTCCTTCACCAGTTAGAAGTTCTCGCCCCGTCCTGTAAGTCCCCACAGACCCTTAGGACTCTCTCCCAGGTTCTCTGGTCCCCAAGACTCCCCATTACAGGTCCCGTTCCCCCTTTTATCCAGCCTGGGAGCTTCGTAGTCTTTGCAGGTCTCACCTTTCCCTTAGCACCCCCATCTCCCGTTCTTTACCCATTCTTACCCCTGCCCCGCCCCCGCCTAGCCTGGTTGCTTCCACGCTCCTCAGAGCCCTGCTCCTCCCTCAGTCTTGCTTTCCCACAGCCCATTCAAGACATTTTCTACCATTCGTAGACCCCGGCCACCTCCCTCAGTCCCGCCCCATCCATCCTGACACTCATTCTCCCGGTCCAGCCCGGCCCCGGCTCTTCTTTACCTCGCCCCCTACCGTAGTCCTAGCCAGATGCTCTCAGGTTCCCAGGCTTCGCTCATCTCCGTCCCTTGTCACTGGGTCTCAGTCCCTATAAACCTTGCTCTGTCCCCTTTCATTCCGGCTTAGTGCCATTTCAAGTGAAATTACTCTCCACCCTCCATTTCCAGTTCCCGCCCTCGTTCAGTCCCTCCCACTCACTCTCTTAGCCCAATCAAGACTGTTTCTACTTTTTTCGACTCCGCCTCTTAAGATCTGCCGTGCTGGGTCCAAGCAATGTCAGAAGCCCGAGCCGGCCGTCTCCATCTGTCCTTCCCCGCCAGGTTCTGCCAGCCCACCCCTTAGGTCCCGGCCCGCGATCCTTTTCTGTCCAATCAGGACTGTCTCCCCGTCGTGGCCCTGCCCCCCTCGCCCTGCCCCTCAAAGGCCAGGCCTGTTTAAATAGCTGGGACTTGTTCCCTTTCTCTGCCCGGCCCCCTCTTTTTTTTTTTTCAGTTTAAACAGGTCTCTTTCTCATCCAGCCCCGCCTCCTTTCTCTTCGTGCAGCCAACAAACGTTAGCGGCGCGTCCCGCCTCCTTCAACACCTCGCTCCGCCCCCTTCCCTCGGGAAGATCCAATCGGTGTGTTTCACCTGCTCCCCCGCCCGGTCCAGCTAGGTAGCGTTCGAGTCCCAGCCCCACTCTCTGCTTCAGCTCCGCCCCACCTCTCCCAGACCAATCACTTCGGTTCCTCTCCACGTCGGCCAGGCCCCCTTATTTATAGTTTCTTTCCACCCAATCAGGTCAGTCTCTTCCCCTGAGGCCCCTCCCTCCAG
>NW_006430464.1:1067252-1069534 GCF_000325575.1 Pteropus alecto
GGTGGCGCCGCTGGCAGCCCCGCGTGTGGGCGCTCTTCGAGGACCCCTACTCGTCGCGGGCCGCCAGGGTGAGCGTGCTGTCGGAGCCCCCATCCCTCTCCCCTCCCCACGCGCTCCCGGACCCTCAGGAGGTTCCCATCTCAACTCTCGGGGTCCCCTGGCCCATCCCAGCCCCTCCTGGTCTCCTCTGCCTCCCAGTCTCTTAGAAGCCTCTAACTCCAATCCTGGGTGTCCTGTACTCCTCTGAACGTATGCCCTTCTCCCGGCCATTCCCAGATCCTCAGAAGACGTTCCTCCAACCTTCAGAGTAGCCCAGACCTACAAACCCAACCCCGCTTCTCTAGGCCATCCCGACCCTTAAAAACTTCCTCCTGGTCTCCTGTGAACGACCTCACCTGCGCCTTTCCTGAACCCCTCAGAGGTCCCCAGAAGACCTTTCCCCGACCCTCAGAGTCATCTGACCCCCTTCGCACCTCTCTTGGCCGACCTTCGGACCTCCCGAAGGCCCCTCTCCAGCTCTTGGTCCCTCCGGGTCTCTCAACACCTCCCTGCTTCTCCTTTTGCCTCTCTCCCTGTCCCTCTCCGCCCCCCAGTTTGAGTCTCCTGGCTATTTTTGAATCCCCTGCTCTCACAGCCTCAGAAGACTCCTCCACCCCAATCTCAGAGCCTCCCGGACCCCTCTGAACCTCCAGTTCCCCTCCCCCTCACTGCAACAATGAGTCTCTGGACATCTTTCCTCCTGGGACCCTCTGGACCCCTCTGTGTTCACATCCCTTTTGCATTCTCCACGCCAACTCCCGTCCCAAGACTCTCCCCATAAAGCTGCAGACTTCCCCAAAGCCTTTCACACTCCTCCCCAGTATCTGCAGAAGAGTCCTGAGCCCCTAATATGCCTGTCCTCTCCAGAACCTCCCATATAGTCTTCAGAACTGCTTCCTCCTCACCCATAGATTCTCCTGGCTTTGGTCTTCTGTCCTTCACCTGTGAGGCCACTCTGTCCCTCCCCCCACAGCCCTCCCCCAGCCTCCCAGCCCCTTTCCTAGTCAATCAATGACTTTCCCTCCTCTTCCCTCCAACCTCGGGACCTCCCCCAAGTTATCGGCCCCAAAACTTCCTTCTCAAAACAGCCGTTCGTTCTTTCTAACCTACCTTGGTATCTTTCCATCTGCCCCCAGCCCTGCCTGCTCCCCCTTTCCCAAGCCCCGCTCTACACACAGCCCCAAGTCCAGGACTGGGCTCCTCAGCTTCCTTCCCCCACGTAGTGAACCAAAGAGCTCACACCCCGGCCTTATCTCCCTCGAAATTCTAGATTTTCCCCAAAGCTCTCTTCCTCTCCCCCTAAAAAAAACTTTCCTCAAACATTTGTAACTTCCCAGGCTAAGTAGCTACCGTTCCCCCTGGTTCTCCCTTGAACCTCTTCCTCCTCCTAACTGCCTCCCCCTGTTGGAAGAGAATAGGGCAGTGTAAAATGGGGGGGAATTAGAAAGAGAGGTAAAGGATAGCGACTCCGGGGCCCACTCCTAGCCTCCTGGGGACCGAAGCACCCTGAGGAGCCGGTCCGGACCCCTCCCCCCACCGTGCCGCGTCCTGAGCTGGGAAGGACGCCGCAGTGCCGCATTCAGGCCGGGGGAGGGAGTGAGGGGGAGGGGGGCCCGGAGGCACCGCATAAAGTTTGGTCCCCTGGAAGCGCTGAGTTGGCGAGATTTGGGATTGGGTGGGGGGAGGTGGGGGGGGAACGAGGTGCAGAAGGGACGTGGTCCTAGATACCCTGTCAGGCCTCCGAGTGGTCCTCTCCCCTCATGGCCTGGGGCGCCCCTCCTTGTGACCCCATTGAAGGGTGCTGAGGTTAAGGCCCGGGACAACTATGGGGGAGGGTGGTCATTCATTTACTCCACAAATGTTTTTGGAGTGTCCGCGGCATGCCAAGCACTTTCCAGCCGTCGAGTGAGCTAGCTTGGTAGATTGGGAGCTGAGGCCAATGCAAAGTGGAGGGTCCGGCCCTACCTGCCTCCCCTCTCCCTTCCACTTTCCTTCTTACGGGGACTTCATGCCCTCCTACCCCTTCTGCTTTTGAACCATGTCGGGGCAAGGGGTTAAATCAGCCCCGACGCTGTTCAGCCTCCACAGCTGCGCACTGCGGCGGTGCCCACCTCCGTTTCTGTGCCCTGGGCGGGTAGGAGTTAAACTCCCGGCCCGCGGCCTCCGGCTGTGAAGCGGCGGCACTGCGGCTGCGCGCTGCGCGCTCAGTTCCGGCCCCAAAGGGGTTAAGGCAGCTCCCGGCC
>NW_006430464.1:1069780-1072131 GCF_000325575.1 Pteropus alecto
ATGCGCTGTGCGGAGGCCTCTGGCCTCTTAAACCACTGCGGAGAAACCGAGGGAGGGGGCGGGGCGGAGAGGACCTACACTGACCACCAGCCCACTCTGAGGTTTAGGGGTCCTTTCTGCCGCGGATTCTGGCCCGCCTCTCTACTCTGCACCTCAGATTAAACTTAAGCCCAGACCCCGCCCCCAACCCCTGTGAAGGAAGGGGCGTTCCGAGAGGAACTGTGCTGGCTGCGCCCCCGGCACACCCCAAGCCCTAGGGCCCTCTCCACGATGACCCTTCCGCCTTCTCTACCCATCTGATCAAAGCCCCCTCCTTGCTCCAACACTGATCCCCTTCCCCGTTCAAGGGCTGAACCCCCTCCCTCTGCATATCTAGAAAGCTCACTGTCTTCTCTAGGGGCCTGACCCACCCCCTTCCTTCCCCTAGATCTTGACCCCATCCCCCTCCTCGAGGCTCTCATCAAAACCTACATCGTTGTGCAGCAGGACTCTGGTTATCCCCCGTCCCGAAGTGACCCAAGCATGCCCACCCGCAGTTCTCTGCACTGCTGACAAGCCCCCGCACCTTTTTTTGGCCCCAGTCCTGCCCTCCCGCTTGAGAGCCTGAGACCCCACTCTCCTCATCTCCATCCTTTTTGCACGCTTGACACTTCGCTTCCTTTTCCCTTCGGGGCCCGAACACCCCTCCTGCCCTCAAGGGTTCCACCCCTGCCCTGTCCTCTCTGCGTGAGGGCCTCACCCAGCCTTCTCTCTGTTATGAGGCTCAGATGTTAGCACCAAGGTCTTTAAACTCTGCCTCCTTTGTGAGGCCTTGACCTTGTCCCCAACTAGCCGATGCCCCCATACCCTAATTAGAATTCAAACCTTACTGAGTTCCAGTCACCAGGCCAAACGCTGTTTTTGGAACCAAGCGCTTTGCCCATCTAAGGTCATCCTCACAATAATCCTGTGAAAAACTTGAGGTTCAGAAAGCTTAATCGAGCCTTGCCCAAGTCAGGCAAGGGAACAGCCGGATTCAAACTCAAGCTTTCTTGCTGTTAGCCATCTCGCGATTCTGCCTCCCTGCCCACCATCTCCCTTTCCCCTTCCCTCGGCTCCAAGCCCAGCTCCAAGCCCTCTGAGACACAGAGGGTGTGTGATCCAAGTCTCCCCTCCCCCACTTTGATCTCAAAGCAGAACCCTCGACCCCCGGCCGCCCAGGCATAGGACAGGGAACAGGAGGGTGCAGGGAGGCGGTCTAGGAGACAAAGCATCGGGCCAGAAATGGCTGTTCCCAGGGCGAAGTTGCTCATGTGGGGGGCTGCCGGGGCCAGCCCCCCTCCGTAGATGGGGGAGAGCTGCCTCCGATCCCTGCCTTCCTTTTGGGGAGCTTTATAGGGGAGGGGATCAGAAGGAAGAGTTGAGTTTGGGGCTGGGACAGGGGCCACTGGGAGGGTCGTGTGGACGTGGCTGGCCGACCAGATGCGGGTCACCTTTTGCCCTCTCTCCCGCCCCGCAGTACGTGGCCTTCGCCTCCCTCTTCTTCATCCTCATCTCCATCACCACCTTCTGCCTGGAGACCCACGAGGGCTTCATCCACATCAGCAACAAGACGGTGACGCAGGCCTCGCCGATCCCCGGGGCGCCGCCCGAGAACATTACCAACGTGGAGGTGGAGACGGAGCCCTTCCTGACGTACGTGGAGGGCGTGTGCGTGGTCTGGTTCACCTTCGAGTTCCTCATGCGCGTCACCTTCTGCCCGGACAAGGTGGAGTTTCTCAAGAGCAGCCTCAACATCATCGACTGCGTGGCCATCCTGCCCTTCTACCTTGAGGTGGGCCTCTCGGGCCTCAGCTCCAAGGCCGCCAAGGACGTGCTGGGCTTCCTGCGCGTCGTGCGCTTCGTGCGCATCCTGCGCATCTTCAAGCTCACGCGCCACTTCGTGGGGCTGCGCGTGCTGGGCCACACGCTCCGCGCCAGCACCAACGAGTTCCTGCTGCTCATCATCTTCCTGGCGCTGGGCGTGCTCATCTTCGCCACCATGATCTACTACGCCGAGCGCATCGGCGCCGACCCCGATGACATCCTGGGCTCCAACCACACCTACTTCAAGAACATCCCCATCGGCTTCTGGTGGGCCGTGGTCACCATGACGACCCTGGGCTATGGAGACATGTACCCCAAGACGTGGTCGGGGATGCTGGTCGGGGCGCTGTGTGCCCTGGCGGGGGTGCTCACCATCGCCATGCCCGTGCCCGTCATCGTCAACAACTTTGGCATGTACTACTCGCTGGCCATGGCCAAGCAGAAGCTGCCCAAGAAGAAGAACAAACACATCCCCCGGCCCCCGCAGCCCGGCTCCCCCAACTACT
>NW_006430464.1:1072418-1073964 GCF_000325575.1 Pteropus alecto
GGGAGGTCTCCAGGGGGAGCGGGGGGGTTCGTTCAGAGAGGGTGGTTAGCAAGAGAGAGGGGAGACAGAAAAGCCAGCAGCCATTGCTGAGGCCAGAGAAATGGCACGGAAATACAGAGACAGAGATTTCATGTGAAAGAGACTGTTTTTTCGCAGTCGAGGTATTCAGGGGGACCCGGGAGGCGGAGTAAGCAGCCCAGGGTGAGAAAGAGAGAAAGAATGAGGGCTCAGAGAGATAAACACAGGGAGGGGGGTCTCACGGGCTGGCCAGAGACGAGGAGCGGAGGGACAGCTGCAGCCTCTGTGTCTCCCTGAGACAACCTGAGAAAAGTCTAAAGGTGACAGTCTGGAACCAAGAGATTGTCAAAGCAGGAAGACAGAGAGGACAGAGAGGAGCGAGGGGCGGGGGCTCAGCTGCAGAGTTCAAGTTTGAATAACAATGAGACCTAGAGAGGTGACCCCACTTTAAAAACTGAGAGAGGCCAGGGGACAGAGGCTCCGAGAGTGACCAGACTTGGGGCCCAGGGCCTAGGCTCTGGCTTTGCAGAGGGATCTGAGAGATCCGGAGAGATTGTGCCAAGAGAAAGACGAGACGTGAGGGAGGTGGAGAGGGCTCGACTGTACCTGTGCGGCCCTGGGGGAGTCAGTGCCTCAGAGGCAGTGATTGGGGCGTGGGTCTGGGAGGAGGGAGAGGCTGGAGGGCCCCACCCCCGTATCTTAAGTAGGTCAAGAAAGGGAGCCGGGCCGCTTGGCCCCCATCGTGCTCCCTCAGCCACTGACCCAGTTTCACACCAATTAAAAATAGCTCGAGTCAGAGCCTGGGGGACCCCTACTTCCCCCTCCCTCACCTGTCACCTTCTTAACCCTTCCCCATCGTGTCCTTTCCAGAGCCCAACACCGCTCCCTGGACAAACACCTCCCAGCCCCCTACAATCCTTCCCAGTACTTAACCCTTCCCCGTGACCTCCTCCCGAGACCTACCAGCCACGCCCCCTAACACCCTTCCCGCCGTCCCCTCCGACACCCTGCCCTCCGGTCATCTACTTGCGGCGCCCAAGTCCGCCAACACCCTCTCCCCGCTGATTGCGCTCCCACCGCGAGTTCCCACACCTCACTCTCTCCTCTGTGTCTGTCTGCCCCTGGGGATGCAGATCCCCGCCCCAATGGGGACCCAGCAGCAGCCGCGCTCGCCCACGAGGACTGCCCGGCCATCGACCAGCCCGCCATGTCCCCGGAAGACAAGAGCCCGATCACGCCCGGGAGCCGGAGCCGCTACAGCCGGGACCGAGCCTGCTTCCTCCTCACCGACTACACACCCTCCCCTGATGGCTCCATCCGGAAAGGTGAGCGCCCCGCTCCACGGGCCCCTGGGACCCTCCCTCTCTTCCCTCCCCCAGGGGAGGGGGGAGAGGAGGTGGGGGAGGTGCCGGCCTTCCCTTCCCCCATCCACCGGCCCCAAATCTCCTCCCTCCCCGATACTCCGGCGCCCCCAGCCCTAAGTTTCCTCACCGCTGACCCTCCACCTGTCTCTATCTCATCTCCATTT
>NW_006430464.1:1074255-1076226 GCF_000325575.1 Pteropus alecto
GACCCTCTCTCCTGACTAACCCCTCTGAGAACATGCAGCCCCCACTGACCGAGACTCCCACCCCCTCACTGTGAACGGCTCCATCTAATCAACCTCCAGCCCCGACTCTGATCCCCACCCGCCTGCCCGGACCTGGCCTGCCCCTCACCCCCCAGAACTAACCCAGCCCTTCCTGCCATGCGCCTGACCTCCCTTCCTGCCTTCACGACTGACCCCCATCCTCACCCCCACCGACATCTCGCTCCCTGCCTACCCTTGTGGTTTATAAACATTTCAGTCAAGAAAATGGGGTGTACACTCAGGGTACTCTTCGGGGTACAAGATGGGATGAGAAAGGCTCAGCCGCCCAGTCACTCGTGAATTGGCCAGCTTATAAAGCTCCCACGTGTCCCCCACGCAGGGAATTCAGCAGTGAGCAGAATCAGCACCCCCACCTCCCAGGAGCTCTCAGTTCCGTGGGAGAGGCAGGCACAGAGTCACCATTGGAGGTGACATTTGCAGAAGTGGAAGTGGCACGGGGTCTCGCAGTGAGGGGAGCACACAGCACTCCCGA
This sequence comes from Pteropus alecto, assembly GCF_000325575.1. Lineage (NCBI taxonomy): Eukaryota > Metazoa > Chordata > Mammalia > Chiroptera > Pteropodidae > Pteropus > Pteropus alecto. Next base: position 1,074,809 of record NW_006430464.1, read on the forward strand.
GGTAGGACGAGGCGACCGGAAGGCTTTATGGCCGCCAGTGAGGAAGCGATCCCATTAGACAGCCGTGACCAGGGCGTGACCAGGGCGACCAGCACGGGCCAAGCCAGGAGACCGGGGGCTGGGAGGGAGCCATGAGGCGGGGAAGCGGGGCCAGGCTGAGGAGCTGGGGTCTTGTCCAGGGACGAGGAGAGCAGGTCCACTCTGGGCTCTTGGAGATGGAATGGAGGGGGAGACTGGAGGTCAGGAGGCCTGGCAGGAGGCTGGGACGAGGGTCCAGGGGATGAGGACAAGGCCTGAGCCTAGGTCGGTCGGGACTGTGGGGATGGAGAGGAAGGAAGCGGGCAGAGAGGGTCAGGGGTCAGGAGGGACAGGGCTGGGTACTGGCCCTGGGGATGTGGGGAGGGCGGTGGAGTGAAGAGAAAGTTGTTAGTCAGTGAGTCATTCGGCAGATGGAAGCGAGCACTTCTCACATGCCAGGAATTTAAGATATGTTCTGTCATCCTCGAAACCACCCTGGCTAACCCAGTAATTGAGCAGCTACCTACTGAGGGGGTGCAGTTCCAGGCACTGGAGATTTGACACTGCACAAAGCAAGAACCTGCCGTCACAGAGTTTACACTCTAGAGCGTGGGCCGGCACACTACAGCCCGTGGGCCAAATCCGTCAGCCAGCTGTTTTGTAAATAAAGCTTTATTGGAACACAGCCACTGTCATACAATAACAGTAGAGTGAAACAGTCGTGACGGAGACTCTGTGGCCCCCAGAGCCCAAAATAGCGACTGTCTGACCTTTTACAGGAAAAGTTTGACATCCCCCGATTGGGAGGAAACAGGAAAATAAATAAGGAAAGCAAATTCTCTGGCCATTTCGGATAAGGGGGGGTCTGCGGAAGAACTTTGTGAGGAGGTGACATGAAGTGGCATTGGGGAAAAAGGGCCAGCCAGGCAGAAGGAGGCACGAGTGCAAAGGCCCCGGGGTGCGGAGTCGGGATGAGCAGGGAGAGCTGGGCGGCCGAGGCGAGTGCCGCGGACCGGGAGGGTACTTTTCAGCCGTGCCAAGAGGTTGGATTGGATTCTGAAGGTGACGAGGGGCCACCTGAAGGAATTAGGGCCATCACTTAACTCATTTCAACAAACATCTATGGAATCTTCCTTAGAACGACAGACATACATCCTGAATCCCTGCCCACAGCCTAAGGAGGTGGCCCAGCAGGGCTTGGGGAACCAGGGATGGCCCTGGCTAAGGCCCCTAATTTCACAGAAATGCAGGGAGGGCCATGACTGACCTCAGGCCACACGGCCGAGGGTGGCGAGAACCCAGAGGGGACTGTCTCGCTCTAGTTAGTCCCTCCACCTCTCCCCGTCGGAACCACCCCCCATCATCGTTTTCATCTCTTTATCAGCCCCCCTCCCCCTCCC
>NW_006430464.1:1076580-1077442 GCF_000325575.1 Pteropus alecto
CGCCTGCCCCGGACCTGTCCCTTCTCCGTCTTTCCTCACCAACCACCTGAGTCCCACACCGGAAACTCGCCCCCTCCTTCCTCGCTGGTCCTCTGCCCCGCCCTCCCTTCGTCCTCCCGACCCCAAACCCAGCCACCCCGGAAGCTCCTCCCATATTTGATGTCTCCGGCCGCCCCCATTTCACTGCGCCCCTCCCCCGGAAAACACCAGAGAGGAAGAAGAGATCCCGGCGTTTCTCCGACCCCCAACAGTGAGGCTGTGTTGGGGGGTTCCCCCTAACCACCCTCCCCCTGCAGTGACTGTGTGTATTTCTGTCCCCAGCTCTGGTCACCGCCTGAGACCTCGCGAGACCCTCGGTCCCCCCCTGCCCCTTCCCCCCAGGTTAGCATTGGGGAATGGCTGGGAAGGGGTGTCCCCAAGATAGTGGGCTTCCGACCCCCCAGGCTCTCTCTCCTGTGGTCAAGATGCCCTCGCCCAGACCACCCCCCCAGGGCACAGCTTGGAAAAGCCCCAGACACTGGCAGAGCTCCCTAGACATCCCCAAGCTTCCCAGAGACCACACACATGGCCCTCGGTCTTAGATCCCGGTGGCTGTCGAGACACAGTTAGGACTTTCTCATCAGAAGGTTCCTTTGAAAGGCTTCCTGACCCCTTAGAGACACCCCGCTACCAGCTTCAGGGGAGCCGGCCCCTCAGGCTGCTCCTGGAGCCGCTCTCCGGCACCCCAAGGGCGCTGCCGACTTCCGTTGCCTCCATTCGGCCCCTCACGCCCCGCCCCCCTCCCCCGCGACCTCCCTCCTTTCTCGACATCTCGGTGAGCCCCGCACCTGCAGCCCTGCCAGCTCCCTCCCCAGGTCTCCCC
>NW_006430464.1:1077622-1080513 GCF_000325575.1 Pteropus alecto
CCCTCCTCCTGGATGCGACTGACTGTCCGATTTGTTCACTTCTCTCTCTCCGTCCCCTTGGTCCGCCTCTGTCCGTCTCTGCCTCTTGCCCCGTCGTGTGACCGGCCGCCTCTGTGTCCCTCACCATCTGCATCTCCCGCCTTCTCTTTCCGCCTGTCTCTTGCTCTTCCTGGCTCTCTCTTTCTCTTTCTCTGTCTCCTGTCCTTTCTGCCATTTCCCTCCTGCCTCCCTCCCTCTCTCTGTCTCGGGGTCTCTGTCTGTGGGACCCTCCCTCTGCACCCCAACTCCTCCCCGTGCTTCCTCCCCGTGTTTCCGCCCCTCCCCCGCCCCCAGGTTACGAGAAATCCCGCAGCCTGAGCAGCATCGCGGGCCTCAGCGGGGTGTCCCTGCGCCTCGCGCCCCTTGCCACCCCCCCTGGCTCTCCCAGGGCAGCCCGCCGTGCTCCCCCAACCCTGCCCTCCATCCTCTAGCGCTCCCCTCCCCCCTGTGGGGGGACTTGGGGGTGACAGGGAAGAAGGTCAAAGGAGCTGGGGGCGGGGGGTGGGGGAAAGGGTTTTATAAAAAAATCAAAAAGTCATTAATAATATGCAATGGAGATGACAATGCCAGCAGACACCCCTGGGCCCCTCATCCCCACCTGGGCCCCCAGGATGGAGGGGGAGGAGCCAAAGCCCATGCCCCCGACTCTCAGCGCCCCCAAAATAAAGCCTTCTCAGGTCTCCATGAGCCATAGGACACCCCCTTCCCATCAACTCGTGTAAATATGGCCAAATTATGCCAGTTACATTTGGGGCACCCCCCCCCCTGCTCTGCATGCCTCCTGCAACCTGGACATACCCTCCACTCCACCTCAGCAATAAGTGCCAGGGGCTGCACGCCACAATGAGGGACGGGGCACTGTGGGAAGGGGCCAGGACCTCAAGGGGGGCCAGGCCAGCCCTCCCGTTACTGGAGGGTCTCCTGGCCCCTACCCTTCACCACAGGAGGGCAACCCATCATACATTGATTAAAATATAATTATCGACAGTGTGGGGGAAGGAGGACCAGTCAGTCACCCAAGCCAAAAACCCAAGGTGAGCTCAGACGGTAGGAGGGCGTTGGGGGAGCTGCGGACAGCTGTTCCCTCGCCTCTCAGCAGGATCTCTCTGGGGAATTGTACCTTTTCACACACACCCCCATCTGATCGCCTCAGCATGGAGTCAGACCTCCCATCCCAGAAGCCCCAGGATGGCCTGGCCCTAGCACACGGCATTCCCCAGCACCCCCTCCAGAATCCCAGGACGTGAGACGCACGCCGAGTTTCCACGCTGACCGTGGCACCCCACATCTCCCCACACTCACACTCCTGGAACTTAACCTCCAAACACACGTGCTGCCCGCAGACCCCCTGGAGTGCATCTCACACTCGACCCAGCCCTGCAGCTCACGTTCAGCCTTTGGGATGCTCCAAACCCTTCCGAGACACAGACATTCCCTGGACACCCCCAAACCTCAGGCCTCGATTCCCCGAGACACCGCCAAATCTCTGACATCAGACATCCACCTCAGGTTCCCCTGCCGTTCGAGTTTCCAAGTTGGGCTCAACCTGTCTGCGATTCCAGGGAACCAGACCTTCCCAGGGCACCCCCTTTCGTATGCCCAACCCTGCCCCCCAAGAGCCCCTGCTCTTAAATGGTGCCCATAAGGTACCCTCTTCACGGACACCAGTTTTTCCCAGAGGGTCATATTTGTGCCCCCTGGTGATGTGCCGAGGTTGTAGGCAGTACAAGGACACTTTTAAAAGTTTTGTCTTTTGTGGCACTTGGCACCCGAGCCGGTAAGTCCAGATACTGATGCCATTTATTTAGATGAGAACTGTCTCCATTTAAAGTAGAGGCTGGGCCCAAATAAAGGGACACTGGGAAATGCCCTAACCACCTGGGCTGGAACCCCGGCCCACCCTTCCCCAGCGTTCCTCTACCTGCGTCCTCGCGGGTGGAAAATCACTTCTCATATCTCATCCTGGCTCATGATGCGCTACCTCCCCCAAGCTCGGAGACCACGCTGGTCCCAGAATCCTTACAGGACCCCCCCCTTTGGAGGTGGGGGCCCACAGAAAGCAACTTTCCTCCTTTGCTCCCGCAGCCTCAGGAACGCCCCCTACCCCCACCCGAGGGTTGGGGAGGGGGTGTCACTGAGCGTGATCCTTGATGCAACGATTCCTATGCAAGGGGTATTTTGAGTCCCCCCCATCCTTCCCTTAGACCCTAAACCCTGGTGAATCAGGGGTGAGGGGTGGGGTGGGTTCTGTGGGGGTGGGGCGGGGCTGGGCAAAGGGCTAGGGGCTCCAGACACCAGGGGATGGGGTTGGGGATCGATTATATTGCCAAAGGGTTTAACTTCTTTAAAAAAAATAAAAGCCCCCCAGATTCCGAACGGTGCGGGAAGGGGGAGCGAGGATCTTTTCCAAAGGGTACAGACCTCTTCCCAACGTCTCCCCCCTGCTCACCAATCTGCCACACATGCCCGGCTTTTTAGTTCAGCTTTTAAAAAGAACCATGATCATTATAAACCTCTACAAAACGTGATTCTCATCCCCCAAATCAACAAAAGGTGTGGGGCTTCGGGGAGGGAGAGAGAGCGAGCTAAAGGGACGACGACTCCCAAGCCCCGCCCCCCTTTTTGCCGCCCTCCCACCCCGGCCGCCAGGGTGCCCGCAGCTACACGCATGCGCTGCATGATGCGCTCCCCACACGCATGGCGCGCGCCTCCCGCGCTCCGGGAACGCACGGACACGGGGCCGGGGGCGGGGCGATCGGGGAGGCAGGAATGGCGGGGGTCTTCCCGAGCTCAGCGGCTCCCCCTCCCCAACATCGACACAGCAATAAGTTTCTCTCACTCCCTGGGGGCGG
>NW_006430464.1:1080686-1091075 GCF_000325575.1 Pteropus alecto
CCCACCCCCAGGGCAGAGAGGGAGGGGTCGGCACGACCTCTCCCCCAAGCCTCCCCCACGCCCACCCTGGGTGCATGAACCGCCCAATGCAGAAGCTGCCGCATGTCACCCGCCCCAAAGAAAAAGTGTCATGCCCCCTTCCCACCCACCCTCTCATTCTCCACCAAAATTAAAGTTTCCTTTTCATTTAAAAGTCGCCTGCAGTGTGTCTGCTGGGACCGCGTGGTTTGGCGGGTAGACAACGGGGTTGGATTAAAGGGGCGAGGGCGTGCCCTGCGGGGGTCTAAACATCCCTTTGATTTTGGGGTGAGTGCCCGCCTCCACCCCCAACTAGAAAGTCCGAGGGCACCTGGGCGATGCGAACTCCTAGACGAGCGTGGTTAACCCCCAGGGGAGGCGTGACCCCGGGCTCCCGGGGTGCACTGCGGCCGAGGCTGCTGACTCCGGAGCCGGTCTGGTGGGTTCGGCTTCTCAGAAGCTGTGTGTCCTTGCGCAGGTCGCTCAACCTCTCTGGGCTTGTTCCCACCTCTGGAAGGGCGGGGCGCGGTGATCTAATCCTTCAGCCGCTGTACGAGCGCCGACTCGGCGCCAGGCACTGTCCTAGGTGCTGGAAACCAGTGAGCGTCCAGCCTCTAAGTGGTTGGGCTGAGTCTCGGGTTTAACACAGCTAAACGAATGGTCGCGACTTATCAAATGGCTCAACAGCCACTACCCTCACCGTTCTGCTGAGACTTTGGGGTCAGCCAGAGTGCATCACCCCTTCTGCCACTCGCTGGGAGGTTTGGGGCAAGGGACGCATCGTCGTAACATCTATATGACGAGGGGCTATCCCGGAGGGAGGCTGCGGTGAGGGGAAATGCCAGGTACCCGGGAGGTCCCCTGACACTGACCAGCTGTGATCGGAACCAGCAGGCAGAAGGAGCCGGTGCCCGTCCCGCCCATCCGAGAACCCCAACGCACACAGAACCAGCAGGGTCCAGTCGGGGCTGGAGTTTATTTCTGCCGGAGCTGGAGACGGGGAGGGTCAGGGACACGCCTCCAGGCCCACGGGGACTCCAACCGAACTGTGATCACACAGGAGCAACCAGAAGGGCGGGCAGAGTATGGGGGCAGGGGGACGAGCGGGGCCCCCTCATCCGACCCCACTGCAAGAATCAAAGGCTGGTGGACGCCCGGGAGGGGAGTGGGGCCGGGGAGGAGGAGGGGCAGAGGCCAGGGGAAGCCCTGGCCGAGGAGGGCAGGGGGACAGCGCTCCCTTCCTGGTCAAAACCATCAACAACTGAGGGGAGGGCGGGAGCTGGGTGGGCCCACAGCGTGCCACTGCTCCCGGATTTCCTCCCCAGCGAGGGCCCAGTCCTTGCTTCCCTGCTCCCCCCGCTCCTCCGTGTTCCAGGGGTCGCAGGCAGGTCTCGGGGGACCCTCCAAGCTGGGGTTGACAAGCGCTGTGGTACCAGCAAGAAGCCACGGGGGGAGTTCACAGGACCAGCACCCGAGGGGGCCGGGGTTGCGGGGGGCGGGGCTGAGGGCAGGGAGGGGTCACTGGGGCTGGGCTTCGGGGGGCCCGTTGGGCTCAGGGGCCTGCGGCCCAGATCCCGGCTCTGCCTCCTCGGCCTCCTCGTCTGACGCTACACCCTCCTCCAGCCGGAAGACTTGGCGAACGGTGCGGGTGGTGAAGGTGAGGGGCCCACGTCTGCAGGGGGCGGGGGGGGACAGGGAGACGGCGGTTAGATGAGGGGGGCAGAGAGAAATGCGAGAAATAGGGAATGTGGAGAGAGAAAATAAAACGGGGGAGGGGATGGGACAGGGAGAAATGGAGAGAGGCGGGCAGAGGGGGAGGGCGGAGCGGACTGCGATGGAGGCGCAGAGGGTGGAGAGATGAGGGGCAGAGAAATGACGGAGAGACAGAGAGAGCCGGAGGGCCAGGGACGGAGGGACACAGGGGACGGAGGGCCAGAGGGAGGCGGGGGGACAGGGCTTGGTGGAGTGAGGGCAGCAGACGCGGGGCGGCCATACCGCAGCCGGTTCCTCAGCGTGGTCACCTCCCGGTTCATGGACTCAGCAGACTCTGTGACGTCCTCCAGCTCACGCTGCAGCCTCCGGCGACCGGCCTGAGCCCTGGACGCCTCCTCTTCCGCCTCCTCCAGCTGTCGCTTGAGCTGCTTCACGCGCAGGTTCCCCTTCTCCAGCTTGGCGGGAGCGGGGAGGCGGGTCAGGTTTCAGAGTGCTGTCCCCACCCCTCCTTCTGACCACTCGACGTCCCATCCACATTCTCTCTTCTAGCCACACTGGCCAGCTTTTCGCTCTGAACTCACCGAGCTTATTTCCACAGCCCAGGGCCTTTCCACCTACGGTTCCCTCCGCCTGGCTCTTCCCCTCCCTTCCGGTCTCGATTAAATGTCACCTTCTCAGAGGGGTCTTTCTGACCCCTCCCTCCAATCTAAAGAGGATTCCCCGATCCTCCACATCTCGCTCACTCTTTGATCCTGTTTCTTCATAGTCCCGTCATAAGCTTTGATTATCTTGGCTTGTTTATAGGTTTCTCGTGTCTGTCTTTTCCTATGCTGCAAATGGGAGCTCCATGAGGGCGGGCACCTTCTCTGTCTCGTTCACAGCCATATATCTCCAATGTCTAGTGTCAGGCTGGTACGTAGTGGGTGCTCAACAACTGTTTGTGGAATGAACGGCGAATAAAACACAGCTGAGCTTTTAAGGGCACGGCGACCTGAGATCCATCCGGGCTCTGTCTGCTAACTGTGACTTTGGTGCACATCACATCCCCTTTTTTAAAAAGTTCCATTTCCTCTGTGAAATGGGGCTGGTGAGGGAAGGCAAGCACGTACTTTTTCAAAAGCGGGCAGCGCAGAGTTTGGGCCACAGTAACTGCCCCATAAATAATTAGGAGCACGGATGCCGTAGCCAGAATGCTAGGCTTGGAACCCCGGCTCCATCTCTGAAGAGCTAAATAATTTTGAGCAGGTTATTTCATCTTTCTGTGCCCCAGTTTTCTCATCTGAATGTCAGGGGAAAATACCAACCGTGTCTTTCTGATAAGGATTCAATGTGCGACACGTTATGTCTTTCGCAGAGTGCCTGGCACTCCATCAACGTCGTGTGTGGTCATTTTAGGTCTGGCCTGGCCTCTGGGTAGTGCTTAAATTCTCCCCTCTCCTCCGCTGCCTCAGCCCCCTCGAAAGCTCAGCTTTCTTAGATTCCAGAAGTCACAGCCTACGAAGTCACTGATTCCAGCTCTGTGTCTCTCTGCCTGTGGCGCCAAGCCCCGGAATGGGATCTGAACTCAGTTCTAGTCCCGCACCCACAATGGGAACTCGCTGGCTCCAGAGACCGCACGTGCGTTTCTCCATCGGTGGTCCCACACCCCGCTGCTCCCCGGCGACGTCAGCTGCTCACCTGGTCCCTGAGGTGGTCGCCCACCCTCCGCTCCTCCTCCGCCTGGAGCACCACCTCTTTCAGCCGCTTCTCGGCTCTGCGCACCAGCTTGCCGGAGAGGATGCGCTCCCTGAAGACAGGTATAAAGGAGAGCTTCGGGACAGGCGCTGTCTGCGGTTCTGCGCCCTTGGCCTTGTCCGGCGGCTGCCTTCCTGTTCTTGAACCGGCCTCTTTCCTCTTTCCCACCCCAAATGACTCCCACAGTCTGCTCAGTCCAGACACTGGCGCCCAGGCTGCCTGCTCCAGGGCACCTACGTCCTTGGCTTCTGCTGAGATGCCGGTCGTTCCTAAGTGCCTCCATGTCTCCATAACCTACTAGGTCCCTCGCGCTCAACTGTATTTCCCTTAATCCTCCCCCCGGGGAACTGACCAGAGTACCAGTCCTCAGGTCAAACCACTGGGCACCGTCCTCACCCCACTTCTCCTTCGTACCCCACGTATGTCGGGACCCAAACCCTGTCCCACTGAGCCCTGAACTCCATGCTGTCTCCTCCTCTCTCTCCTCACAGCCCCAGTCCCCAGCTGACCTTCCCTCCGCCTGGCCTAGAATCTTCTTTCTCCTCCCATCATTTCCTTCTCCACTTCCTCCTCCGGCTGTATGTAAATGTCCGTGGAACACCCCTCACATGCTCCGCTGGGCCCAGCGCCTTCTCCCGAACCTGCTACTCTTCCCAGTTCCCTGTGATCCATCTAGATCTGCAGGCCACACACCTGAAGCCGTCCTCGCCTCCTCTCTCCTCTGAAATCCTTTCCCTCCTGAATCAAGCTCCCCCATCCTCGAGGCCCCTGCTCATCTATCCTCGCCTGCGTGGCCCATCGCACCTGGAGTGAAGTCCACGTAACGAGGTCCCTAGCAACGGGCCGTGCTCGGCAGCCACGGCGGGACACGGCAGCCCCAGACGTGCTGAGAAGCGGGAGATGTCGGAAGGCACCGAGCCACGGACAGAGATGTGGGAAGGAGATTCCTTCGGCTGCTGATCAGCTGGCCACCCTGTCCCTCCTCATCTCGCAGCCCGCTGTGGCTCCCCATCACCCCGAGAACAGAGCTCCTCAGCCTGGCATTTGAGGCTCTCATTCACCTCCTCTCAGCTGCAGATTCCTAGGACCAGTCACAACTCCTCCAAATGCCCCGATGTCTCTCATACGTTCCCCCACGACTGCAGCTCTGCCAGGGACTCCGTGCCCTGAAACCCTCCTCATTCCCGTCAGGCCCAGCTCAAATGCCTCCTCCTTCAGGAAGCCTTCCAAAACCATGCTCTCAGGCTGGTCCAGCTTCTCCTTCAACTATGGTCCCCCAGCCCCTCTAGTTCGCAGGGTCTCTCCTTTGTCGCCATGTCCCGCTCACACATCTTCCTCCTTGTTGGGTCAGGGGACAGACCTGGGCCTGAAGGGAGGGACTGCCCACGTCTCAACCCTCACCGCTTCCCCAGTGCCCAGGCACGGGAGGGTGAGCAGCACACTCTCCATGCATGTTTGTCGAATGAATAAATGCAAAAGAGAACCTTATACGGTAGAGATGCTGAATGACAGGCCAGGCACCTGGGATTTACAGCCCATCTTCGCCTAAGTTTTCATACATATGATGGACTAACAGAGGCCTTTCTCTCACAAGGAGTGATTCATATGTGTGTATACACAGGTCATCTGGCGTCTGCTGTATACAGTAAGCCTCAGTAAGTGGAAACTATTATTATTGTTTAATGTTACTGAATAGTACTGAGCAGGTAAATCTACTGTATTGGAAGAGTGACGCTTGTCGAGCTTAGTAATAAGTGTTCTGTTACTTCTATTCGCACGGTGGTTCTTAACTGGAAACAGTGGAGCGGGGAGGGAAGGAGGTGTTCCTGGTTGTTCCCAAGGCTGGAGATGGAAATGCTCTCAGCCCCACACTGCTGCTGCTTCCTGGCTTTGAACGTGGACGTGTGGGTGTGATGTTTGGCGCAACTGCAGTCATTTTGTGACCATGAGGGAGAGACAAAGGGAACTACACAGGTGCCGACCTGACTCCAAGCCCTGCCATATTTCAGCTGCCCGGTTCTGGACTTCTTATCATGTGACAGAGAGAAATCTTTTGTGAGATACCGATGACGTGGCCTCGATTGTCACCTTCTTGTGTCTGCACACTTTGCAATGTGCCTTTGCAGCTGCCTCCATCGAGAGGTAGAGTCTATTTCTCCACCCTCTTACATCTGAGCTGGCCGTATGACTTACTTTAGTAGCAGGATGTGGCAGAAGTGACTTTGTATCAGTTCTGAGCCTAGGCCCCAAAAAACCTTTCCCTCACTCTCGGGACCCTGACTCTGCCATGTGAACAATGCTGGGTCGGGCGAGTTAGCCCAGTCGTCCCACGCGAGACCTTAGACAGCCGAGATCAGCAAACCCATCTCGCTGACCCTCGGGTGAGCAAAGATGCATGAGCGAGGCCCGCTAAGCTCAGATCGGCAGAACCTACCAGCCAGCCCAAGGATTCGTGAGCGACAGGAAACAGTTGCTGTTTTAAGTCACTGAGTTTTAGGATAGTTTGTTATGCAGCTGTAGCTAACTGCTACATTACTGTTTAAATCGCACTCTTAGTGGGAGTGCATGTACTTGTAGCACAAAGCACCTTAAAGGATATAGGAAATCAGCAACCATTAACATGACGATGCCTTTGGTGTTCCTAGACCGGGTGTTGGTATCACGGGTCCCCTTCATCTCATTGCCCAGAATGTGGGCATCACCTCCAGCCATGCCCTCCTCTCCCACGTACCTGCTCTCCTGCTCCAGCTGCTCCTCAGCCTGGGCCAGCTTAGACTCAAGAGCGGCGATGGTCATCTTCTGGCGGGCCCGGGCCCCAGCATCCTCCTCGCCCAGGCGCCCCCGCAGCTCCTGGATCTGTCGCTCCAGCTGCTGCCGTCCGCTCTCTGCCTTGGCTGAGAAACTGCGCTCGGCTGACAACTCCGTGGTCAGTGACTCCACCTGTAGAAGTGGGAAAGGCAGGAAATTACGGCGGAGTCTCCGAGAGAAGGCGGTAGGTGAATCCAGGCACCTCCCACAATTAAGTGAGTTGATGATTTTTAAATGCATAACACAAAGCCTGATAATATCGAATACTCAACGAGTGCGAGCATGTATTTTTCCTGATTGGCTTCCCGGCCAACAGCAGTGCCAGCCCTGGGTTTTAACCTTTTGGATAGGTTTTTGCTATTTTAATAAGTCCGCAAGACTATCTATCCCAAACTTGTTTAGATGCTATAAATTCTACCTCTGACTGTGAACACATCTATTCCAAGGGTTATCACACTTTTGCTGGCACCAAGATCATCTTGGAGCTTGTGAAAAAAAATGTAGACCGCAGAATTCCGCCCTCCAGATATCATGACACAGCAGGTCTGGAGCGGGGTCCGTGAATCCACATTTTAAACAAGTATCTCAGGTCATTCCGGTATGAGTGACACGCAGTATCATTTGGAGAAATGTCAGCTCAGTAAACAGCAGCTACTACATTGAGAATGTGTAGACACAGCCCCTAATAATAGCACACATTTATTCAGCTCATACTGCGAGCAAGGGCTTTATGCCGAGGACATGGGAGTGAGTCAGATCCGGCCTGATTTGTATTTTTTTACATTTCACTCTCAGGGGAACTGACAGATATAACGATCAGCATTTGCTCTTTTTTTCTCATTGGTAAATCTATTACTTTTTTAAAAAATATTTTGTTATTTTTCAGTGACAGTCGACATGCGATATTATATTAGTTTCAGATGTGCAACACGATGACTAGACATTTATATAACTAGATGTATAGGGGTGATCACTTTGTAAGTTATATAAATACCTAAGCGATTGCTCTTTTTTTAAAAAAAAACAAAACAAAACATCATTTTATCGGAAAATAAAGCTGTGATTCCGAAAGTCAAAACCTGATCAATAGATGGCTTCATGGGTTAATAACAGGCAAACTTCCCTGTCACCCCACCAAGGTTGGAAAAATAAGGTGGCCGCTCCATAAGCCTGTTCACGCGCCCGCCTTAATGACAACCCTTTCTGTCCCCTGAACTAGCATGTCATCCCGACTTTTAGGGTGACCATCCCTTTTATTTCTTCACAATTTATCTGTTGAAAGACCTGAGCCGTTCGACCCTGCAGAATTTCTCTGAGTCTGGATTTTCCTGACTACACACTCGTGGTCTAACTCAGCACGTTTCTGCGTTTCTGTTTCCTTCACGTTGGCAGTTGGGTCAAGGCACGTAACTCTCTCTCTTTCTGAGTTTTCGAGGTAACGGACTGATTCTCTATCATCCTCCAACTCTACTGGGTTGAATAGTCTCCCTCCAAAAATTCATGCTCACTTGGCCCCCCAGAATGTGACTTTATTTGGGGAGTAAGGTCTTTGGAGATGTGACTAAATTAAAATGGGGTCACTCGGGATTAGGGTGGCCTCTAATGACCGGTGTCCTTATAAGAAGAGGGGAGGAGACACAGAGAAGACAGAGGCAGAGACGGGACAGGTGTCCCCGTAAGCCAAGGATCGCTGGCGGCCACCAGGAGCCGAGAGAGGGGCATGGGACGGATTCTCCTCAGAAGGAACCAAGCCTGACACATCTTGAAACCGGACTTCCGGCCCCCAGAACTGTGACGGAGGAAGTACCCCTGTTTTAAGTCCCTCCAGCTGGTGCTAATTTGTTACGGCTGCCCCAGGAAACTAATACGGTGTTTTAAAAATATTGTAGACTTGCGGATTTAAACAGATTTGGTAGATTTGGAGCAACCATGATTATTATCCTTGCCGAAGCTCAAATTGCTGCCTTTGGGGCCAGCGGGAGCCGCTCCAGGTTGACTCCCAAGTGCTTGTGACATGAGCCTTTTCGCTTTCTCGATAACTGGGATGTTACGGACTGAATGTCTGTGTCCCCCCAAAACTTAAGTGTTGAGGTCCTCACCCCTAATATGATGGAATCTGGAGATGGGGCCTTTGGGAGGTGATTAGGATAGACGAGGTCATGAGGGTGGGGCTGCCACGAGGGCATTAGCGCCCTTGTAAGGAGACACCAGAGCTCACTTTCTCTCCCCCCTTGACATGCGCACACGGCTAGATGGCAGCTGGCCACAAGCCAAGAGAAGAGGCCCCGGAATGAGGCCGGCGTGGCTGGAGTAGAGTGAGCTGGAGGGAAAGGGTTAGAGATGAGGTCTGAGTTAGCCGGGGACTGGAGTGTGGGGCGATGTAGGTGTCTGGGACTTCACTTTGAACACGGGCTGTATCATCCTGGAGGATGATGGCCTTTCCTACCGGCCTACTGGCTCCTTGGGGGCAGGGCTGGGGTCTTACTCTGAGTCCCCAGAAGTGTCAGGGCATGGCCCACGAGATGCCTCACACTGTGTCTTTAAACCTTAGTGAAATAATGGAGACACAGGTCTCTCTGTGGAAATCCCATATCTCCGTCCTCTGCCTAGCAAACTCGTAAGTGCTCACAAGACCTCTTAAGGCATCACCTCCAGCAGGAAGTCTTCCCTGATAGACCTCAGCCTCCAGGTACGTCAGTCGTCCCACAAGATCTCAGTGTCTGGCGCTTCTGCCACGTTCATTTCTATCTCTGTGTTGGGACAGTCTGTCTCTTCCATCAGACTAGGAGGTCCTTATGGGCAGAGGCCTGAAGTGACCCACCTCCAGGTCCCCAGCATCACCCGGAGGAGGATCGGGGCCTCCAGAGGCTCAGAAAATGTGTATAAATAAATACACAAATAAAAATACGCTTGTCTCCATCAACCTAGCTCCTACTCATGCTTTAAGACCCCAGCCGAACGTCTTGCTTCCAACTTCCAAATGCCTTCTCGTCACTTCTGCAGATTCTCCCTCTCTCTCCCTCTCCATCTCGGCGCTCAGCCCCCGGGGAAGCCTCAGAAATTCAAGCGCGTGAGGCGCCGGGGCCTCCCTTCCTGAGTACTCCTCCTAGTCATCCTCAGACAGTCCCTCTTCCTCTGTCTGTCACACGCGGGGGCCGCAGGCTATGGCGCGCGGTTGGGGGCGGGGGCCGGCTCACCTGCAGCAGCAGCTTCCGGTAGCGGTCACCGAGCAGCTCTGCGTTACTCTGTTCTTCCTCCAGCTCCTCTTCCATTTGCCCCAGGCGCCCCTCCAGCTGGCGCTTCTCGTCCAGAAGGGCGGCCCTAGGGAGACGCGGAGGACCCCGCCGGAGGTGAGGGCCGGATGGCCAGAGGAGGGCGCCCTGCTCCACATCACCCGGGACCACTCACTTGCTAAGGTTGCCGTTGGCCACCTCGTCAGCCATCTCATCCCGTTCCTGCTGGGCCTGCCTCCTGGCACGGTCTGAGGCGGCCAGTTCCTGCGGTGACAGAGACAGGGTGGTCAGCAGAGGCCACGGGAGGCTGTCTGGGCACCAGCCTCCCTGCCCCTCACACCTCAAGTCTCTTGGATGTTTTTTTTTCCTACTGCACATGAATGAGGGACTCTGACTTACAGGCAGATGACTCCTAAGCCCCCAAGCCCTGTCCAGCTCTTGCCCCGCCCCTGCCCCCAGGCCCCTGGCCCTCAGCCCCTCCTCGCGGAGCTCAAGCGTCCCCCTTCAAGCCTGCTCCTCTTCCAGGTTCTCCCAGGCATGGGGCCAGACTCCCAAGCCACTCCTGGCCTCTGCTGTCCCCTTACCACCCCCCGCCGTGCCCATCCTGCCCCTGTCCCCTCTCTGCCTCGTCCCGTCCTCTGCGTGCCCACAGCCCTGGCTCTCCCCTGTGTCCCCAGCCTCCAGCATCCGCCACTCCGGTCCACCTTCCATAGGGCCCCAGAACAGACGCTGCTCCTCCCCTGCTCAGAGCCCTCCCAGGGCTCACCAGCGCCCCAAAGCCCCCGTGCGGTTGGCCCCGCCTCCCATCCCAGGTCCCCGCCCATCCTCACCCCACCTCCCACCCCAGAGCCCCGCCCACCTTCATCCTGCCTCTCACCCCAGG
>NW_006430464.1:1091109-1102940 GCF_000325575.1 Pteropus alecto
CCCACCCTCACCCCGCCTCCCACCCCAGGGCCCCGCCCATCCTGGCTTCACCTCTTGCAGCCGCAGCACCTCCGCCTCCAGCCCCTTAAGGCGCTTGTCGCTCTCCCGGTTCTGGGCAAAGATCTCCTCCCGGGAGCTGCGCGACTCCTCCACCTCCCGCCACAGCTCCTTCATCTGGGCCTGGGCGGAATGGAGCGAGCGGGCGTGCTCAGCCTGGGCGTGACTCAGGGGGAACCTCCCACCCCCGCAGCAGCCCCGTGGGACTCGTCGGCTCCCCCAGAGCCCTGCAAACCTGGGCTTCCCCCGCCACCCCGGCCAACTGCGGTGTGACCTTGGGCCAGCCCCTCCCCCTCTCTGGGCCTCTGCTGCCTCCTCTTTAAAAAAGAAACTCCTTAAAATTAGAGGAAGCCTAAAATGGCTATGACGCTTGGACTCTGTAGTCGAGATAACAATGGCAAAGCTATACAGGTGGAGAAACATTGGCAGAGGGGTTCACGACACAGCGAGGGAGGGAAGTGGCAGAGTCAGAACTTGAACCCTGGTTCTCTTGGCCTCAGAGACTACTCCCTTCGCCACTTGGCTACCCGGCCACGCTGCTTCTGAAAGGGTGTGAGGGTGCCAGTATAAAAGTTTTCTCGTCATCGGTGGTTAAAATAAAGAAAAATAAAACGCAAACTAAATGTCTGCCACCGTTCGAAAAACCCACTCTACCTCTTTACACTAGAATAACAGTGGGTAGCTGTTCGCAGCCACAGCGAAGACAGCAGCGGACTTGGGAGTCGAGTAGGAGGACAATTGTCATCGCTGTTGTTAATATTATTATTTGTTTGACAACAGTAGCTTTTCCGTGGAGGGCTTTTCTCTCAGTGACGACGTGGCTGGCGATTTTTACTTTTGGGGAGGGATCTTTCTGCGCCAGCACTGCCCGACTGAAATATACTGCGAGGACATATGCTGTTTTTTTTCTCTTCTCGTAGCCACATTAAAAAGGTAAAAAGAAACAGGTGACGTTAGTCTGAACACTATATTCTGTTGAGCCTGATACATCCAAAATTGATAATCGAACTAAAAATTATCAAGATATTTTACCTTTTCTTTTTGGTACTAAGTCTTCAGAATCTAGTATATGATTAGAATTTTGGACTCGCCACACTATAGATGTCCAAGAGCCCAGTTGTATATTTGAAAAAAAAAAAAAATTTGACTTGACTTTTTAGGGCAGTTTTAGGTTCACAGCAATATTGGCTAGAAGGTACAGTTTCCCGTACAGCCTGCCTCCATCATCCACATCCCCACCAGACTGGGACATTTGTTTCCAACAGACGAACCTACATCGTTATCATCGAAAAAAAAGTTTTTAAACGACCAAGTATAACTTTCATAATTGGGGAGGAAAAAAACCTAAGCTATTTCCCTTTCAAAAATTAAATGAAGGAATTGAACTTAAAAAATAAGCATTTTAAATAAAGACGATCAAAAGAACCGAGTGAGCCTTTGGGACATGGGTGTTTATAAGGGTGGTGACTAATCTGGGTGACCTTCGTGAGGTGCAGGGAGGGCTCCACGCTGGTCTCCCGCCAGGAGCTCAGGTGGGGCTCCCCTCCTCTGCTCCAGCCCCGCCTCCAGCGGCTCAGGCCCCGCCCCCAGTGGCTCAGGCCCCGCCCCCTACCTGCATCTTGCGAAGCTGCTTCACCGCCTCTTCCTTGCCCTGCCCCGCGGCCGCGGTCTGCGCCTTCAGCTCCTCCAGCTCCGCCTCCAGCTTCTTGCGGGCGGCCACGGCCAGAGCGCGCTGCTTGCGTTCCTCGTCCCGCTCCACCTCTGCATCCCGCAGCTGGAGGTTTTGGGGGGAGGCCGGGAGGGGCGTGCTCAGGCACGGGAGGCCCAGGCTCCCTCTGCAGGCCCGTGACATAGATGTCCAAACGCCAGCCCCGGCCGGGGCCTGGAGCCCCGAACCTGTGCCCCTGCTACGCTCCACCCTAAACCCTACCCCGCCCTTCCCTTGCTCAGCACCCACCCATCACCTGGCAGAGGGCCTAGCCGGCTGCACACCGTAGGACTGAGTGAGCAATGAATAAATGGTGCCAAAGAGCACGCGAATGAGAGAGGGAGCTCGTGGGTGGAGGGGGTGTGGATGAGCTGGTCCAGAGCGGGTGGTGCGCGTTGGGGGATGTGGCGGGCCAGGCTTGGGGGACGGGGACGTGGCTGGGGCAGGAGGTGGTTTCCAGTAGGTGAGGTGGATGGAGGAGGAGCTGGGTGCAGGGTGGGTGATGTAGAGTGCTGGCTGGTGCTTAGCAGATGGTGGGTGGACAGGTGTGGTGGGTGGAGGATGTCTGAGGGGTCATGCCAGGGGGCCAGTAGGACCTGCGTGGGGGTTCGTGGGTTATAGTGGGGAGCGGGGCGTGGCACAGGAGGCTGGCGGGCTAGCAGGTGGGACTTGGGTAGGGACACTGGGGGGCGGCTGGGGGTGGGGGTGAGACCTCTCAGCCCTCGTGCTGGCGGGCACCCCGCCGCGTCCCGCCCGGCCTGCGGGTACCTGTTTGGCAAGCTGCCGCCGCCTCTCCTCACCGGCCTCATCCCGGCCCTGCAGGTCACGCTCGTGCTGGGCCTTGAGGGCCTGCACGGTCACTTCCAGGCGCAGCTTGGCATCCTCGGCCGCCATCAGCTCGTCCTCCAGCTCTGTCACCTGTGTTCGGAGGTCGCTGGCCGCCTGTTCTGCCACCCGGCGGGCTCGCTCCAGCTCGTGTACCTGGTGGGGAGGGAGCGTGAGCACCAAGCGCTGGGTCACTGAGGGGGGCAGGGCCCTAAGTCTAGCCTAAGACAGAGTGGGGGCACCCCAGGACGACATGCCCATCCTGGTTCGTTCATTCACTCACTCACTGACCACTTCCTGGACACCCGCTTACTACGTCTCATTCTGAATCATCCTGAAACATATTTTATTAACCACCTGCGCACGATCCGTCTATTATCTGAAGCTCTCAGGTGCCGGGTCAGCAGCTCTGCGCGAGCACGTGACTTGGATGGCTGACTCTCTTCGCGTTTGGCACGTGACGGCACACATGCGCGTCTGTGTCTCTCTCCCAACGCCAAGTGCGCACGCGGCTGTCACACGGGCGCCTCTGGGCGCGGGGCGGGGGGTGGGGGACCCACTCACGCTCTTGCCCACGTCGTCCTTGCTGCTCAGCAGGGCCTCCAGCTCTGCCCGCAGGGCCCGCGTCTGGCGCTCCAGCTCTCCGCGCGCCTCCTGCTCCTCCTCCAGCGCCCGTGCCAGCGACAGCGCCCGAGCCTCCCGCTCCCGGCCCTCGGCCTCCGCCCGCTCACGCTCCTCCACCGCTCGCAGCACGGCTGCCTTCTCCTCTGCCAGGAGCTTTCGGGTTGGGGGAGACGGGGTGGGGGGAGATCGATTAGCCGAAAGGAGTGTACGAGGGGGTGGGGGAAGTGGGGGCCGCCAGGGACAGAGACAGATGACAGACAGAGGCGGAGGAAACCGTCAACAAAACAAAAAGGAGGCCGACTGAAGGGGAGAGGATGTTTGCCAGCGATACGTCTGATAAGGGGTTACTATCCAAACTTTATAAAGAACCATACAACTCAACGCTCAAAAAACAAACAACCCAATTACAAAAAGGGCAGAGCACCTACACTGGCGTTTGTCCAAAGGGGACATACAGATGGCCCACGGACATACGAAAAGATGCTCAACGTCACTGATCATCAGACAAATGCAAATTAAAACCACACAATGGGATAGCAGCTCACACCTGTCAGAATGGCCATCATCAATAAGTCAACGAACGACACGCATTGGCGGGGGCGTGGAGGAAAGGGGACCCTCGTGCACTGTTGGTGGGATCACAGATCGGTGCAGCCACCACGGAAGACAGTGTGGAGGTTCCTCCAATAATTAAAAATAGAACTCCCTTATGACCCCACACTTCCGCTTTGGGGTATTTATCCGAAAGAATCCAAAACACTAATTCAAAAAGATTTATCTGCATCCCTACGTTCATTGCGGCATTACCTACGACAGCCAAGATATGAAGCGACCTAAGCGCCCATCAACAGATGACTGGAGGGAGAAGAGGGAGCACGTATGTACGATGGAATATTACTCGGCCATAAAAGAAGAAGAAAATCGTACCATTTGCCAACATAGATGGACCTAGAGGGTATTACGCTGAGTGAAATAAGTCAGACAGAGGAAGACAAGTCGCACACGATGTCACTTATACGTGGACTCTAGAGAACAAAATAAATGAACAAACAAAACGGAAACAGACTCAGAGATACAGAGATCAAAATGGTGATTTCCAGACCGGAGGGGGTTGGGGTTGCGTGATGAAAGTCAACGGATTAAGAAGTACAAATTGAGAGTTTCAAAACAGTCATGGGGACGTCGAGCACAGCATAGAGAATATGGTCAATAATATGGTAATAAATTTGCATGGTGCCAGGTGGGGACTAGGCTCATCCAAGGGATCATAAATTATATAAATAACCACTATGCTGTCCACCTGAAACTAATATCTAATAATATTAAACGTCAACTGTAACTGACAAATCAAAAAAAAAAGAAATACGATGAGTCTCGGTGACCTATGGGACAGAATTAAGCAAATACAAACATATTTAGAGTCCAGGAAGAAGGCGAAAGAGCGGAAATGGGGCGGAAAAATATTTGAAGAAATAACGGCTGAAAATGTCCACATTTGATCAAAAACACCAACCCATAGCTGTAAGAAGCTTGGCAATCCCAAAGCAGGACACGTATGAAACCACAGAGCTGTACATATAGTCAGACTGCTAAAAACCAAAGAGAAAAATTTTAACCAGCTAGAAAAACACATCGCACAGGACCACACATGACACACAGGTGGTTCCCTTTTCATCTGAAACCACGGAGGCCCGAGGTAACAGAACGACCTCTTCGAAGCGTCGAAAGAACACAACCCTCGAGCTAGAATTCGATATCCGGCGAAAATATCTCTCGAAGGTGAAGGCAAAATAGTGACTGATGCCTCCGTTTTCGAGATGACGAAAACGGGGCACAGAGAGGGTTAAGGAATTTGTCCAGGCCACGCGGCCAGAAACGGCTGATCTGGGACACGAACCTCGGGGCTGTCTGATCTTCATGCTCTGGGGCTCTGGGGCTCTGTTTCAGCCTCGGGTTGCCAGAGGCTTAATATTATTATCCTCATTTCCCAGATGGCCACGCTCAGGCCGAAAGGGACAGTGGCTCGCCTGAGGCACGCCACGAGTGGGGACCGTCAGGACGCGTTTGGGAGTAAAAGGCGGAGCTGCTAATAATTGTTCTGGGACGTAATAAGAGACCTAAGTCGGAATGGGTGGGTGTCTTATTTGACGGCCTCAGAGGGAAGAAGCCTCTCACCCGAGGGCCCCCCCCAGGTTCGAAGTGGACCTGTGACATCACACATCACTGACTGCTCGCAACACGGCTCAGCATCCCAACGTCCCAGCGGCGTGAGCCAGAGTGCCCACCTGGTCGAACTTGCGCTGCTTCTTCTCCAGGGAGCCCACGAGCTGCCGCTGTTGCTCCAGGTCCACGGTGGCATCGTCCAGCTCCTGCTGCAGCCGCCGGCGACCCCTCTCCAGCCGCTCCACCGTCTCTGTCTTTTCGGTCAGGCGCTGGGCCAGGGCCTCGGCCTCGCGGGCTGCCCGGCGCCGTGCCTCTTCCCCCGCCTCCAGGGCCCCTGCCTCTTCTTCCTGGCGCCGCCGCCACTCTGAGAGCTGGGGGCGCAGAGGAGGAGATGGGGTGGGTGGCAGTCATGGCCGTGACCAGAGTGTGGGTCGGTAGCGCTCGATTTCGCGGTGAAGGGACTGAGGCCTGAGGTGGGAAATGACCCGCTCCCCTGGGCTCTCCTGCCTTGGGGTAGGACTAGGTTGTGACTTCTATGAGCCCCAGCTCCTCCAAGAGATTAAAATTATTTTTGCCGGGACCGGAGCTCTGGCCTGGGGAACCCCCTATCTGATGGGGGAGACTGAGTGTCACAGCCGGGGTGATGGAGGCTGAGGTGGAAGTATGGGAGTCCACAGGAGAGGTTCAGAATCTGTTTAGGGCATTCGAGGGAGAATTTTTGGAGGAGGAGACATTTGAGATGGATCTTAAAGTACGCATAGGAGTTTGCCAGTTGAAGAAGGACACTTGCAGATATGCATTCAACACGCATTCACTCAACAGGTATTTCTTAGGGCCTCTCAAACATCAGCCTATGTTAGGGACCGGATCTAACTCTGATAGGATCTAACTCTGATCTAACTCTGATCTAACTTTGAAGGAGCTCCCGGTTCGGCGTGTCTGTGTGTGTGGCGGGGGACTCATGGGCAAAGAGTGTGCCAGCTCAGGGTGATTGGAGTGGAAATTGGGGAGAAAGAGGGTTTGGGGAGCTCAGAGCGGCATGGTCAGGGACTTCCCACAACAGGAGAGGCTGATGCTAAGTCCTGGAGAATGAAAGGTGTCTCCCAGGTGAAGTGATGAAGGAGACATGAGAGGTGAACACAGCTAAAGATGAAGGATGGACCAGAGCAGGCAGGGCCTCTGACGCCCAGCCGAGAGGCGTGGGCTCTGTCCAGGGTGAGCTGGGAGCCACAGGAGGCCGTGAGCAAGGGAAAGGCAGGGTCAGCTCTGGGAGTGGAAAGGCCATGCGGAGGATAAGCTGGAAGGGGAGAGACTGGAGGCAGGGAGGCTTGAGGGAGGCTGAGATGGGGATCCAGGTGGCAGAGGATGAGGCCTGAGCAGGGCCGGGGCTGTGTGGATGGAAAGCGGGCAATGAGGCAGGAAAGCACGGGGCTCTGCGCTGACAGGCGCTGGGGGCCGAGGGAGAGTCAGAGGTGGGACTGGTACCCAGAACGCTGGCCAATGACTGCTCGGGCGGTGGAGCCCTCCCTGAGCTGGGGAACCCGGGAGGAACAGGTTGGGGGATTAAATGTCCCCTTGAGGTCCCGCTGCAGGTCCGCTCACCTGGACCTGGGCGGTCTGCAGCTCACGGCCCGCCCGCTCCCTGGCGGCCGCCTCCTCCTCCAGCTGCTCCCGCAGCCCTGCCACCTCCGCCTCCAAGGCTCGCACCCGGGACCCCAAGGCCAACTTCGCCCTGGTCTCCTCCTGCAGCAGCTCCTGGAGGGGCAGGGGAGGATGGATGTCAGGTGCGGGCAGAAGGGTGGAAGGTGTCGGGGGCTGGGTGATGAGGGTGGGCTGCGGTCACCTGGCCGTCATGCAGCTGGACTTCTGTGCTGCTCAGCTCTTTGCTCAGCCTGATGGCTCTGGACTCGGCCTCACTCAGTGCCCCAGACACGTTCTCGAGTTCAGCCTGTGGGAAAGGGGAACCTTTTAATGGCAGCTTCCAGCCAGCCGACCCCGTCGGCTCCTCCAACTCCGGTCCCTACGACCACACACGGCCGGAGGGAATGTAGGATGCTGCAGCTGCTGTGGAAAACAGTCTGGCAGTTCGTCAAACGGTTAAACACGGAGTTTCCATATTGCCTAGCAATTCCGCTCCGAGGAATATACCCAAGAAAAATGAAAACGTATTTCTATGCAAAAATGCGTGCAAGAGCAGTGTTTGCAGAAACACCCAGTGTCCACTGACTGATGAACAGATAAACAAATAAACAAAATATGCCCCAGGAACGATTCTAAGCGCTTTATAACTATTGGCTCATCGGATTCACACGCCAACCCTGTGAACTAGAAGCCATTGTCATTCCCAGTTTACACAAAGGAAACCCAAGATCATGCAGCTCCAGGCGGTGGAACCGAGATCTGAGCCCAGGTAGAGGGGCTCTGAGCTGTGTAGCCCCCAGCCATATGTGGCTATTTCAATTGAAACTAAAATTAAATAAAAGTAAAAATCCGGCTCCTCAGTTGTACTTGCCACATTTCGAGTGCTCGCTAGTGAAGCGGACGGCCCAAATACAGAACTTTACCGTCACTGAAGAAACTGCGTCTGGATAGCGCTGTCTAGTTCTCCTGCCTTCAGCCCTCGCGCTCTCCTTTTAATGTCGCTTTTATTTTTGTAATATGTAAAGTGCTTGGTACAGTGACCGCTACATAGCATGGTTCCGTTTGGGGCAGATCCAACTGCCCCCCCCAAATCCATTCTCCCCTGGTCCTAGTCTATTAACTAGGACCATGGCCGCCAGCTAGAAACGACATTTTCCAGCCTCCCTTGCAGCTAGCTGTGGTCATGTGATTATGCTGTGGCCAATGGAATGCAAGCAAGGCGATATATGCAAATTCCATCCCTTTCTGAGCTGCGGCCCAGATGTGCCCACAACACAGATTCCACTCTGAAGTGAGGTCCACGCTCCTAGAGGTGGCGGAGCGACGAGATGAAGAAGCCTGGGTCTTGAGCGACCTCATGGAGCATAGTGTCCCGCCAGACTCGACGCTTACCTGGAGCCTGTTTTTTGAGCGGGAAAGGCAGGTGTCTTGTATTTAAGCTGATGAATTCTGGGGTCTCTTTCTCACAGCAGCCTAACCTTTCCCTAACAAATACACTCCGTTCATCCGGAAGTTAAAAACTGTAAGTGTTTTCCGCAGAGACCACCCCTGCCCTGGCCGCCCCACTCACCTGGGCTCGCTGCAGCTTCTCGGCAAGCTCCGCCCGTGCCCGCTCCCCGTCGCCCGCCCGGCCCTGCGCCTCCTGCAGCTGTGACTCCAGGCGGCGCCTCCGCTGCTCGCCCTCCTGACGCGTGCTCTGCAGGTTACTCAGCTCCGTCCGTAGCTCAGACACCTCGGTCTCCAGAGCCAGCCGGGTCTTCTCCCACACGCCTTTGCCCTGGCGGGGGAGAGAGAGAGGCATGTGAAGGGTTAAGATTCCCCCCGCCAAGCAGACCAGGCACAGTCCGGCCTCAGGGCCTCTGCATTCTCTGTTCCCTCTGCCTGGGACACGCTTCCCCCTGATGCCGACGTGGCTCGCGCCTCAGCTCCCTCAGTTTTTTTACTCAGGTGTCACCCCTCACAGAACCCTCCGTGGCCTCTGTTTTAAATCACAAACCCGGCACTTAGCCCCTGATCCCCTTTTTCTGCTCATCACTCTCCCTTGGCACTTTCCACCCCGAGATCTGTCGCGAATGTGTTTATGTTGTTACTCTCTGCCTCTCCCGCTATGCCGTGAGCTCCACGGGGAGGGGAGCGCCGGCTGTCTGGTTCGCCGCTGGGCCCCCAGGAATGCAGCATGTACCCAATTAACGCGGAACGAAAGGAGAAACGAGGAGAGAACCCCAGAGAGAAGGGCCGGCCTAGACCAGCCAGAGGAACCTCCTCCAACCCGGCGTCCCGCCCTCTCCTCCCAAGGCCCCCCGCCGTCCCCCCCGCTCCTGCTCCAACCCACCCTCCGGGCCTGCTCCAGCTGCTCCGCCAGCTCGCCCAGCGCCTGGCCGTGGCGCTGCCTCAGCTCCTGCACCGTCACCTCGTGGATGCGTGTCTCCTCCTCCAGAGCCTTCTTCAACTCTGTTACCTCCTGTTCCCTCTTGGACCTTTGATTGGCGGGTGAGGGATGGGCAGGGAACAGAATTTCAGAACAGAGGAAGGCAGGGACTCTGGGGGAGCCCCCGACAGTGGCTGGACCTGTTTATTGTTTCTCTCCAAGGATGGGGACCTCATTCCCCTGGGGGATCTAGAGGGGGATGCTGTGGGAGGAGTGAGACTTTAAGGGTGAACTCCTGCTCATCCTTCAAAACCCTATTCGAAAGGCCCCTTCCCAAGGAGGTCTTCCTGGACTCTCTGCCACAGGTGTGGTTGGGGGCCCTCCCTTCCCACACTCCACTCTCCACCACAGCACGCTTTGCCCTGGATCGGGTCTGTCCTTGGCCCGAAAATGCTTCCCCCGAGACCGGCAGCTCCCAGGGGCAACACCTACGTCAGACTCATCTCTGTCCCCAGCTCGGCCCAGGCCATACCCAGAGCTGGTGCCCAAGCAACCATTGAGCGAGTGACTAAACCTCAGTGCAGACGAGAGCTCACACTTGAGTCCCGCCCCCCCACACACCGCACCAAGCCGAGCCTCACCGGAGCTCCTGCTGGGCGTTGGTGGAGTCCAGCGTGTCCTCCAGCTCGCCCCGCAGCGCCTCCAGCTCCTCGCCCAGGTCCCTGCGCTGCTTCTCCGCCTTGGCCCTGGCCAAGCGCTCGGTCTCCAGGTCCTCCTGGGCCTCGGCCAGCCCCGCTTGCGCCTCCCGCAGGGACTTGAGCAGCTGGGCCCGGGCTCCGCCCTCCTCCTCAGCCCTACAGGTGACGAAGACCACGGAGTTAGTATAGGGGCAGGCGGGGAGCAGGGGTGACTTCTGGGGGCGGAGAGGCCAGATGCCGCAGGTCCCGGTTTCGGCCCCCGGGCATGTGTCTCCAGGGACTGCTTCCTGAGCTACAGACTGGGAATGACAGCCGCATAGTCACGGGGACACTTGCTAAGCTCCTGCCGATCGCAAACCCTTTACTTTACCATCTCGCTTAACGCTCACACCAAAGGAGGAAACTGAGGCACAGAGTGGGAAAAGTACTTGCCCTGGTCACGTGGTCAGCGAGTGGCAGAGCCGACCCCGGGGTCCCACCTCATAACCCCCACGGGACATGGCCCGTTGCAAAGAGAAGCTGGATCAAGGGGCATGGCCGACGGGGGGGCGGTGAGAGCCTCGGGGGGCATTGCTGACCAGGCTGTGCATCCCCCACTGGGCCACCTGCCCCGGCAAGTGACAACCTCCCTGCACGGCAGGCTACTGCTCTGTGAGAGGACACGCGCCCCCCACTTCACAGGGTTGCTGTGAGGATGGTGATAAACACAGTGAGTGTGTAAAGGGCCGCATGCCTTGCGATTCCTCCTATATCTCAAGAATAGGCTGGTCCTACATGGACGGGAAGCGGATTGGTGATGCCAGGGGCCGGGGGGAGGGAAGCGGGAGTGACAGCTTAGTGGGTACCAGGCCTCCTTCTGAGGCGACGAAACGTTCTGGAACTAGACGGAGGTGGTGGCTGCACAACATTGCGAGTGCGCTAAATGCCACTGAATTGTTCACTTTAAAACGGTTAATTTTATAGTATGTGAGTTCCATCTGGATATAAAAAAGATAACAAGTACATATGGGTAAAATCGTGAAAAGTGGTAACAGACCCAGGCAGCATTCCCCGAAGGCTCGGGGTGTGCCAGGCGTCTTATGAGCACCTTCCTACTTAATCCCCATGCTCATCCTCGAAGTGGTTTCTATGATCACCCCCATTTCACAGATGGAGAAACTGAGGCCACAGATGTGACAACACTTGGGTGAGAGGTCAGGTGGCCAGAAAAAGGAAGAGCCAGGATTTGCACTCAAGGGTGATTTCTTACACACATACACACACACACACACACACACCGCCTACCAGTGATTCTAAGCAGCACAGTTTTTCTGCAACCAAAGGCGTCTGAGACGGCGTGAAACACAGTGGGTAAAAAGCATCTGAAATACCCAGCGCCGTATCTGGCACATAGTAGGTGCTCAATAATCGTGAATGACTGTCATTATGATAATTATGATTCCCGAGATGGCAAGACCCCTTATCAAACCACAGCTGATTCTGGGCGCTTTGGCGCTGGGAGGCGGAGCTGCGGGGCGGGGGGCGGGGTGGTGGGGATGGCATTTTCTGGCTGCTGCCCCGCACCCCACACGCAATGGCGGGGCCTCGTTTCACTTCTCCCTTAGCCAGGTGGGCTCGGACCTCTCTCCAGGGCCGTTTTACACAGGGAGACACCGGGGCTCAGAGAGGAGTGTGGCCTGTGCCCGGCTGGCGAGCGCCCACGGGCTCTGCACCCAGGGGGGTGTCGCTGGGGCGCCGCCCCCGCACC
>NW_006430464.1:1103677-1120875 GCF_000325575.1 Pteropus alecto
CTGGCTCCCGCTGGCTCGGGCGCTCACCCTCCATGTCTGCCATGGTGGCCTCGTATTTCAGTCGAAGCTTATTGAGGCTTTTGATCTTTTCTTCCTCCTCTGCTGCCTGGGATGAGAACTCGGACAGGCGGTCCTCCAGCAGCCTCCGCTCCTGGTGGGGGGTGGGGGGGCGTGTCAGGAGCAGTCCCCACTGGCCCTCATCTTTGGTGTCCTTCTCATTCACCATTCAGTCCTCGCCATCCTTCCCTGACCCTCCTGATCCCAGGCCCTTCCTCCCTTCCTGTTCTCTAGGCCAGCGGTCCCCAAACTTTGTGGCACCAGGGACGGGCGCTCCTTTGGGAATCTAACGCCTGGTGACCTGAGGCGGAGCTGAGTCGGGGATGCTGGCGCTGGGGAGCGGATGCAGATACGGATGAAGCTTCGCTCGCCCACCTACTGCTCCCCTCCTGTGCAGCCCGGTTCCTAACAGGCCACGGACCACTACTAGTCCGCAGCCGCAGGGGTTTGGGGACCCCTGCTCTAGGGTCTACACCCACCCCAACCCACCCGTTCACGTCCGCTGACTGTGGTGTAGACTCCCGTGATTGGCAGGGCACCGCCAGGCCACAGAGTGATTGATTCTCATCAACAACACTGCAGCCGAGGTCCCTGCACCGCCGTCGTGTTCGAGTGTGCGGCGTGGACCCGCGCCACTGCCCAAGGTATGTGTCACGGCCCAAGAGCCCCGTGCCAGCCCAGCTTGTCAGGGAAGCCAGCCCTCGGCGCCACCCAGACCTGCTGCGTCGGGGTTTGCGTGGCAACGGGCTCGCCTTACGCCTCCTGAGCACACGACATGAGAGGTGCCGGCCTGGGGCAGGGCTCCCCAAACCACGAGTGGTTTTGAGGATCCGCGGGGCGGGTCAGCATGACCCTTGAAAAGAAGGAGATAGAACGGAGTACAATAGCTACGGCACTGTGGGAATGTTCCGGAAAACTTCCGTGCGTTCCTGAGCTCTCCGTGCAGGCACGGATCAGATCGTCTGGGACCCTAAAATTGCCTGCCTTGCCCCCAGAGCAGGTGGGGCCACTCCGTCCCCATCTTCTATTCCTTCCTGACCCAGTTTACAATTAAGTCACAGAGTGTGATTGTGTGGATTTCCTCTGGTGACTCGTCGAGGGTCCCTTTCCTCCACCTGTGAGGGCACGGACGGTTTTCTAGTTAGCTCAGTGCCATGTCCCCTGTGCCTAGCCCAGGCCTGGCTGTGGCAGGTCAAAGGTGGTGGCAGATTCTTCGCTGGGTCCCCATCCAGCGGTGCAGTCGAAGTCGCCACCTCTTGAAGCTGTGACTGCTTTAAGCTCAGTGGTCTGTAATCCACAGCCTGCGGGTCAAACCTGGCCCGCTGCTCGTTTTTATAAATAAAGTTTTAGTGGGACACGGCCATGCCCACCGAGTTACACAGTCTGTGGCTGCTCTTACTCGGCACCGGCAGAACAGAAATGGAGTGGCCCACAAACGTTTCCTCTCTGGCCTCTTAAAGATGTCTGCCACCACCTGATCTAGAGAGCTCCGTGGAGGGGACGCTGTATCAGTGCCCGGCGTAAGCCTCAAAGAGGCCCGGCCGCTTTCCCCACTTTCTCAGAGTCCCGAGTTGCCATGTCAGAACCCAGGCTGTCCTGTGGGGAGGGAGGCCACACGGAGGAGCACCGAGACCCCAGACGCCCAGCCGCAGCCGCCGTGTGACAGCCACCACCGGCGGGACAACGAAACGGTGGCCATCAATGAAACGGTGGCCGTTTCAGCCATGCGGCTTTGGGGTGTCTAACGACACAGTAATTGCTCGATGAACGCCTCCTTGGGTGACAGTGTGACAAAGGGATGCGAGTGAGAGAAAGGGTTCAGGGGAAACACAGCCACGCCGAGAGTGACAAAGGCCCTGGAGGCAGGGCTGGCGGGGGCAGATACAGGGGAGACCCACACGCCCACCCGCGTGCCCGCGCCCCCTGCTCCTGGGGGCTCGCCGGCCACGGACCTTGCTCAGCTTGGCGTTCTGATCCTCTAGAAGCAACAGGTCTTCCTCATACTTCTTCAGCTTCGCCTCCGTCGTCACCTTCTCCAGCTGCAGCTTCTGCCGGGCCCCCTCCTCGGCCTCGAGGTGGGTCTCCAGCTCCTGGAGTAGGGAGGAGGGGGTGAGAACCTGGGCCGGGGGCCGGAGGGTGGGGGGAGAAGGGAACAGTGCCCAGGCTCCTGGGGCTAGTGGCTCAGGCGGGCCCACGAGGAGGATGGGACCCTCACTGGCCTTCCTGTTCCATTCGTGAGCTCAGCGGGCATCTGCTGAGTGCCCAGTGTGCGCCATGCACTGTTCCGGGCACTGAGGATAGATAAAAATCCTCGTCCTTGTGGAAACTACATTCTTGTATGTGCATGTGTGAATATTTTGATCGAGAAACATCAGAAATAAATATCATGCAGGTGGGCACTGTCCCCTATGGCATGGGGTGACTTTGGTGTGAAACCAGAAATCCAGATTCAATATTATGTGCTGCCTTGACATTTGGTAAAATTGGGAGAACCTAAAGTGATGACAAGCCCTCCTGCCCACCCTGCTCACAGGGACAAGGTCCGCGGCCAGGCAACCCTCTACACCACGAGGACCAGGTACGGGGCCTGTTTACACCTGCACAGGAGATGCCAGCTGTACGCCGGCCCTTGGGGGTAGTCAAACCAACTGACCCCATCTTCCTGCGGGACTCAGGGGTCACCTCGACCTCTTGTCACTATAAAGCCTGCCTCCCGCAGCCACAGCTTGTTCGCTCTATTCCTGAGTGCACCCGTGTGGCGCTCCGCGGCATGGTGTCCGCCTCCCTCAGGCCATGGCTCATAAACTGCCATCTGTCTCATCTGTCCAGGGTCGGGTGTGGTGTGTTAGGCCATCTCCGTAACCAAGGGGGACAGCATACCCTCCCCCACAACCATGGGGTAGAGAGGAGGTGATCGAAAATGGCTGTGACCGAAATGTGGCCAGGGTGACCGAGCAACTGAATTTCCCAGTTTATCTCATTCGTTTTAAATTTAAAATCAGATGGTTAACCACCGCAAAACTTTGGAGTACATTTGGAACAACTCGGGTCCGTAAATCTACTTTTTCAACGGAAGAAGCTACGAAATACAAGCGCAGATGAAGCTTTGCCGATGAAAACTTAGCATCTGAATCAAGACGTGTCGCAAGTATAAAATGCACACTGAATTTTGAAGGACACCTGGGAGGGAGCCTGCCCGTGATGTAGCAGCACAGAGCAGCCAGGAGGTGGAGCTGGAGAGCGGGAGACTACTTGGATAGCACTTCAGCACCTGGATCCAGCCATGCCTGAAGCTCATGTATTCTAGAGTGTCCCGTTATCTGGATCCAAAAAGTATTCTTTTTTGTTTGTTTGTTCAGGCCACTTTGAGCTGAGTTTTCTGCAGATTCGTGGCCAAAAGGGACGTGGTTGGCAGAAGCGACGGCGGGCGGGGAGGGGTGGACAGGACAGTGGGGACGCGGGGACCAGACCTGGATGTGCTGCTGCAGCCTCTTCTTCTCGCTCTGCAGCTGGCGGCTACACTCCTCCTCCTCACCCACACGGGCCTCCAGCTCCGCCACCACCAGCTCCAGCTCCTGCTTGCGGGCTGCCAGCCGCCCCCGGGTCTCCTCGGCCTCGGAGCACAGCTCAGCCTCTGCTCGCAATTGCTCTGCCAGGCGGGCACGCTCCTCTTCCAGCTAGGGGTGGGCGAGGAGGTTGGCGGTCAGCGCCCCCAGGACGACCCTCCGCCACCCCTCGGATTTGTTTTGCTCTTTGAGATGCAGCCTCCAAATCCGTTCCTCCCCCAGGTCCCCGTCTCAGAAGGACCCCACATCCCTCTGGTCACTGAGTCAGGCCACCGGGTACCATCTCCTCCCTCACCTTCTCCCAGCCTGTCAGTCCCCAACCCCATCTGTCCCTCCTTCCTCCTGTCTCTGCTCTGTCCCCTCTTCTCTGTCCCTTTAGCCCCGACAGGCTCAGGCCTCGTCCTCTCCCAGTGGACTCTCTCCCCAGCCTTCAGTCCATCCTCCAGACAGCCCCAGAGAGGCCTTTCTACCATCTCATATTTCTTTAATGCTCCTAGACCTAGAAACTTAGCCAAAGGAAATAAATCAGAAAAAAACAAACAGAAAGACGGGGTTTGCTTCAGCATTAAGATGCTAGACATACAGGAACAATGGGAAATGTACCGCCTGTAAACTGCAGCCCTGCCATATGGCAGAGCCTGACTACCCCAGTCCTGGAGACCAGCCCCTGAGCATCTTGATTTGGCAGGAACCAGACTCCAACCGGATACCCGGGCCACGTCCCCAGGCCCCTGCCTCCTGTATATCTGGCTCAACCACCCCACACAGCTCGGCCCTGTTGGGCCCCAGTAGCCTTGGCTCTGCCCTATCCTACCCCTTCTCCCTGCAGCCCCGCCCCAGGCCCATCAGGCTGAGCTGGAAACCCCGCCCCTCTCAAGCACCACCCACAGCCACGCCCACGCACCACAGCCACGCCCCTTACCTGTGCCAAGCGGCCCTGGAGCTCGCCCACCTCGCGGGCACTCTGCTGCTGGAGCTCCTGCACTTTCTGCAGCTCCTGGGCCCGCGCCTGCAGCACCTCATCCTGCCGTGTCACCTGCAGCAGTGGCTTCACCTAGGGGGAGGTCAAGGTGGCAGAATGGGCGGGAGGCCGCTTGGCCCAGGAGCTAAGAGCTCACACTCTGGGTGCGTGCGGATCCCTGGGTTCCAAGGCCAGCTCCTCCACTGAATAGCAGAGTGACCTCGGGCAAGCGCATTAGTGTCCCCGTCTATAAAATGGGGTTTTTGGAATGAGTGAGCGAGCTGACGCTTGTAAAGAGCCTAGGACAGTCGCGGGTATCTGGCAAGCGGCCCTAAATGTGTTCCCGTTTTTGCTAAGCGAACCCTTCGCATACAAAAGACGCCGGCTGGGCTGCTGTGTGGCACCGTGCATCTCAATGTTCTTAGTCCCAGGTCCGCTGTGAGAGATGCGCTTTGCACAGTACCACCCAGGCCGGCTGACAGGTGCCACACGCGCATCACTAACAGAAATGGAAGTTTCCCCAAACCACCCCCACCCCCGCTAAGTGGGGTACACCCTGAACATTTCTGTTCTATTGCTTGCTATTCAGTTTTTGCCTCTACTTGACTCTTCTCGAGTCTTTTTCTATTATTTTCTTTTCTGCCCTAATTCATAGCATCTGTCACAGCTATAACCGTGATATTTATGTGTGGGATTCATTCAGTGATGCCTGTCAACTCCCCACACCCAGCCCCCGACCTAGGGTAGGCAAACTTTTTCTTTAAGGGCCAGCTAGGAAATATTCGAGGCTTTGCAGGCCATCCTGTCTCTGTTTTAATGACTCTGCTCAGTTGCCGCAACACAAAAGCAGCCCTAGACAATACGTTAACCAGCGGCCATTTACAAAATCAGGCATCTGGCCCGTGGGTTTGCCGACCCCTGCCCTCGACCGTGGCTCCACGGGCACGGCTCTGTCTGTTTTTATGCCCCATCTGATCACGATCCCCTAAAAAGTCACTAGCACATAGTAGGTGCTCAGCTAACACTAGCTGCGGGCACGTAGGCTGACAGCTCAGACATTGTATTCAGAACGACACTGAACAGCTGTGTGTTTGCCTCTGAATCTCCATCCTCCTTCCTCTTCTCCTCAGGTGTTGAAGGAACACCCCATCCCCAAGCTCACAGGGGGCCGGCCAACCTGGCCCTGTCCCTCTGCTTCGGGTGGGCATGTGACGCCAGCCTGGCCGGGAGGATGTCAGATAATTGACACCGCTGGTTGGGCCCTTGTGTGATAAAGGGTTAACCCGGGAGGCCTGGGTTTCCTGAAACCCTGTTCACTTCAAAGAAAGGACAGGCCCTGGCCTGGGTCTTGGGGACAGCCCCTAAAGCCCTGGAATGTCCTGCCTGTAACAGTGACCTTATTCAGCTGGGAGCTTCAGCCACGTGGCATCGACTTGACCTCTGGAAGGGCTGCAGACTGTGTAAGTAAGGTGAACCACGTGGGCGGTCAGCCATGCCTATGAGGCCGACCAGCCATGCCTATGAGGCCGACCTACCAAAAAAAACCTGGACACTGAGGCTCAGGTGAGCTTCCCCCGCAGGTTGCACATCGTTTCTGGAGGGTTAAGCGCTGTCTGCACGACTTCACTGGGAGAGGTCGAATCACAGCGAATCACTGAATCTGAGAGGGTCTTCGAGACCCTCAACTCAGCCCTGGACTCGGCTGCACCCTGCATCCTTCACCCATGTTGGCTCGAGTCGGATTTTTTTTTTTCGCTTGCTACCTAAAGAATCCTGGCTAAGAAAGCTTGGGCTGATGGGTCCCATTTTACAGATGCAGGAAGTGGAGGCCCACACAGAAGTCACCCCGAGGCCCCGCCTCCTCGCTGCTGGGGGCCAGCTCATGTCCCCAGGTGTGCTCACCTTGATGAAGAGCCGCCACCACTGCCAGTGTCTCAGCTTGAGGTACGCGGCGCAGTTCCTCTGCATGACCCTCAGCGCGCTCTGCTGCTGCTGCCGCTTCTGGAAGGCTCTGCGAGGGTGACGGGAGGCGGGCGCGTGGGACCGGGGCGCTCGGCCCCTCCAGGCCCCGCCCCTTAGCGAGAGAGCGGAGCCGCCTTCGACCACCGCGGAACGCTACCGGGTCCAGGCATCGCTCTGTTATCAGTGTGTAGTTCCTCGGTCCTCCTGCCCTCCACTCTCTCTGCCTTGTCCCCTCTCCTCTGTCCCCACAATCCCAGCCCCAATTCAGGCCTCGCCTTCATGCACCTGGACCCTCGCCCGGCCTCGAATCCATCCCCAACGTGCTTCCAGAGAGATCGTTCCACACCCACCCCTTTCTGCTCACAGCTCTCTTGTGAGTCCCAGTGGGACCCCTGGACAAGGTCCCTGACCCGCAGCCTGGTGTCTGGGAGCCAGTTCCGACAGGAAAGGAGAGCCTCCTGCAGACGGCGGGGTTCCTGAGGCGTGCCAGCCCCTCTCATAGCCGGGCCTCGCCGAGCTGTTCCTCCTCCCTGGAACACCCTCCCATCCTCCATCTCCCTGGCTATCAGGGGTAACCCCGGGGGAGGGGGCGTCCTGGCCTGCAGGGCCTCCCGCTGTCCTTGGACTGTGACCTTTCACGCTGGCGTATGTCTCCCTTTCAGACTCAAGGCCCTTGGGGACCCGCCGGTGGGACGGCCATCTCGACCTGGTTTGCCTGGCACGTTTTCTGTGTCAGCTCTAAAAGTCATGCATCCCAGAAAAACTCCAGCCCCAGGCAGAGGGATGGTTGGTCACCCTACAACAAGAGTCGAGCTTTTCTCTGTGTCCACAGCATCTCTCAGCACTGCTCCTGCCCAGAGGGGCCTCGGGGAGCGTCGAAACAAGACCGGGCACCTAGTGGCTCCATCCCTCCCTCTGTCCCTCGGCCATTCTACCATCTTGGAGGCCCTGACATCTGGAGCCATCTGGCCAACCCCTCCCCACCCCGGCCCTAGTCGATGGGACCCCGGGAGACAGTGCGGCACCCCACCTGCGAGCCAGGTATCCCCGGGCAGCCGCCTGGAAGGACACGATGATGTCCGTGACCTTGAGGTCCCGCTCCTCCTCCAGCTGGGCCAGGACCCCCGCCCGGAAGAAGATCTTGCTCTGTCCCACACGGTAGAGGTTGGGGTCCAGTTCCAGGGCCTGGATCTGTGAGGGGTAGGGCAGTGGGTGGTGAGGACGAGGGGCGACGACAGGGGAGGCCCCGGCCCCTCGCTTCCGCACCGGGGACCCCGCACACTCACCATTTTCTCGCAGGCCTGCTTCCCGTCCATGAAGCCCTTGGGGATGGCATTGGGTGTCAGGAGCTCATACCTACAGTGGGCGGTGGTAGGGGGATGCGGACTTACAGCCAACTGTCACCAAGGCTGGCACGGAGCTCAGAGGGTCACACGGTGATGCCGATAACAAGAACAGTAAGAAAAACGAACGTTCGCTCACTGGCTGAGAGCCACAGAGCAGCCTTACGGCGTCGGTCCCACCGCCAGTAAAAGCCCCGCTCCTTGCAAACGTCCCACGTGCTGACCGGGAGCGCTTTCCGATACTGCCACCACGTTCACCGAGACACACAACAGCGGGTCTCAGAATAACGCAAGGAGAACCAAACACAGCGGCCGATGTCTTTGAATACTTCTCATGGGTCAGGCCCCGAGCCAAGGGCTTGAAACCATTCTCTTTCAAATTTCCGAGTGCAACTCAGGGTCGAAATAATACATTTGATAAACACAAACGTGTCTGACCTCAGCGCCCTTTCCCTGCTGTGCCCTTTCCCCGGATGTCGAAATTTCATACGAAGTCTACGACGCACGTTATTTCATGACTGGTGATCGAGAAAGTGTGAGTGTGTATCAGAATTTCTCCATCACCAGAGATCTTGTTAAGATGCAGATTCTAATTCGGTGAGTCTGGGTGGGGCCTGAAAACTCGCATCTCTAACAAGCTACCCGGTGCTGCTGGCGCTCCTGTTCCGGGGACCACACTTGACTTGGCAAACCACAGACCTGTCCTGGCCAATACGGCAGCTGTGGGACACACGTGACAACTGAGCCCTTGAAACGTGGCCTGGGCAATTGAGGAACTGGATTTTTAACTGCATTGAATTTCCACTAAGTGAAATTTACATTTAAGAACTGAAGCAGTGTAAAGAAATTTTTTTCTGTTAAACACAACTTCATTGTTTTGATAGAACTACACGTCACTTTGACCGCTGGAAATTCACAGTCTGGGCTGAGATGTGCTGTGGGTTTAAGACATTTCAAAGACTTCGTAGGAAAAAAAGGTATGTCTAATATCTCATGATTAATTTTTAAAACATGATTATATGTTTAAAGCATCTAATATCTTGGATGTTTGGGTTAAATAAAACATCCTGTCAACACGCAGTCCGCCTGTTTCTTTAAAAGATACCAGAAAACTTTAAATTGTATACAGGGCTGGTTCCTGTTCTATTTCTAATGGGCAGCGCTGCTAAACGCAGCTTGAATGAAGCATAATTTCTGTTATAACATTTACCGTATTATTTGCTTCTCAAACGTTGGTATTGTTTGCTCTATCCTATTCTGCAGCATTTTTAGAGAAATGTGATTGCAACAGGCCGACTGCAGAAGAGCGCTCTGTGCCTTTCTCCGAGGTAGCGCGCTGAGTGGGCTACCGCTCTCCCGTGTCACAGAGGAGAACCGAGGCCTGGCACACCGAGGGAACTCGCCCAGAGCACCCTCGTCCCCCGGCTCCGAAGCAGCCGTGGGGAGCTGCGGATGCAGGTATCATGGCCTCCAGACCCAAGCCCCACCCCAGGCCCCACCCGGCTCACCGTTGCCGGAACTCCTGGAAGAGGATGCGGTTGGGGAAGCCCTGGCGACAGATGCGGATGCCCTCCAGGACGCCGTTACAGCGCAGCTGGTCCAGCACAAGCTTGGGCTCCAGCTTCCCCGCCTGCGGACAGCCGGATGGATGCGCAGTATCAGCGGCGGCAGCTCGGGGGCACCACCCACCCCCGGGAAGCCAGGCGGAAGGGTTTGTCAAGTCGAAAATGGTTGGGTCAGCCTAATGTACTGAGCACCTACTATGTGCCAGGCACAAATGCCTGTCCTGGGGGAGCTCACGGCCCCGTGGGAGAGACCGACAATAACTGAGGTCAAGAAATCACTCATAAAGGAAAGAAGTAAATAACCATAAGCGCTACGGGGAAGAGAGCAGGAGGGAGGGGTGGGGAGGGCCGAATTACAGCACAGGGTAGTCGGCAAAGGTATTGTGTGAACAAATCCCGTAAATCATCATTTCTGATAAAAATAACAAAAGTGGTAAAAATCTAAACGGTACGAAAATCCAAATGCTGTATTCTAAAACAGACCTTTTGCCTTGCCCAGGTCCCCAGAGCTGTCAACACAATCTCGTTTCTTATGGAACTTTCCAGATCAATTGTTCTCAACACCAGCTCTATGCTGGCGTCCGCTGAGAAGCTTAAAACAACCCCCAAAACTCTCAAAATCGACGCTCCGGCCCTAGCCCAGGACGGAAGTGGAATCTGTGGGGGCCGGAGATGAAAACACGAGAACCCCCAGCCTGGATCTTTTTCTAGGCGCATCTGTCCTATATTCGTGCATCCAATAAGCAAACACTTCTTGGCTCTCCACTGTATGCCACACACTGATCTAGGTACTGGGGTCTCAGCAGTGAAAAAGGGGATAAAGACCTCTGCCCTCAGGCTGCCTATCTTCTGGCAAAGGGGGTTTCTATCCATGTCCCCCGTTCCTTGGCAATAGGGCGTCAATACGGTGAGAGGGCGCAATTCTTCCCTCTCTGCTCCCAACCCAGGAGTGGCTACTACTGATATCATTCCGGCTCCGCTCACGGTCATGTGACCCAGCCCTGGCCAATC
Source organism: Pteropus alecto (assembly GCF_000325575.1). Classification (NCBI taxonomy): domain Eukaryota; kingdom Metazoa; phylum Chordata; class Mammalia; order Chiroptera; family Pteropodidae; genus Pteropus; species Pteropus alecto. The sequence goes on from NW_006430464.1 coordinate 1,114,143, forward strand.
AGAGCGACTAGTCCAGGGGGGCGGGCACAAGAGCCACCCCGGCCAATGAGAGCCAGCCCTGGGACTTCTGCTAGCGCCCATGGGCAGAGCCCGCCCCTTTCCCCTGGAGTTGCTAACTGGGTGAAGGAAAGCCTGGAGCCGCCCGCAGCTGCCTTGCCACCCTGTGGAGGGAGAGAGCGATGTCTTCAGGGCGAAGGTAATGCATAGAAAAGCAGAGCCAAGCAAAGGAAGAAGACTCCTGACGCCACTGTTTCAACACCTGGATCCAGCTATACCTGAATCCACGCGTGTTCAAAATGCAGAAGTAGTGCGTGCATACCTATGTGTCTGGACGCATGCGCATTTGTGTATGGGTGCATGGTTCTGTTTACTGAGAGTTCCTGGGAGTGACACTAATACCACTGAGCTCACCCAGCACTCAGGTCCTAGGCTCTGAGCACCGTCCCCCACTTAAAAGAAGAAACGGCTGTCCGCGTATGCCACATTTCACCAAATATAAGCCGCCATCAATTGTAGGACACACTCTTAGTTTACATGCCAGCAAGAAAGAAAAACGCCTGTCAATTAAACTGACAAGCCACTGATTATAAGCCGCATCTCAGCTCCAGAGATGCTAAAGCGTCAGAAATAAATGCGTCTCAGATTTGATAAAATACGGTGTTTGCAGACGTGAGAGACACACGCACACAGAGACCCGCCCACCCAATAACCAGAGCTACTTTCTGAGGACAGTGTAAGCCTCGAGCACCTAACTTTGTGGTCTAATTTTCCACTCATGTTGACCCTTCTCTACAGGGCCCGTTCTCTGATTTTTCCAACAAAAATTTCTTTCACCTACATGACAGCCCCAGCCCCAACGGCCCTTCCATCCCTCGGACCTTCCATGTCCCAGCCTACTCCATAGCCATTCTCTGCTCAGAGTACTGCTTATCCTTTGGAGCTCAATTGTCACCCCCTCCAGGGAGCCTCCCCTGACTTCGTTGACCAGATTAAACTTATGTGATAGCACTCCTACAAGTTCAACCATGTGTTGTTCATTGCGGGTGGTTAGTCAAACGTCTGTGTCCCCCATTAGACTGTGACAATAGGGACTGGCTGCATTTTTCTCTATTGTATCCCTGGTACCTGGCACATAGGAGGTCCCCGATAAAATCTAAGTCCCACGAACGAAAGAATTTTCCTAACGAGGAATCGAGTCTGGGAGGGGAAGTCACATAGCCAGGTGGAGGTGCTACCAGAGCTGTCCCCTTCCCAGGCTGGACCACTTACCCGCTTCTCGTGGTTGGGGACAATACAGCGGACGAAGCTGGGGTTCGTGTTGCTGAGCGTGGCCATGAGGCGGCTCAAGGACTCCTTGTAGAGCTGCCCCACCGTCCGGAACATTCCTCGGCGAGGGCGGCCGCCTGGGGGGCCGTCCCCAAGGCTGCTCACCTGCTCCAGCCCCACGATGCCCTCCACTGTGTAAAGAGAAAAGTGAATGTGGGGTGAGCAGAGGATCAGGAGTCTGCTTTGTGGGAGGGGCTGGGTTGGCCGAAGGTCAGGGGTCTTACCACGGAGAGGAACCGGCACGCTACATATGGAGGACTTCACACCACCTGGTAAGGTGGGTATTATCGGCCCCATTGGGGCAAACTGAGACTCAGAGAGTAGAAGACTGTGCCAAAGGCCGTGCGGCTTAAAAACGGCAGGTCCAGGATTTGAACCCTGGCAGTGTGAGACCTCTCAAACCCTCTTCTCCTCGCGGACGTGAACTTCGTTTTCCTTATCGACAGGGGAGAGTGGTGACAGCACGTGTTTACCTAGCACGTACTCTCCACCAGGCGCTGCTCAAAGCTTTGCACATAGAGGCTTATTTCTAAGCCTGTAAGAACTGCCCTATTTTACAGATGAAGAAACCGAGGCACAGAGGGGGAAAAGTGTGATCACACAGTACAGTTGCATTTTTAAGAACCTGAAACAGAGTCCCATTAAACAAGGAGTAAAGTCTGGTGTTTATGGGCAATATTTGAAATAAAGACAATCTGTCTCGATAGTAAGCATTTTTCTAGAAAGGCCTGACTTTGGGCCATCTCTGTTTCCCCAGAGACCCTCCCTCCCACCATCGTTCCCCCAGTTCCTGTCAAAATGATCATTATCATTTATGAAGTTCTCATAGCAGGTAAGCGCTGAGGCTCTGGGACCCGACATCCTGGGTTCGAATCCCGACTCTGCCACCAACTGGCTGTGTGATCTCGGGCTGGTTACTTGACCTCTCTGTGCTTCGATGTCCTCATCTGCGTAATGGGGGTAACGGTACTAACACCTGGCTCATCCAGAGGATTCTATGTGTTCATAATTATAAGAGGGCTTTGCACAATGCACAGCACATGGTCAACGCTCAATAAATGCTGGCCGACATTATCAGTGATTTGTACTTTTACATGCGATTAAAAGAAGGCTCTGAGTCTAGAAACCACTGAGGGGGCTGACGAGGAGAAAGAAGAAGTGTGAGAGACCTCTTTATGGAGAGGAGCGGGGAGGAGTGTTCAGAACCAGGTCCCTAGTCCCACAGGCCCACCCCGGCCTCGGCCGGCAAATCTCACCCATCGATGCAGAGAACACCCACCCCCTGGTGGAGAGATGGCAGAACTGCACCTCCCTGAAGATCCTGGGGGCGACGGCGGGAAGGAGCCAAGCAAAGAGAACCGCTGGAAGCCCCCGCGTGCTGGGAGGTGAGGACAGAGCGGGAGAGAGGGCAGAGAGGCGGCGGGAGACGCGGAGGGAGCAGCACGAGAGCAGAGGAGGGAGAGAAGGCGGCAGGAAGAAAAGAGAGTTATTAGTCTACGGCACAGGGCGAAGCGGGAGGGACAGATCTGAATGCTGGCCATGAACTTTTAAAGCCACAGAGACTGGCCCGTTCACCTTTGTGTCTACCTACTGGAGGCATCGGTGTTGGCCGAAAGGACAGATGTCCTCTGTGAGAACTTAGTGCCAGCAGAAAAGATCTCTCTTCCTAGAGGTTGACTCTCTATCTGTTTTATTAGGTATCCCTTTTTGCCCTGGCTACCAGGAAGCTCAAGGACAAACTCGATGCTCCCACCCAGCTTGTTGCGTTTGCCTCTCTGAACTAGTGTTATTTGCCTTCTCCCCTGGGCTGCCAGAGTGCGGGGCACCCAACTTCGGGTTCAGGATGGCTGTAGTAGAGATCGATGCAAAAAAGACCCCAATTCTCACCCCTCCCTGTGACCTGCAGCTCCTCGAATGGAGCTGACCTTGTGAGTGCTTTGTTCAAGAGAACTCTGGGAGAAGTAACATTGTGCCAGGTTCCAGTCTAGGACTCAGGAGGCTTTGCTGCTTCCCCTTTCTCTCTCAGAACCCCTCGGGAGCCAGGAACATATGGGGTGGGACACATGGGGGATCGCTGGGGACCGTCGTATGTCCGTGAGCGAGGCAGGGGTTTTAAAGAAGTCGGGTAGGGGGAGATTTTCTGTCGGAAGGAAATGATCCTCACAGCAGAATCTGGCTCTGCTGCTGAATGTTAAACACCACTTTTTGATCCCTCTTGTGTAAATGTCAGATTTCTCTTTCCCAAATCGGCTCCCAAGATCAAGGTGCCCCACGCCCTTTTGCTCTGCGAGTTCGTTTTGGGAACCACTGATTTATTCCACTTGTTTATTCTGCTCTCTTGTCTAATTGCATAGGCTGGCACTTCTACGACTAAGCTTTTCACTTCCATAAAAGATTAAGGCCAACTGACAGATTCCAAAAACCTGGAATCAGGAATAAACCAAGAAATTGGTCCTGCCAGATGCATAAAAACATCTCTCAAACGTCCTCTAAGGACGGGGATGGGGGACAGCGGACAAGGCTCGGGTAAGGACGGGGTCCTACCACAGAGGCATTTGGCTTTTCTGCCCATGCCTCCTGGGAGTGTCATTCCGAAAAGACTGGTGGCTAAAGTCGCGTGGGCCTTGTTGGAGCAAGAAAACCCTCCGAAACTCTGTCTCCACCTGTCACTGCTCCCTTCCTCCCTGGGGGCCCTGAAGGGACCTTTGTGGGGAGACAAAGAAAGCAAAGCCTAACAGTTGACCAACCTCTGAAACAGCCCCTTCTGAGTTCTCTTGTTATTAATTCTTTTTCAGTCAGTCCTTTGATTTCTTTAAGGGATCACAGACCATCTACACTTAATAAGTTCTCTCTTCCTTTACAATATTCATGGCTTTTTTCTTTTTCCGGTCTGATTGCATGGGTTAGTATCACCAAAACAGTGTTTCCTAGCGGCTGACAGTGGGCATCTCGGTCCTGTTTCTGATTGAGGAGGAGTGTCTGATCATGAATGAACCAATCAATCGATCAGTCGTTGGAAACACTACTGTGGGATTGTGGCCGCCCTACACCAGCTCCGCATCCGAGCGGACAGCGCAGGTCCAGAGCTCGGCCTCCGAGACGAAGGCGCTCGCGCTGCGGACCGGGCATTGTGGCCGCCCTACACCAGCTCCGCATCTGCACGGACAGCGCGGGTCCAGAGCTCGGCCTCCGAGACGAAGGCTCTCGTGCTGCGGGCCGGGCGCGGGGCGGCCCGGCGCCCCAGGGACCCCAGGAGCTGGCCCTCACCGTCCTTCCAGATCTCCGCGGTCAGCCGGTCTGTGCTCTGGTGCAGCAGCGCCGCGACGCTGTCGTTCAGAGGGTCCATGTTTTTCATCAGCCACTCGTTGGCCTTGTAGTCCACCTGGGTGAAGGCGGGCATTGGCGCGTGCACGGGCAGGTTCGCCAGCGCTGGCGACATCCCGGGGGTGCCATGCCCGCCAGAGGCGCCCGGAAGAGAGCTCCTTGGTGCCGCCCTGCGTCCATCTCCTGAACTGCACCCCACCCGCGCGCCCCTCTGCCTCTTCACTCCCCCGCCCACCCCTGTGAGCTCGTCCACCACCCCCTTCTCCCTTCCCCACTCCAGGGCAGTCGCTGGCCGTCACGCTGGCCACCGCGCTGACCCTCCAACGTGCCCGCGCATGTGCGCCTCGGGGTTTTCGTCCCTGTCGCCCTCGCCTCCGGGGACATCCCCGCGCCTCCCACCACTCACGCTTGGCCCGGAGGCCCCCACGGAGCCACGATCTGGACCGCCAGGGCTCCCCGTACCTGTTCCCCACACTGGACACGGCTCCCGGGGGCCAGGGCCCGGGTACGACTCAGCCCAGCGCAGCAAGAGGTCTCGGGAGGTGTTCCGAAGGAACGAAACGCCATACCCGGGACACACGGGGCTCCCCGGCCCAGCCTTGGCGCATGCTGTCCCCTCGGCCTGGCGAGCCCTTCTGTCCTTCACCCGTCATCTCTGAGACCAGGGATCGGCAAACCGCAGCCGATCTCTTCTAAATAAAGTCCTCTTGGACTATCACCTTCATTTACATGTTGGTTCATGTATTAACTGTGGCCTCTTGCGCGCTGCAGTGGACCTGAGCGGCTGTGGCAGAGACCGTCTGGCCCACAAAGCTGAAACTACTCGCAGAAAACGCTTGCCGACCCTCGGAACGGATTTCAGATCACCTGTTATTCTCCTGGGCGAAACCTTTGCGGGCCTTCCCACTCTGAGGTTGGCCCGGCCCTTAGCTGTCCCACATTAAAGAACCCGTCAGCCTTACCTCCCAGAGTCTATGTGTCTCCCTTGCAGATAAGATTTGTGAGGACAGAAACCATGGCTGACTCGGGGCCCCCACTTTGCTCAACACAGGGCTGAGCAAACGAAAGGCACACGTTTGCCTGATGGGTGGATGAAATGCACGTAATTCTCCTCTTGGCGAACTCCTAATCATCCCTCAAAACCCGCCGCAAATGCCCTCTCCTTGAGAAAGCCTTTGCCGACTTCATCAGACAGAGTCCTCACTCCACCTTGGACTTCCCTAGCCCCTGCCCTGGCAGTGTCTTGTCCTAGTGGACATCCGGTGGCCCCTGCTTCCCCACATCCGTAGCCAGGTGGCCCCGCTCCCGCCCACAGGCCCGGAGGCGGGCCCCCGCCCCTACCTTGCCGGCGTAGTGCAGGACGCTGAAGTCGGCCTGGTCCCGCAGGTGCCTCGGTCGCTGGAACTTGGGGTGGCCGCCCTGCTCCTGGGCCACCTTCTCTACGAAGGACTTGTCCGTGGCCTTCGGGAACCAGCACTCCTCGTCCAGCAGGGCCAGGAGCCCGGGGGGGTTGGCCTGACCATCGACAGGAGGGGGATAGTAAGTCAGATCCCCAAATATTGGACGCCTAGGTTGTGGCTAATTTTTAGTTCTCATAAGTGACACGTGGACTTGCGACCAAACATGGGAACAATAGTTACAGTTACAGCCGTCGATTAACTCTGCGATTCGAGCCAAGCCCTGCGGCAGGCTCGCTCTGGGCTGTTATTATCTAGTGGTGTCACGGACCTGTGTCACTTTTCCTACTTTACTGATGGGGAGGCCCGAGGCCGGCCGGGTGAGGAGCTGGACCGCGGCCACGCGGACGGTGGGGAGACGGGTGTGGGCGGCGGGGCCGGAGGAGCCGCGGGCTCACCGGCCGCTCGATGAGGTCAATGCAGGGCTGCAGGTCGAGGCCGAAGTCGAGGAAGGTCCAGGGGATGCCCTCGCGCTGGTACTCCTCCTGCTCCAGGATGAACATGGTGTGGTTGAAGAGCTGCTGCAGCTTCTCGTTGGTGTAGTTGATGCACAGCTGCTCGAAGGAGTTCAGCTGCGGGATGAAGGGATGTGTGAGAGAGAGGATGGGGATCGGGGGGCGGGGCCC
>NW_006430464.1:1121051-1123523 GCF_000325575.1 Pteropus alecto
CAGTGCGCACCTGGAAGATCTCGAAGCCGGCGATGTCCAGGATGCCCAGGAAGGAGGCGCCCTGGCGGGGGCTGCGGTCCAGCGCCCGGTTGAGGCGCAGCACCAGCCAGCGGAAGAGGCGCTCGTAGGTGGCCTTGGCCAGGGCCTCCAGTGCGAAGTCAGCCTGCGGGGCAGGGCGCACAGTGAGGGCCCAGCGGGCGCATCGGGGGCTCCAACCCAGCCCTGGGGCCGGTAAGGAGACACTGGGAGTGGACGGGGCCCCCTCGTGATTCATCGAGGACGATGACATGAACGAGAGCCACCATTACTGAAACCCCACTGTGCGCCAGACACTGTGCGAAGCGCTCCAGGCCCATGGAGATTACTCCTCCAGCCAGCTCTGGAATCAATCAGCACAGCAGTTAAGAGGGAGCCCAACGACCCAGCTCTGAACCCTGCTCGTCACATAGAGGCTGTGTGACCTCGGGCTTGTACACAAACCTCTCTGTGCCTGTTTCTTCACCCATACAATGGATTCTAGTACCTCAGCTGAGAGTGGACCCGGGGTCAGTGTGACCTCCAATATCTGGTCCTCGTCTCCTTCACTGTCTTCTTCGTCCTTGTCCCTCAAGTGTTTGGCCTGAGGCCAGGCAAAGGCCTCTGCCCCAGAGCTGGGTTCCGAAAACCTCTAGCCATGTTCACTCCCCTCCACTTCTGCGGCTGCTGCCCTGGTCTGAGCCACGTGGTCACTTGCCTGGACTATGGCAGCAGCCGCCTCATGACTCCCTGTGCCCCCTGGACCTAATTCTGCACACGGCAGACAAAGAGATCTTTATAAAAGACACTGAATCAAGTTGCTCCCTGGCTTAAACCCTCGCCAGCCTCCTGCTGCACTCTGAATAAAACTCACCTCCTTACTAAGGCGCCTAAGACCTTGCGTGATCTGTTCCCTCTCAACCTCTCCAGTGCAGCTTCAACCACACTATTCCTCACTCTCTAGCCTCACCAATCTCCCTAATGTCCCCACTTCGCCAAGCTTGTTCCAGCCCCAGGGCCTTGACACGGGCCGCTCCCTCTGCCTCAACCGTCTAGGCCTCGACTGGAATGCTACCTCCTCGGAGAGGACCTCTGTGACCACCTTGAGCCCCTCCGTCACAGGAGGCAGCACCACCTGCAAGCATCCTGCTCATTTACCTTCTTTTATCACATTTCCTCACTATGGCCTGAGCTCCGTCAGCAAATGGCTCTGATTCCAGTACGGCTTTTATTCCCAGCACCTAGACCAGAGCCGGTCGCCGAGCAGACGCTCAGCATGACTTTGTTGAGTGAGTGAGGACAAATGGCACAAGCTGTTTAAAGGCCCAGGATCGTGGTGCCCACCATCCCCGTGCCCACCTGTTCCTTGGTCTGTGCTTTCTGCACGTAGTCTCGGCCGACTTTGATGCGGGGGGTGAGCAGGGCGCGGGAGAAATCCGTCACCCCCAGTCCCAGGAGGCGGCAGAGCTTCTGGGCAGCTGAGGGCAAGGGACACCAAGATCTGATCAGCACTGGGAAGTGACCGTGGCACCTCCCCCCATTGTTGGGGGAACAGAGGCCAACTCAGCCTTTCCCTGGTCACTAGAGGCATCACACGTCCTAAAAGTGTGCACAGTCTTTGGCCCAACCATTCTCCTTCTGGGACCCCAAGTGAGCAAAAATAATCCCAGATGTGAGCAAAGACTGAACTACGAGGATGTTCAACATGGCGTTGTTTATGGTGGAGAAAAACGGGAAATAACCTGAATGCCCAACAGCTGGGGATCGATCAGGAATAGAGTTCATCTACTGGATGGCTGTCCTATCATCCCTAAAAATTACGGTAGAAATGCATCACACAGCAAATTTAATATATGTGCATGTCACAATAAGGATGTTACACCTCAAATCGAAGAAAGAATTAGAAGCAAAGACTGGGCACCAGAAAACATGATGGGTGAATGATAGATGGAAAGATATCTAATAAAGCAAGTGTAGTAAAATATTAACGGTAGAATCTAGTAGGTGGAGAGCTGGGTGTTTATTATAAAATTCTTCCAATTTTTCTAAAAGTTTGAAGATCTAATAAAATATCGGGGGGAAAGTTATTGGAATAAGAATTCACTGAGATTGCCAAACCCGAAATAAATATCAAAAAATTAATTGCTCTTCTACATTGCGGAAAAGAGGAAAAAAAGCAAAAATAAATAAAAAGACACCATTTACTATGGCAACAAAAGTAAACGGTCTCGTGAAGACAGGGAACAAAACCCTTTCTGCATTTTGGTAAATGCAGAAACATAACGTGTTTCTAAAGAAATCCTTTCGACTTTTCTTTATGCTTGAAAATTTTTTTTACCAGAAACATGGGGGAAAATTTATGCTGGGAACTATTTAATAAAACAGAACGACGTGTGTTTTAATACAGTAAAAGGAAAATCCTCGGGTATAAAACATTATGTTACACACATTCTATTT
>NW_006430464.1:1123566-1131911 GCF_000325575.1 Pteropus alecto
AACGCCTGAGTGCCAAAATGTGAACATGTTTTTGCAGAAACTGGGGGCGGGGCTGAGCTGGCAGGTGTGTGTCTTTCTTTCTCCTCTAAATTAAAATGAGAATTCAGAACTGTTTTCAAGCATCTATCATTTCCATAATGGAAAAACAGTTACTGCAAATACTCGGCTCCAGCAGAAACGAAACAGAAAAAGAAAAACGCTTGGGAGGAAATACACCAAAATGTTGAGCGTGATTATTTCTGAGAGATGAGGCCGTGAGGATTTAAATTTCTCCCTTTTGTGTGTGTATGTCTGCAATTGTAGTCTCTAATTCTTCTACAGTAACCTCGCATTATATGGGAAGTATTTAAGAACCGACAGAAGTGAGCCGAATAAACAGCACGTAATGTGCCAGGCAGTGTGATTTCATAGGCTCCGAAGCCTTTGGCCTTTGCCCGTTGGTGAAGCCCCTGGACTGCTTCTCCGATTACTGTTTGCAAATGCAGGAAAAATGAAATACTCGAGATTCCAAAGGAGACCAATTATACCGACATACATTTCCCACAGACCCCGGGGGCGAGAATCCCCAGCACGGTTCTAGTCGATAACCTTGAAAAGTTACCCCGCGATGCATGATGGGAAGAACTCAGGTTTCCAAACAGTTAATAAAGTCAGGTCCCAATTTTGCAAGTGAAGTGAGTGAGTGTGCACAGCACACCTGCTAGGTGTGTGAACATCCTAAGCAATAGCTCCGATCCACGCGTCGTGGGTGACGTTTCTTCCTTCATATGCCCTGTGGGGTTTTTTTGTACAGCTCTTGGGAATGAGCCCCTAGGATTTTGTAATCAGGGCAGGAAGCTCTTCCCATCTCGAGGGGAAAGGGGCATGAAGCACGATTCCATTTCTGTGACAATTATTTCTTCATGGATACAGACATAGAACAAAGCCCAATGGGAAATACCCCAGAAGGTTGCAGTAATGATGTCTCAGGGGTATGATTATGGGTAATTTCCCTGCCTGTAGACTTTTCTGTCTTGCCAGATTTCTCCCCATCCAGCTTGTATTATTTTAAAATAATAAAGCGGAGCTATTTCCATTTTGATTTAAAAAAAAAAGGAATATCGACTATAATTCTGCTTTTGAAAGGCAAAAAAGTTCACACACACACACACACACAGCTGAGTATTTGCACGCAGGTGTTGTTCAAACTTTCAGCAGAGATCACACTTTTCATAATCAGGAAAAGGGCGGAAGATATTATTTTGGCAAAGACTCAGCAATGAGCAGGAGATCAGAGCGGTCCAGGGTCGCAGGCAGGCCCCTGAGGAGCGGGGTGCTCTGTATCTGGGTCAAGCAACGCAGGGTCAGGCAGGTGGGCGGCGGGCCGCAGGGCGGTACCTGTGTTGTCCGGCATGGAGGCTTGATCCGTGTTCCGTTCCTTCTTCAGGACAATGTTGCCGAACTGGAGAACAGCTGAGACCATCCGCAGCATGGCTAAGGGGAGGCAGAGAGAGCGGTCGCCTGTGGCTTCAGACCCCGTGCGCCTTCTTAACCAGCCAGTAGAAACCTGGCTTCAAAGCCCCATGCCAGCTTACACCCCCGCCCTCGGCGTAAAATCCACCGTGACCCCGGGCCGGCCTTAGAACATATGAACGGATAAACGAACTCCGTATTTTGCATTCGAGGTCCGCTTTATCACCGTTCAGTGTCTGCTCATCTTACGAAGATGCTCATCGCATCTTATGAAGCGAGGCAGAGAAGATTTAAAAGGACTTAGGGAAATGAATGAGGAAGGTCTTTAGAGATACGGAAAGATTTCTCAAATATCGAGTGAAAATTGCGAAGTGCAGGATGGTGTATCGGGCATACAGCTCTGTATGTAAAAAAGGCACAAAAAAACAAAGTTCTCGTTATTTACGGTAACGTTCCATAGAGTTGCCGTGCATATGAGATTAGTGGCTGCAAACTAACGCTCCCGTGGTTCTGCAAGCCTCCGGTCACATTCTCATCGACTGATCAACACATCGCCTTGTTTTAGGTGTGTTTCTGTTTAAAGACACCTCATTAATATATATATTGTTGCTCCGTTCACAGTGAACTCAGGGCCAACAGCACTGCCTCGTGCCCGAAGGAAGCTCGTTCGACACACGTGTTTTCTGCACGAGCCACATCACAGCATTAAGCAGCATCTTGGGAGGCGTTTTAGGCGGCAAAACCACCGATAAAACAGCACGAAAACGCAAAACACTTGGCACTCAATAGACTGCAAAAAGGACACCAGTTTACAGCGTAAGCTAAAGCACAAAGGCAGAGTGTCACCTTGTTGGACGCAGTGGCACTGGACAACTCAAAGTTTTCACCTCTCTGTGACTAACTGCAACGACCGTGGATGCGCCAGGCGTATTGGTTTTGGGGTTACGGGTGAATGCCGCGCGTAGGGGAATTCACAAACGCACAAATGACGAATGAGGATGCGCGATACAGATAGCCCCATCTCACAGTGGTTTGAATCGTGAGTTTTCCAACTTTGCGATGGCCAAACGCGATTCGTGTTCAATAGAAACCATACTTTGAATTTTGGATTTTGATTGTTTCCCCGGCTAGCGATATGCAGTAACGATCGTGATGCTGGGCAGCGGTCGTGACCGCAGTTCCTGGTCGACTCCGCGATCACGCGGGTAAACAACTGACACCCCACAGTGTGCTGTGTTGCCAGTGTTTTTTGGACGTCGTCTTGTTTTCTCATCCCATCGTGTCTACAAACATCCATCTGTGTCCCCTGCTTTCGGTGAGATGAAAGGGAAGGCAGTTATTCTCGAGATGAAACTGCCCAGCGTGAAGGCAGCGAGCCATAATTACGTAAATTACATGAGCTATTCTATACTTTATTACAAAATAGGCTTGGCGTCAGATGACTTTGCCCAACTGTAGGCTAACGTCAGTGTTCTGAGCACGTTTAAGATCGGCCGGGCTAAACTGTGATATTTGGTAGGTGAAGTGTATTAAATGCATTTTTGACTTAGGACTATGGCTTTATCAGCATGTGCATTCGCTTGTTTGTGCAGAGCTGGAAGGTGCGATGTAAGTGGGCAGTGCTGCCCCCTAGCGTCCGTCTCAGGAACTTACAGGGTTTGGTTGGCGTAACTGGGGCAATGTGTGGTGTGTTTCTGGATGTCGCAGAGTGGGCAGGTGGGGACCGGAAGCAGACGCCCTTACGTACCACAAAGAATTGCCCCCATCCCCTGTGACTTCTAAACGTCCCATGGGACATTCGCATCTGTAAAATAACGGTTTGTCATGATTTGAGACTAATCCTAACCATTTTACGTATAAACACGAAAGCGTTTTGTGTTTGTTTTTAATACATAGTGAATTTTCCGGGGGCGTGGAAGGGGGAGCCACTGTCGTCACTTCAGAATTTTATCAAGTTTTGGTCAGCTTTTCAGGGTCCTCTCGTCCCTGACAGCAAAGCTGCAGGTGGCATTTTGGGTCGACCACGTACGCACCCACATCAGGCTGGGTTTGTATCCGCTGTGTTCCTGGTGACACTGCGGACTGGGCGAGGACCCTGCCACCTCATCGACTGCTCATTCTGGAACAGTTCACAATTTACGGACTGAAATGGACACGTTTATTTTCACTTTCTCGGGGCCCCTTCCCGTTCCTACCACTTGCAAAAGATCTTGATTAACCTTCGTAACGACTCAACGAGGCAAGTCCTGCAGTAGCATTTGCACAGATGGGAAACGGAGTAAAATCCCCATTTGACAGATGGGGAAAACCGAGGCACACCCGGGTAATCAACTTGCCTAAAATCCAGCTCGTAAGCGTAGACCGGAGGTTCAAATCCGAGCGGCCTGACTCTGGGGTCTGTATTCTTAACGGCTATGCTTCCCTTCTCTTCCCTTTTCTTTTAGCGTAAAATTCAAATGTAAATATGTACATAAAGCAAAAAGCACACAAACCTTATTCGACCATCTCAAGTGGCTGCACGCGGGGAGCAGCGCCTCGCACGCCCCCTGCTGGCCACTCACCGAAAATGGACGATCACAGAGTTCAGTGCAAGAAGCCAGACGCCAGGGGAAGCGACTCCACGCTTAGATGCTGCAATAAGTGGTTACATTCGGGAAGGTGGAAGGAGGGGGCTTTTAGGGGCTGGTTACGCGGGCATTCACCTGCGGAAGTCCCCGACGGGATGCTGACAGCCCGTGCACACTCTTCGGTGTCTATGCTACGCTTCTCTGCAGTTTACTCAGAAGAGGGGGGTGGCGGAGGCTGGAGGGGGGAGTAGCCTCCTGCGATATTCCTGCCAAAAATGTGTAACCTGAATCGGATCGCGAGGAAACACACCCAAGTCGGAGACAAAACAACGGGTCTGTAATCTTCAAAAGCGACAAGGTCACCAACGATAAAGACCCAGGAATGGTTTCAGAAGAACAGAGTAAAACGGGATGACTAAATGCAGCATGCGACCTCAGGCTGGGTGTGTGTGTGTGTGTGTGTGTGTGTGTGTGTGTGTGTGTGTGTGTTTTGGAGGCAATAAAAGAAATCCCCTCTCTTCAGATACATAGATATTTATTAATAGAGTGGGTACTTCTCTGAACTGGCAAAGTCGTTATTGAGATGACATGGTCTGTGGATTAGAAATAGTACTGATCGCGGCAATGTGAATTTCCTGATGAGGATACTGTGCTGTGGTTGTGTCAGAGAATTTTTCAGGAAATATACACTGTTCAGGGGGCGGCAGCTGAATCATAGCCCCCTGAAGATGTCCACATCCAAATTCCTGGATCCTGCAAAGGTTACCTCGCGGAGCAAAACGGACCTTACAGATGCGATCGGGTTAGAATCGTGAGAGGTGGGAGATTAATCCTAGATTGTCTGGGTGGGCTCTGAATGGAACCGTAAGGGTCTTCATAAGAGAGAGACAGAGGGAGAAGCCATGTGAGCAGAGGTCACAGTCACGTGCTCTTTGAAGATGGAGAGAAGGGGCCCTGAGCCCAGCCATATGGGCGGCCAGTGGAAGCTGGAAAATCAAAGAAGCGGACTCTCCCTGGAGCCAGCTCTGCCGACACCCCAATTCTGGCACAGCGAGACCGACTTTGGGTTTCCAACTCCAAAACTGCAGGAAAATAAGTGTGTGTTGTTTTGAGCCACTGCACGTGTGCTCCTTGGTGACCGCGGCCACAGCAAACTCTTACAAAGGGGAGCAGGGGTGCCTCGCCTTCACCCTTATTCTCAAACAGCTCGGCATGAGTCATCAGAAAGATAAAAGAATAAAACAAATGTGGCAGTCGGGGAATCCGGGAGAAGAGCATCTGGCAATTTTCTGTATTGTTTTTGCAACATTTCTGTAAATCTGAAATTATTCAAAATAAGAAGGTTTCACAACAACAACAAAAAAACCCCTGAAAACAGAAAGGGGTGTCACTGGCAAGTATTAAATTTCCCTCTCTGTCTCCACTGAGACCAAAACTCCCTGTGGGACGTGTTCCTCACTCATGTCTTAACTGCATGTTCCGCATACAGTAAGTGCTCTATACATGTCTGCATGCATGAACTGGAGCTCGCCAGTTTCCAGGACAGAATTCCTGCCATGATCTCCACTACTTCTGGGATTCAATCCGATCCCTTTTCAGGGGCTTCAGCACCCTGTCCCCAAGCCTCCCACTTCCTCCAGCTCAGGGTCCTCTCAAGGACTCCATGCAGCCACACCAGCCTCCTTCCAGCTCTTTCCTGGGTAATTCCTGCCTGACGGGCAGAGCTTGGCTAAGCCCCGCCTCCTTCTCGACTCACGTCGTCAGACCCTGTGACGCAGTCACCACTCCCCGCACCTGTCTGTCCCTCTCCCACAGGCTCAACTCCAATCCACTTGTGCGCTTCGAGGCCCCCTGGGTCTGAGCGCTCCACGGGTCACCAGCTCATTTGGTGCCCGTCACTGTTAGTTTGGCCCAGACCCACAGACTGCATCGTGTACAGAGTAAAGCGATATATTGGTGAATAAATGGCAAAGAGTTAGTGGATGGGAGATGCATTATGGAATGGCAGGGGTTCGCTATGACCTTGGCCATCCACATGGCCTTCTGAACCTCGGTTCCCCAGCTGCACAGTGGGAAGGGCTGGGCCAGGCGCTCTCTAGTTCTGCCTGTCTGGGGTCAGGGGGGCTGGCTGGTCAGGGACAGTGGAGAGCCCCGGAAACGCTGGGAGTTTCCCGCAGGGCGCCCCCCCCCCACTGCCCCCTGAGCTAAGTAAGAACACGTCCTATAGACGCGCAATGACACCAACGCCCCAACAGACAGAACGACACCCACTCTTTAATGTCAGTGCAGACCAGCCCTGAACGAGTCCCCACCCCCGCCCCCGTGGCCTTCGACAGTCGGCTTAGGCACCTGCGTTGGTGCCAAGCGCCTGGGTCAATCCGATGCCTGAGGAGTTGGCAGTTAGCTCTCCCGGGTGACTTCAGACCAGCCCATCACAAGCAAGTCGCGGCCTGCGGAGGCGGAGGCGGAGACCGGCGGCTGGCGACGCTGACCCTGCCTGACGTGAGTGGGCACCCGCCTCGCTGGCGGCCCGGCCGCGAGCTCAACCTCTCAGGGTGGCATTTACAGCGCCGGCGCGGGCGGATGGAGGGCGGAGGGCGGAGGTCCTGCCTGGACCGGCCCCCCACACTGCCCGCCTTGCCGCCCTGGGCTTGCCGAGGGCGACCTCCCAGGGGTGCCACCAGCCTCTCTGGGAAGGATCGGGGGGCTGGCCTTGGAGTCATGCCGGGTTCCACCACCTCCTCGCCACTTCGGGGGAGTCCCGAGACAGACGCCCCACCTCCCTGGGCCTCTGTCACCCCACCTCCCTAGACTTCTGTCTCCTCTTTGGTTAAAGGCAGCGTCCACGGAAAGGTCACCGGCTGGCTCCACTCCTTGTCAGTGAAGCGCAAAATCAAAGTATCGTGAGACCCCGAGCAAAAATAGCTCACGGGGCGGTCGCCCGCCGGCGGGTGGGGAAACGGGCCGCGGGCCGCGGCCGGCGGAGCGGGACACGGGCGCCACCTTCTGGACGGAGACGGGGTTGACTCTCTCCCTTTAAAATGCTCTGGGGTTGGGGGCTGCGAGGAGGGTTGGGGGTGGGAAGTGAAACCTCCAAAGCCACCAGCGAGCAAATTGTTGGATCTGGTGCCAGGTGCCCAGGGGGTCACCCCCTCGGCTCTCCACGTGCATACGTGTTTGCAATTTCCAATAACAAAAAGATACGAATCAAAACGGTTTAGCGATAAAAGGGAAAGCAGCCCTGACCCACGCTACTTCGCGGATCAGCCTTGAAACCATCGTGCTCGGCGAAAGAAGCCAGCCGCGAAGGGCCTCGTGTCCAACGAGTCCATCTATAAGAAAGGCGCGGCCGAGTCACGGTTGCCTGGGCGACGGCACAGGGATGCAAGTTACCTACTCCGCCAGCCACCAAAAACGACCTAGGACCGCCGGTATGAGGGACGACGTACAGCTCTGTGACCGCCCTAAAAGCCACTGACCTGTGTCCTTTAAGGGGGGCGAATGGTGTGGTCCGTGAACCGGATCTCCAAGTCTCATATAGTTCATCTAAACAACGAAACCTTACACAGCCACAAAAGAGAGGGACGTTTACCTACAGGGACTGAAATAGAATGATTCCCAAAATATACTGTTCAGAAAAGGAGGAAGACAAAGCCCCCTGGCGCGGGGTGACGAGCTGCCTAACCCGGCGCTTCCTGGGACCCGGGGTGGGCGTCTCATGTGCCAGGTGTGCTCCCCCGCTGGCTGGCATGTCTCGGATGGCCCAGGAGAAAGGTCAGGAGCGGGGACCCACCCAGCCCAATCGCCCGCAGGAATTTTAAATCGGTGGAGAAATATGTTAACATTTTAATCACCGACACAGCTGAGCTGTACCAGGGCCAGAGAATGCCTTCCTTTACAGAAAAGAATGTGTGCCTTTTCTTACTTGTCTAAAAGATTTCTAGAAGGAGATACAGGAAGCGAAGACTTGGTTTTCCCAGTATGACCTTTGGCCGTATTCACCTTATGTCACTACGTGCCATACGTTGCCCGGGAGAGTTACTTGCAGTGACATGGGTCAGGAGGCTAGGCCGGGAGGCCCAGGCCCCCACCGTAGCCACCACCTGAATTTGTTTGCCAGCCGCCCAGGGAGGAGAGGCAGGGGAGTTATGCAAGCATGCGATTAGGCAATCCAGCAGGGGCCCTGAGACCCTGTGTCAATACACCCAAGGAGGCTGCTGGCACCCGGATTGCAGCCCTCCCACCTGGGCCCTGGAGCCACCTGGGTCCTCCCGCGGTGCCAGGGACCAGAGGGAAATGAGTCCAGCCTGGCCCGCTCAGCCAGGG
>NW_006430464.1:1131939-1146066 GCF_000325575.1 Pteropus alecto
AAAAATCACGGTTCACCCACCCAAACGACAAAACTTTAGGTTTCCGCAGAAAAGCCCAGGTCCGCCTCTAAGTGCTCGGTATGGGTGGAATCGTGCCCCTCCCCCAGAAAAGGCGTGTTGAAGCCCTAACCCCCAAGACCTCTCAGAATGTGGCCTTGTAGGGGTGTTGAGTCACGGCAGCTGTCATTACTTAAGACGAGGCCGGATGGAGTGGGGTCGCCCCTAATCCAGGATGACGGGTGTCCTTATGATGGGTGGAAATTGCACACACAGGGAGAACACCACGTAAACATGAAGGCGGAGACTGGGCGATGCTTCCAGAAGCCCAGGAACGTGGAAGACTGACAGGAAACCACGAGAAGCTAGGGGCCAGGCAAGGAGCAGATTCCCCCACGACCCACCAGCCCTGCCGACACCTTGATCTCGGACTCCTGGCCACCAGAGCTAGGAGACAGTCCCTTCCTCCTGCTCGAGGGGCTCCTTCAAGGCCCTTCACCACGGGGGCCCTCAGGAATGAACGCTGTCCTGCAGCAGGACCATTGTCGAAATGGACCATTGGGGGAAAAGGTCAGGGGCAAACCAGCGTCACATGGGGTGATGACCTGAGTACTTCACACTAGAGCTGCCCAGCCCGACCGACACCTTCTCCCCTGCACCCTTGCCGCAGCCTCCTCCCGAAGTCCAGTCCACCCTCTGCCCTGCTCCCTGCTCTCCGTGGCTCTCCAGCACGCCCAGGACAAAGTCCGGGCCCCTGAGGCTGGAGTTGGAGGCCCCACCTGCCTCTGTAGCTCCATCCCTTACACTTGACTGTGTCCCTTACACTTGACTGTGTCAGACGCTAAGCTGAAGTTTTAACCCCCTAACATGCCACACTTTTCCTGCCTCAGGGCCTTTGCACAGGCTGTTCCACCCCCACCAATGCTCTCCCCCCTTTCCATGGCACCAACGCTCACTCCCTGACCCGCCCCAGGCCTTCGCTAGAGCATCGCCATCTCGGTGGGGCCGTCCCCACCCCTACACTCGTTTGATTTTTCTCCCCGGCTCTCATCACCTTCTCGCAGACCCCAGAATTCCTCCTGTATCTGGACCACGGTTCTCGTTGACTCAGGCTCCCCGAGGCCGTGCCCACACACATAGTAGTTGCTCAATAAATGTTGGCGCAAATAAACCGAGGCGCGAAGGAACCCGGCCCCCGCCCGCCCACGCAGTGCCCACCCCACCGCTCGGGGTGGGGGGACGGGGCTCACTCACAGGTGATCTCCTCGTGGCTGAAGCCCAGGACCCGCAGGGACTCCAGCGTCTCCTGGAAGAGCTCGCGCTCCTGGCCGGGGGAGGAGGCCGGCCCGTTGGTCAGGAAGCGGTAGTGAGAACAGGGCTCCAGCAAGAGGTCGGCTGCGGGGGTAACGAGCGGAGGCCAAGGTCAAGGGCGAGCTGTGGAGCCGGACTCACTCACACCCCGGCTTCCGTGGTGGCCGCCCCGGACGTGTCACTTCCCCACTGGGGACCTCGGCCTCCTCCAGCGTTAGGTGAGTGAGGAGCCTTTCCTCACGGGCCCGGAGGGAGGACCGCGCGTGGGGCGGGCGCTGGGCATGTCGCTTTCTTCCTCTCTCCCTCCGTGGGGGATCTCGAGTCGCGGGACTGCCCAGAGCAGGCGGGGGCCGCTGAAGTGCTGGGCCTGGGGTGCCCGAGTTAGCAGAAGCCATGGGACAGCGGGGGGGCCGGTGACAGAGGACATGTGGGTTCGGAAGCCACCCCGAGCGGGAGCCCGGGTGACAAAGGGCCAGGAGGCGGCCCGAGCGACAGGGGGAGAGGAGCCAGAAGGAGAGGGAGCCACAGGGCGGCGGGGCCACCGTCCACGGCCACGAGCGGGAGGAGCGCGGAGCAGGAACCAGAGTGGAGGGGGCGTGAGCAGCAGGCGCCGCGAAGCCACAGACCAGGACCGCGGGGACCCACGAGGCAGCGGCAAAGCTGGAGTCACACCCGCTGGAGTGAGCAGAAGAGAAGCGAGTGTGAACAGGAGCCACACGGGGACGGGCCGGGTGTGATCGAGACCCAGGCGACCGCAGGGCCGGAGGCCGCAGAGTCTGCGGGGGCGGCACGGAGCGGGAGCCGTTCTCTGCTGGCGACAGTCGGGTCCGTGGGACCCGGGACAAGACAGCACCCACTACGCGCCAGGAGCCCGAAGTAGAGCAGCGGCTCAGCAAACGCCACTGTCTCCCGTTCTCTCCCCCCTGGGGACCCAGAGGAGCCAGAGCCCCGCGTGCCTGCCCCGCCCCCTCCCAGCGGCCACTGACCCTTGAGCTGCTCGCCCGCACCGCCCAGCAGCTGGTAGAAGATGTGGAAGCTGCACTCGTCCTTGGCCTGGCGGATGGCCCGCGACTTCTCCAGCAGGTCTGGGCGCAGGCGAGTCAAGGGGCCACAGGCGACGGGAGGGGACCCCACCCGGCCCCCTGGACCGTTTCTGCCTCCCTGCTGTCCCATTAGGAGGTGGAGTCCCTCACAGCCCAGTCCGGTGACCTTGCCACTAGTTGGACGAGTGGCCTTGAGCAGGTCACTTCAGCCTCTGTGCCTCAGTTTCCTCATCTGTGCAAGGAGCCTGAAGAGGGGGCCCAGCGGTGCGCGGCTGTGGGGGCGAGCGAGAGGCAGTGAGGCTATCCCCGCTGTCAGCATCCTCCCGCCTCGGTTTCCTGGTAAGGACATTGGGGCTGTTGGCTCCTCCCTTCCAGGAAAGTCACGTGGCTCATTCGCATGCTGAAAACTGGCGAGAGGCCTTAGAGCAGGGGTCCCCAACCCCCCAGGCAGCGGACCAGTACGGGTCCGTGGCCCGTTAGGAACCAGGCCGCACAGCAGGAGGTGAGCGGTGGGTGGACAAGTGAAGCCTCATCTGTATTCACAGCGGCTCCCCAGCGCCAGCATCACCGCCTCAGCTCCGCCTCAGATCATCAGGTGCTAAATTCTCATAGGGGCACCGGTCCCTGGTGCCACAAAGGTTGGGGACCGCTGCCTTAGAGTAAATAAAACACCTAATAACTCCTTTATCCCTCTGTGCCCCACGCTCATGGGCCATCGAGCACGTCTGCATGGCGGTGACGCAGAACCTTGCCCCAGATCAGTTGCAGACCGAGGTCCATTGACTCAAAGCCCTGGGGTCACTGATGTGCTGGAAGATGGGGAGGAGCAGGGTAGGGGGTCCCACACAACCTGTACGACACTGGGCGCTGACAGCCCTGAGCCTCGGGTTCCTCCTCTGTTAAATGGGACGACAGCACCTGCTCGCTGGGGTTAGAGGGATGGAGAGTTCTCAGGCTGACGTGCCGATCAAGCCAACGCTGGCGCCCAGGAGCCGGGCTGAGCCCGAGACCCATCTGTCTGGCCTGGGGGTGGCACCTGCCCGCGAGCATCGATCCACCGGCTGGCCGCTGACCCCGAGGCAGAGACGGCTGGGCTGACAGCTTGCCCAGTGGGGGCGGCCACAGCTGCGTGGGGGCACGGTAGGAAAGAGCGTTTGGAAGGAGGTCCAGAGGACAAGCATGAGGGTACGTGTCCCCTCATACAGGCGGCAGGAGCCACGGGCTCACGGAGGGAGGGCCTGGCAGGACGGGCGGGCCGCGAGCGCTAAGAACCCACGTAGGCGAGAGACGTGATGCGCAGAAGCAGTGGGCCTCGGGGACCGTGGGAAGCGGGACCTGGTGGCTGCGGGGGACATGAGGCCTGTCAACCGTCCCCTGACTGCAGAAGACAGTGAGCTTATCAGACACTCCTGGGCCCGAGGATATGGGTTATCATAAACATCGTTAGCATTACGGTGAATAATTATTACTCAGTGACACTGACGGTGACAAGGACAGCATCGTCTGCTCCAGTCATTAATTTCTGATCAGCAGAGCTCGTTCTCGGGCACTTGCTATGTGGCTGTGCCTGACACTGTCCCCCCAGACCCTTCGAGGGCAGGTTCTAGGATCCTTCCCCCTCTACGGAGGGGACACTGAGGCACAGAGTGGTCACATCACGCGCCCGAGGTCCCGCAGCCTCCAAGAGGCAGAGCTGGATTGGGGCCCGGGTCGGCGTGACTTCCCCACCATGCTTAGTTCTGCGGGAGTTCCCCTCCCCGCCCCGTGTCCCAGCTTGTCCCCTCCCACGTGGCATGCACGAGGCCTGTGCAGACATGGCAGGCCTGGAACTCCTTCTGCCAGGCGGCCCTCGGCCGGTGTCGGGCAACCCGGGCTGGGGGAGGGGCTCCTTGCGCCGGAACCGTCTCTGAGGAACTCCCCCGCACACGTGACGTGGGGTGCCACTCAGTGCGGGGGGAGTTAGCAGGTCTTACAGGACTCCACGGGGGAGGACCCTGGAAGCTCCGTTGGCACCACCATGCATCCTATGCTGAGCCCTGAGAGTCACCACACCCGTAGGTGGCCCTAGGGACCGCCGGCCCACTACCCCACAGCGAGGCTGTGCTGGCCTTCTCAAAAAGCAGCGGAAGACCTCCACCCTCTCCCGGACGTGGAGATGCTGCATCTGTCCCTCTCCAAGGTTCTGTGATCCTTCTACAGAGGGGGAAACTGAGGCACGGCTTCTGAGCAGCAGGGACCCAGGCTTCCCCGGGTGTATGAACGCCTACGTCTTGTACGGGGTGAGATCCCAAGAGCCCCTTCCTCAGCCGCCACCCCTCATCCCTCCGGGGCTCCTCGGGGCTGCGAAGGATACAGGTCTCGATGTTGGCCCCCACGATGTACCCGGCGACGTCGAAATTGATGCGGATGAATTTGCCCTGGCAGGGGAGGACAAGGGGGCTTATTCAGTTCCCCCCTCCCAGAGCTGGGGCTGCCCACGACTTGCTCTCTCCCTCCACCTGAACCCCACCCCAATCATGGGGCCCCAGTGGGGAAACCAAGATCTAGGCCCCTATGACTTCCTCCCTCAGGACCCAGGCCCCCAGCCCCTCCTCCTTCAGACCCAGGAGTCCGGGCTGTGGCTTCTTCCCCAGACACACACAGCCCGCTCCCCCCTCCCCATCCTTATGTGCCCATCTGCTGGGGGGCTGACAGGCAGCCGGGCACCACCCTCAGCCGGCACTCACAAATCGGGAGGAGTTGTCATTCTTCACGGTCTTGGCGTTGCCGAAGGCCTCCAGGATGGGGTTGGCCTGAAGGAGCTGCCGCTCCAGCTCGCCCTGGGGTTGCGGGGGGAAGAGACAGCACCTCACTGAGAGCCGGGGGCCTGTGTTACAGCTGGCTGAGTGTGTGTGTGTGTGTGTGTGGCCTTTGTGCGTCTGGGTGTGCACCCATGTCCCCGCAGACAGGCGATGCCTGTCAGTCCATTGTGAAGGAAAAAGGAAACATCTCTAAGATACACCGCTGAGTGGAAACAAAGCAAAACACAATACAAATTGCAGAACGATGCCCCCAAAGTGATCACATTGCTAAAAAAATCAACTGAGAAAAAACACCGCCAAACGAGATTCCCATTGCTACAGGTGTGCATCCATGCTCGTAAACCTTTAGAGAAAGGTCCGCAAGGACACACGCCAAACTGTCGACAGCATCAGCCCCTCCAAGGAAGGGGACTGCGAGCGGGGCAGAGGAGCTGCCCTTGACCTGATTTTCGTTGTCACTGCTGTTACAATGAATATGTATTTACGTCCTACTTGTGGAATTAAGGAAAAATCGATACCATCTATGTAAAGTGCTTCAGGATGGCGCGCCACAGGCATTCAAAAAAATGGCCGTTTCCTTCCCCAGCCGGGCTGCTTCACGGGTAGAGATCTTACCAAACTTTCCCCACCGCCACCTTGGTGTCGGAGCCAGGAGCACAGCAGGTGCTCAAGAAATGGCAAGCGCCTTTCCCTCCTTCCTAGCCAGGCTCTCTAGGGCATCGACGATTTCTCTCAATTCCCTGTGAGCTCTCAGAGACTCGCCTGAGCTGGCAGTGGACAGTAGGCCCGCAATAAGTGGCAGGTGTCTGGGACGTGTGAATTCACGGTGTCCACGGGCTCCGTCTACACACACTTAGCAGATCGGCCATAAATGGTTGTTTTGGTCTGTTATTTCATGTTGGTATCTGTAGCCACTCTGTACACGTAGTCCCTAGGGCCACACATGGCAGTCCCTTGGGCCACACACGGGCCACACACGGTAGAGTTAACGTAAGTGGCAATGTAGGCTGGCTCTATGCATACGCAGTAGGACCACACTAAATAACAGCACGGGCCTTTGTGCGTACGCAGTAGGGCTGTCATAAACAACATGGGGTGGCCCCGTGTGTACACAGTAGGGTCACATTAAATGACAGCCTGGAGCCTGGTGTGCACATAGTAGGACCATCATAAGCAGCAGTGTGGCTCCTTGGCAGGTGTGACCATTAGCGCCTTGGGCCCTGTTTGCCAGGAAGACCGTCGGTTGAGGTGACCCGGGTGACATTAGAGACAGCATGACTCAAGGCAATTCCCTGCTACTCACATAAGATATGGTGCTGGCGGAGGCCTGAGGAAGTCACGGGACACGAGACACGGACCAGGACACGGCACATGGAACATGGACAGACACACAGGTGAACCGGCGGTCTTGGGGGGTGGGTGGGCAGGGGGAGAGATGAGGGGCTGGGGAGTGGGGTGGCCCGGGGGGACCACAACGCCTGGGTTTGAATCCACGCTAGCGCTGGCTGGGGGGTGTGTGACCTCCGAAACCCACTCACCCCAGCTGGGCCTTCGGTTTCTCATCTTTAACACAGGAAAACAACACACAGAGTGTTAAGTGAACGTGAGCAAAGCGACGAGCGCTATATCAATGCTCACTTATAACACCAACCTGGGCATTGCAGGTGCCTGGATCAGACCTGACACATAGTAGGCACTCAGGAATGTAAGCACCTACTATGCGCTGAGTGCTGTTCCAAGGGCCGACATGGGCAAGAACTAGTCCTTGCACTTCTGCGTCCACCCTGCCACCACTCCCAGCACTATATCAGACACACAGTAGGTACACAGGCAGCACAAGCGGCCAGGGGAAGGCCCACAACCATGGCCCTCCACGAGGGTGGCAGGGAGTCACGGGGGAAGCAGAGCCTGAGATGGAGGGGGCATTGCTGGCAGCAGGGTCCACAGCGTGTTCCAAGGCAGGTCACTTACCGGGACGCCCGGCTCCTTCCTGCCCTTCGGCGACGATGCCACATGGGCGAGGTACTGGATGACCTTCTTGGTGTTCTCTGTCTTCCCAGCCCCGGACTCACCGCTATGGGGGTGGGACGAGGGGAAGCACGAGGGGTTGGCAACGACGCCAGGCAAGCCCTGCCCGTTGCGAGGAGAGCCACACCCAGCCAGGACCCCACCTCCTCCAGGAAGCCCTTCAGGATTACTCACGTGCAGAGAATGGACTGATCCTCACGATCTGTAGGGGACAGAGGGGAACATGTCACTTGAGAGGGTCTCTCCAGCTTCGGAACCCTGGCTTCTTAGGCTGGCCACTCTCTTTTCAAAATCATTTCCAGGGAATCAGGAAAAGTTTGGGTTTTGATGCGTGACCCGCCTAGATTCTAACAGCCTGCCCGACTCAGCCTCTTGCTTGCTGTGTGACCCTGGGAAAGCCGCTGTCCCTCTCTGAGCCTCAGTTTCCTCGCCCGTAACACGGAGACAATAAACTCCAACTGAATAGAATGTAACTCGTTCGACAGACTTCAATTTGAGCCCCCACTGTGTGACACCTCGCGCTGGGTGTCAAAGACACAAAACCAAAATCCCGGACCCCAGGGGGCAGAGGTCAGGGGACCCTGGGTGCAAACCCCACCTCGGCCACACGCACACGCCAGTGAGACTGTGGGCAATGACTGCACTGCCCTGTGCCTCGGTTTCCCCATGTGGAAGCCAAGGAGATGCGCTCACTTACTTCACGGGGTTGCCGTGGCATTAACGGTATTAATCCATGAAAAGCACTTGGCACAGAAAAGGCACTCACCCCTACATCATCGTACATCTATTCCTAAGCTATAACAACTAGGACAGAATAACAGCTGAAAATGATAAAAGTAAATGTACAACACGGCAGATCATATAACCCAGTGTCACCTGTGATTAAATACAGATAAATACAAATTTATAACGTGAATATTAATAACAGCTGAAAATGATAAAAGTAAAGGTACAACACGGCAGATCATGTAACCCAGTAAGTGTCACTGTGATAAATACAGATAAATACAAATTTATAACGTGAATATAAAAACACGACACCTAACATGTTCTATCGCACAAAACGGGCCCATTACAGACTGTCTGTGATTCCAGTGGGCCTGCATCAGAATCTCCAGAAGGAGCTGGAGGTCTTGTGAAAACACTGACTACTGAGCCGCCCGCCTCCCCACTTTCTGACTCAGCAGTTCTGGGCCCCGAGTTTGCATTTCTGACAAGTTCCCAGGTGCTGCTGCTGAGGCTGCTGGTGAGGTGACCGAATCCCATGAACCACCGCATGACACGATATAAATATATTATTGTAACACACCCTAGAAATATAGCACATTTTAAACGATATAAGTATAATACGCACGACAGACAGACATTGCTGCAGACTATCATGTCACACGATAGGAAGATATAAATTTTAAAATACCGCATATGTATTTTAATCCATACGAAATATTTATTAAAATAGATGATACGTAATAAATAAGTAACGGATGCATTACGCGTGTTACATTATGTAATATGGCCAGGACTGATCGACACTGTCACGGTGTGAACGGCAGCCTCTTCGACAGACACCCTCGTGCAGGGCACGACCCGCCCAGCTGGACCTGCGACCCCATGCCGCCCATCATGTAAGGGGCTGCCATTCGTCCCATGACAATGTAGATCACGTCAGCCACATAAGCGTGGAGTGAACGAGCACTCTAAGAATCACTGTCTCAAGAGAAATTTTGGCAGAAGCCTGGCAGCGACCGGCTCCCTAATGGTACTTGTTGAGAGACGGGATGAACGCAGAGACAGATAACAAGGGGGCCGTTGGGGGGGACCCGGAGCGTCACCCACTCAGCCTAGCATTTGTGTTCCCTCCTGCCCCGCAGAGCAGCCTCGCGGAGTGTGAAGTCCTGGACCTGCGTCTGATCCTGACGCCAGCCCAGCACCCCCCAAAGGCCTCCTGCAGCGGCCCGGCCCCACACTCACCCTGTAGCATGCTTCTGTAGGCCCCCTCGGTCACCGCATACACGTGAGGTGGCACCTCGTGGCGCTTCTTGCCCCGGTACATCTCCACGATCGCCTCCGTGTAGATGGGAAGCTGCTTGTACGGGTTGATGACCACACAGAAAAGGCCGGAGTACGTCTGCGGTGGGCACAAGGGGGGAAGGCCTCAGCTGCCTGCCCGCGGCCCGGCGGGCCCCACGGGGCTACTGCGCACAGCTGGGCAGGGTGCGCATTGCACAGGGACATCCACCAAAGGGTTGCCATTTACATCATGGCGATGTTGATTTGAACCTCTGTTACAAACGTTTTCAGGCTGCTGGTAGGAAAGAATCTAGATGGCACAGAGGTGCTGTATGGGCGAGGATTCCCCCCGAGAGAGAATGTGGCCTGTGCACCTAGACAGACTTGGGTCACAGCCTGTCACCGCCTGGGCTCACACACGCATGAAGCGGCCACGTACACGCTCATCTATTGCAGCATCCTTTACAGTGGCAGAGGCTGGAAATGACCTGAATATGTGTTCATACAATGAGTCCTGCAACCCTCTCCGCTTACG
This sequence comes from Pteropus alecto, assembly GCF_000325575.1. NCBI lineage: Eukaryota > Metazoa > Chordata > Mammalia > Chiroptera > Pteropodidae > Pteropus > Pteropus alecto. The sequence goes on from NW_006430464.1 coordinate 1,141,665, forward strand.
GGTACAGAACACTATCCAAAACGTCATCAGGTGAAAGGCACGAGGTGAGAACTATCTGCCTAGAAAGGTACAGAAGGGAAATATCTCTACGTAGCTTCTGGAACGTGCATCGCAGGAGGATGCTCACGGTATCGGCAGCAACTGAAAACGTGACAGACTCACAGGTCCCACGTACACGAATTAGATTATATATCCAAGGAAGTGCCGCCTATAATTAAGGACAAATTTATCACGGGAATCTAAAAACCTGGCATCTAAATATGTTCTCTTGCAGAAAACAGGCGTATCACAGATTCTCAAATCTGAGGTCCGCTCTTTTTGGAGCAAATGCTAAATTTCGGGTTCCAGGTGCATGAAAATAAAGACGTAATTTTTTTTTTCTTTTTTTGCATTCAAGTTCACGGACTCCCTGAATCTTTCTACACACCGCTCGGGCCTGGGTTCAGGACCCCGGAAAGGTTTAAGAACGGTTTCAGCTCAGGACACATAGAGGCAGTTAGACAACTAGACAGCTAGCCGGTCACCTAGCTAAACCAACCCAGAGAGCTACCTAGCTAAGCCGGGTGGAACTAGCAAGCTCAACCAGCCAGAGAGTTAGCTACTCAGTGGCTTCACTAGTTAACCATCGAAGCGGTTAGCTACTTGGCTAGTTAGCCAGCTGGCCAGGTACTTAGCAACAGGACTGCTTTAAACTCCCTGACGTGTGCTTCTCAAGCAGGGCAGGGTGTGGCCACCGCAGGCCGCCCCACCTGGCTGGGTGGCCAAGGGAGCAGAACAACCGGTTTGCTGGGTGCTCCCCGGAGCTCCCAGTCGGGGCCCTGGCTCTCGGAGGGCGGGGCGGCCTGACCACATTCCCAGGAGGGTATCTCATGGCTGCTGGCGCCCTGGCCTCACTCCCGGCTGACAGACGAACCCATTCCTCCACGCCACCCACCCACCCCAGCCCCCTCCTGCCGGCCACACCTTGTCACCTGGGCGACACTCCGGCAGGAACCTGAGCTGGCTGCCAAGGCCAGGGGGCAAAGGGCAGAGGTTGGTACACCCCGAGAGGGTCGAGGACACCTGAGTTGCCAGGCACAGCTGAGGGAACCTGGTCGGAAGGGTCTGGGGCCAGCGCCCCAGTGGGGATGACACTCCTCGCTTTCATTACAGAGGCTGTGGGGATTACGGAAGATAATGAATGAAGATGGGCTGTCCCAAGGCGGGGCCCATAAAGGCACCCTAAGTATGGGTCCTGGGACTCCCACGACGCCCAGCCCGCCTGGGAACTGAACGCTCGCCCAGACTCCTAAGCCACTCAGCCTGGGTTTCTAATCCTGTGACTTCACACCTGGGATTTGTCCTCTCTGAGCCTCAGCCCCCAGCCCGGGAAAATGGGGCTTTTCACCCCCACCCCCAAGACGGGTTCTAGAGTGAAAGGCCGCAATGCATCTCCCCAGCTCCCACAGAGCGGGGAGCACGGCGAGTGCTCAAGAAATGGGGACCCTTCCTGCCTTAAGCGTCCCACTGAAGGGACTGTGACCCCGAGTGACTCAAGGCGAAATAATAGCCTATCAGTGGCAGAGACTGGGTTTCTGGAGCCCTGGACGCCCCGCCTCCCACTGGGCAGCACGGCCCTCCTGTCACCAGCGGCCAGTCGATAAGCACAGGCTTGGCGCGGGCCCCCCGACATCTAGCTGGGTGGCTTCAGCGAGCATCTTCTCCTTCCTGGGCCTCATTTTCTCAACAAACGCAGATGGGAGCCATCCACAAGTTCGCATTGCACCTTCAGCGTGCGCCCTGGACCCCCGAGCGTGCTTAATACGCCAGCGGTTAACTACTATGGAGAAAGGAGGCGATGCTCCCTACTTCACAGCCCCGCGTGGAGGGGCGTCCACAAGATCATGTTGGAGAGAAGTGGACAGCAGCACCCGACAGAGAAAGCAGGCCCTCGCTAGGTGCTAACGATTATGATCAAGGCCCAATCTGCTTCCCGTCTGGGCTTCTAGAATCTTCCATCTCACTTCCATGTGTCAGGCCCCGGTTCTCTCATTCCTGGAGAACCTGAGCTCAGGCCTCACCCATTTCCGCCCCCTGAATTTTCCCAGTCATCTTCCTAGTGCAGGAGACACGACGTGGGGTCTAGAGTGAGATGGCCCGGGTCGAAATCTCGGCTTAGCCAGTTCCTAGCTGTGGGGCGTTGTCCTGGCCCCTCTCTGAGGCTCAGTTTCCCCGCCCGCAGGATGAGGATGATAGCAGATACCTTATCAGGTTGCTAGGGGGGTCCAGGGTACTAAAAGGCGAAGGGCAGCTCAGTGTTTTGGGGGTCCCTCTGATCTCCTGGCCTTTGGTGAGATCCAGGGGAGTGGCTAGGCCAGAGGCCTCTTTCCCAGATCTTACAAAGGTGAGCGAGGCATCGGAAGGGGCCAGTGCAGCATGGAGGAGGTACCACCCCCATCCGGGGTCAGACAGCCCTCAATTTGAATCCCGCATCTGCCACCACAAGGTGAGGGGCCCAGAGCCAGCCACCGGCCTCTCTCACCACCTCGGTCTCCTTCCCAAACAAGAGTCAGAATTCATAGAAATATCCTAACCTTGCGCTTCGTGATCCATAACTAGGTGGGTGTCAGAGCCAGTTTATTTATTTTCACGTTTTGATGTATCTCGTCATGTATTGAAATATTCCTTTATCGCTCTCACTAAAATTTTGTAGTTTTTTTTTAAGAAAAATAAAACCAGCACTTTTCCCTTTAGGCTTTTAGCTAAATATTTAATGATTTTTCTCGTGAGGCCAGTTGAAATGAGCAAGACGGTGAGACCCCAGCCCTCTAAGCTGGTGTTTGAGGCATGACTCTACGATCAGCCACCTGGGTTCAAATCCTGGCTGGACTCCTTCACATATATGTGACGTGGGACCCAAGTCACTTAACATTCCTGAGCATCAGGCGATAACAACAGTCCCCGGCCCACGGGTGAGCTGATAACCCACACGCAGCACTTAGAACAGTACTTGGCACATCGTAAGTGCTCAATAAATATTTGCTAGGCACCCGCTATTACTCATTATATTTTTATAATATTTTTCATTATTACTGGCGACATTCCTTGACAATCTCTCTAATCCCGTTTGCTCTTAATAACGCTTTTGGCTGCTCATTAGAACCACCTAGAAGCTTATTAAAAATACCAACTACCATGTCACACCCCCAAAGAGCCTGGTTTAAATGGGTTAGGGTGGGGCTTGGGTGCTGGTATTTTCACAAAATTTCCCAGGCGATTCTAATGCGAAGGCTGTGTTAAAAATGGCTGCCCTACCTAGTCTATTTGCTCTTAAGATTATATAAGGAGAGAGACGTTAAATGCTTAACGCAGACTAGACCACCATAGTTGACCTCGCTATGGTCAATCTCATCTCGCTCTCTAAGAGGCACCACGGAAAATGGTCGCGCCTGGAGACCGATGACATCGGTCTGCCATGAGGTCAACCAGAACTTGACCTCTCTGCCTCAGCTTCTTTAATCTACGAAATGCTTTCTAATTCTGAAGATCTGTCGAGATAATATATATATATTTTTTATGTAATGTATGTGTTCTCTTTAGTTTTTATTTCCTTGAAATAATGTATTATTTAATTCTAATCTGCTATTATTTTTGTCACCCATTCCCTTGAGACGACATATTTCAGAGTGCCCAGTGTATGCTCGATAAATATCAGTTTGTATTGTTATTAAATCTCTCCGGGCTTCAGTTTCTTTTCAGGTAAAACGGGATTAATCACAGACTCTCCTTTGTATAACGTGAGAGGAAATGAATTCATATATGGAAGGCATTTAGCACAGAGCCTGGCGTGTGCTTTTCCATACTCAGTGATTCTCACTAATTACGAGACACCTATATCCCTTTCTCAAATCACTTTGGATGCATTATAGTTGAGATTTCAATAGTTTTTATACTTTAGAAAAATATTAAGGCACATCCACCAAATGGGGCACCGCCAGTGGGGTCTGAGGCGGTTCTGGTAATCCGATCATTTATAAACCAGCAACTAAGTGCAAGAAGAGTCACAGAGCAGAGGGTGAAGATTATAAATCCCCTCGCTTGGAAATTCGGGTCGAGGTGCGGACCCCGGCCCCCCACCCCAGCAGAGCCCTCGTGGGCGAGACACCACTCACATAGATGAGGCCGGAGTAGTACCGCTCACGGAGGTTATGCAGCACCGAGGCCTCGTTGAGGCAGGTCAGTTCGGCCATGTCCTCGGCCTTGCTGAACTTGGGCGGGTTCATGCGCTGGATCTGGTCCCGGGGTAGCCGCAGCCGCCGCCCACTCTCGGCCAGCTCCACCTCGGCCTCCTCCTCGCCCTCATCCCGCAGCGCCGCCGCCTCGAACCCGTGCAGCTCGGAGGGCACCCACACCAGGCGCCGCG